>NW_028258305.1:44727656-45046250 GCF_053883595.1 Heterocephalus glaber
GTAGGGGCTGCTCTCTCCGCAGTGACACCCAGGCCCACTGCAGGGTGATCATATTTGCTTCTCTTATGGCTTTAGGGTGTGGCAAAGCAGGGTTTCTGGCCTTATGACAGAACTGCAAAGACTATTGACCCAGCCTCAGAGCCAAGGCTGCGGGCGGGCCCGGGGAGATATTCCGTGCAGAGAGACAGGTGAGGAGAGGGCCGCTTGGCCAAAGACCGGGACTCAGCAGAGGCCTTGCTGACTCCACACAACATTTATTTGGCGTCTGCAGTATTTCAAACTCCAGAGAGCCTGAGAGCCTCGGACAACAGTCTCCTCTGCAGTTTAACGAGGAGAAACCATGGATTCTTTCAATCAGTCTCTCCTAAGCTGAAGGATGCAAATACAAGCAAGCGAAGAGTCTGCTTCCACTCAGAGGGCCACGCCTTCGGAAGGAGCTGTGTGGAGAGCAGTGAGCTCCTAACTGCAGGGATGGAGGTGGGGCTAGAAAAGCACCTACCTGCTCTCGGCGGACTGCAGAGTTGGGTCTCGGACAACACCAAAGCACCCGGACAGCAGAGTTCTACTCAGGACCCAGCCTCCGGTCACTGTGTGCTTTGTTTGGTTTGGTTTGGTACCGGGGATCGAACTCAGGACCTGCGGTTTCGAGGGCTGTGTGCTTTTCGGAATGTAACGGTCACAACACTCAAGTTGATGATCGTGACGGTGACGGTGATGAGAATGAAACGGGGGGGCTACATTTTATAATATGTTTGAGGCTCATCATGTGAGAGTAGGGAGTAAATAGAAATAGTAGAACGGTTACTGTCGAGGTGTCCAATAACACACCCGTCATCTCCTGTCGTTACTTTCTGTGACGAGAGCAGATACAATCTATGTATTTAGCAAAAATCCTTAATATAACACAAATTAACTTCAGTCCTTATTTTGTGCATTAGATCTCTAGGCTCTTCATCCCACGTCATTGCCCTTTTGTGTATTTTGTATACTCTGGCCTGCAAGTCCCCATTTCCTCTCTCCACACCCCTCCCTCCATCCTGTGCTTAGTGCTGTCTCGTTCTGTCTCTTTCTGAGTGTGTAAAATATTGCACATACAAATGACCATGCAGTATTGCTCTTCCTGTGTCTGGCTGGCTGTACTTAGTGCAAGACCCTCTTGTTCTAACCATGTGGTGTCCAAGGGCAGATCTTCCTTTGGAAAGCTGGACAATATTCATCCGAAGTGACGTACAACACATCATTTTCTTTTCTTTATCCACTCACCTGTCCATGGGTATTTGGGTGGTTTCCATACCTTGGCTATTGTGAATAATATTACAATGAACACAGAAGTGCAGACATCTTTATGAGCTGATTGTTCAGAGCCATTCTTTGTAATTTTTTTGGAAAAATCATTTCACAATTGAAGTATGACTATAGTGGTCTAAGGTCTAATGTCACCTTGTCTCAAGCCGACTGTGGCATATGGAAACAGTTTGGGATCTGGTCACACGTTGAGGCCTCAATGGTCCCATGACACTGTGGCGCTCAAGGGTAAGATTACATCAGCTGAAGTTATCCTAGTTCTTTGAGAACCCAGTAGTTATAACAAAAAGAGAAAGGTTTCACCCGAGGGAAGGTCAAATTCTTTATTAGCCTGCTATCTCTTCCCACCTGCTATTGTGAGTGCTCTCCTTACCACCCTCATCAGCATAAGATCCTCAGTGACCTAAGACCTTTGTCAACATAGGATCACTGCTCTCTGAGTCACTCGATGTTCCCTCCGATTATTGTGTGCACCCAATAAATAGCGGGCAGCTCAGAGAGTCCTTGTCTTTGCCCACTCTGAGGCACTGACCTCCCGGCCCACCCTGTCCTTTGACATTACACAAGTCTCTACTGTCTTTCTTTCTTTAGCTCTCGATGTCCTCCTTTCTAGGCAGTCAGAGGATTGATCGTGCTCCAATAGGTAATAAAATCATCTTCTTTGAGGATAAACCCAGAAGAGGAATTACTGTGTCTATGGTAATTCTATTTTTAATCTCTTTAGGAACCTTCATACTGCTTTCCACAATGCTGATGCCTACATGCGTTCCCACCAACAGTATACTAAGGCTTGCTTTCTTCTACACATGTGCCAATGTTTGCTAGCTCTTGTCATTTTTATAATAGCCATTCTTATAACTGTGAGGTGATAGCTATTGGTGATTGTAATTTGCATTTTCTTGATAGTGATACTGAGCATCTTTCTGGGTATGTATTGATCATTTTTATATCTTGGGGTAAATGTCTGTCTAGGTCTTTTGCCCATTTTTGATTGGGTTATTTATTTTTCTATGACTGAGTTGTAAGAGTTCTTTATAAATTGTGTATATTAGCCATTTATGATAAAGATTTCAGTAAATCATTTAATCAATGACACATCCAGTGAAACAGATTCAATGATAATGAATAAAAGATACATTTAGTAAAATGGATATAGTCTACCCAGTGTACAAATGTTCTACAAAGCATATAATCCTTACCACAACTCTTAGAGATTGGTGATATCTCCCTTGGCCAGGCAAAGAAATGGAGGCTTAGAAATGTGAGGCTTAGTCTCTGCCCTTGAATATTTCAGACTGAGATAAGTCTCATCAACACAAATAGTTACTGAGAAAGTTAGGAGGTGCGGGCTGACACAGCAGGGTGAGAACTGGTGTGAGATGTTCTGAGTTACGCACACACCGAGCCCACCAGACAGAGACACAGCTGAGCATGAGTGCAGGCTTTGCCATGAAGGTGGGAGCCTGTTGCTGGACAGGATACTCTGTTTGGCCAAGTCAGTGGAAAGTTTATGCTAAGTTGAAAATAAAATCTTTACACAATGAATTGCTAGCTGGGATTTTACCGTGGTGTCAATAACTGTCCATGCAATAGCTAGCAAGTGGACTTTACACTCTGGATAAATATCTGTGCCATTCTATTTGGCTTTAAACCTGTGTTACAGGAGAGGCACATCACTGAAAACAAGGCCATGCAGATTAAAGGAGAGGGGAGGTTTGAGTCCACCTCTGACACTGTTCTAAGCCACACATTTGAAAATTCCTTTGGATTGTGTCTGTGGCATTGTAAGTAATACAGGGAAAACAGATGTTTGTTACTCCTTTCTGGACTCTCCAGCTTGCTGACCTCTGCTGTGGGAAAGTAGTTACTGAGTAGGTGTTGAAATCAACTGAGACTCATACATGCAGATGCACTGTGATTAGAGAGGCTTTGGGGTTTTTTTAGGAGATAGTGTGAATTATGGTTTGGAAACCATGGATTTTGATGGGGAATTGGCCAGTGTGACCTTCTGCCTGATACGAATATTCTCACTTGTGAACTCTCCACAAAGAAGCCTTTGCTGTGTGTTTCTTTGACATCAGAGGAGGAACAGAAGGCACTGAACATCATGTTCCTCCTTGAGTCCAATCCATTTTCTACATTATCACTTTATGTAACAATTTTGAAGGCCATGACAAGTATTCACTTAAGGAAAGAATGATTCCAGTGCAAATTAAAACAAATAAACCATCACGGGCCTCTTTAAGGGAAGGAAGTTGGGATAACCTCAATTAAAAACAAAAGCCATCATCAATTAGTTTTTCGGCTTCTTGAACTTCATACAAATGTATCTACTCCCTGTGTTCGTCAGTGCCTGTTTTCTTTTCTCAGCATACTATCTTTGAGTCTTTTCCATGGGCTGCAGAGATCAGCAGTTAAAGTATACATTTTGTTCTACATAAACCATACCTTTATAAAACTAGAATAAAACATTACTACTTAAATAGATGTTATCTCTAAAATAATCACAGCCTAGGTCCTGATATAGGATGAAGCTAGGAGAAAATAGATTATGGAGTACAATTTTGGCTGGAGAAAACTGTCTACATCAGCAGATCACCCCTCTGTGTTAAACCCCCTTCCTTCCTTCCTTCCTTCCTTCCTTCCTTCCTTCCAATCAGAGTGAAGGAACGCAGCATGAGTACAGATCTGCTTCTCTACCATGGCCAGTGGTAAGGACGACACTTCCACACCACAGGGGGCATTTCCAGCTGTGCAGAGTCAGGCTGTGGTTAAACTGGTGTGGACCCATTTGGTTCTGATCGGGGTGGCTTACACCTGGGTGGGGAGCTTATCCTCATGACACTATAGAGCTAAACTGAAGTCGGTAGTTTTCACAGGGCAGTAGCACTTCCTCCAGGTCAGGTAACATTTAGATAATGGTTATTGTATACCTGTTTGTTTCCAGGTAGCAATAAATCACGGCATGGGATATTTTGAAAATATTTAGTCTTTGCATTTGTGTTTGCTGTCAGTACTGCTGATATGAGTGCTATTTGATACATCACAGATCTGGAGATAGTAATCTCTCTGAAAAGTGACAGCATCTTCCAACTTCCACTGTTTTCCTGACAGGCTCTTCCGTGGAATAACTCACTCATGCCTTCATGCACACTCAAACAAATATTCTCTTTCTGGGGATAAGAACACATCAGGAAAGAAAATTACAAAATCCCCTGCCTTCTACCCACAACTATATCTCCAGATGACTGTTGAAGATGGCTTAATTCTTATTTAGTGTGGGGAGCTGCCCTGCTCCCTTCTGCAAGCCTTACTTTCTTCCTTGACTGTGGACATTTATTGCTTACATTTCTTCTATCGCTTTTCCATCAGGAGTTAGATTATTATCTAATCTTGGTATGGTGCTACTTCAATCTCTCAACAGAGTCGTACACTACAATGGATCCTACACAACACGCTGGTGGAGTCACAGCTACCCCAGCCGCAGTACTTTGTGCCTAATGCGTATGGTGTGGCCAGCAAATAGACATTTTCTCTCCATCAGCTGTGCTAAGTAGCAGATGTACAGGTGTAATCTGGAGTTCAGGGGGAGTGTCAGAATTTCTTAATATATGGAGATTATTCTAATATAGTTCCATGTATGATAGTCCGTTAATCTGAACCCGAAGGTGCCTTAGTATCTACCTCAGGGCTTGTTATATTTCTGGCACCCAACAAATACTGCTTGGCTTGTGAAAATGCCATGCGTATTGATATAGAAAGAACTAAAGTAAGGAGGAGGCCTGAGAAGCGAGCAGCGCTCTGCTGTGAGCACATTTGGTGCTCGGGGTGGGTGTTCCTTAGGGAACAGGAACATTTAAACAGACAATACCTGAGTTCTTGCAGAAGAGAAGTCCACAAGCATGACCCATGCCTGGCCTTGTTCATGATCTCAGAATCTTTCTCCCTAAATGCAACCCTAAGAGGAAAATTTGGGCTTTACAACAATGTCATGTATCATTGCTGGGTTCAACCCAGTCTTCCCTTCAGTCAACAATCTCTTCATGGACTCTGTGCCCTCATTTTATACTCAGAGCAGGCTTTGGAAGGGGGTTTCCTAGGGGTGTGAGCTTTGTGTTAATCTGGGCTTTGAAACAAGTTGTGTAAACGCCTCTTAGGGGCCTGTGGTCGGCAGGGAGAGTGAATTAGACGTGATGGCCACCACTCGGGTTCTGCGGGGTACACACAGCTGGTGTGGATGTTGGGTGAGCAAAACTTTTGTAAGAGAGAGGGCGAGCAAGAAGGAAGTAGCCCGGGGCTTTGGGCAGTCTTTGCAAGCCTCATCGATGCCCTGCGGAGATCCAGGGTAACATTCAAGGGTAAGGAGAATTTCCACTTAACACTTGCATCTCCCCCTTCACTTCTCACAAAGTGAGTTGCAACTGCTTTCCACCTGCCTATCCCTTGGGCTTCGCTGAGGTTGAATGTGTTAATGGTATTGAAGTGCTTTGACCTCTCATGAAAAATACTGCGGAAGTACAAAATATTATTATTATTATCATTTCATGGACATTTCACAGTTCCTACTGGTTACTTTCATTCTCCCCTTTAATCTCAAATGCATTAAAATGGCTAAATAAAAAGTATTTTGAGTGAATAAAGATACCCATGATTTTTAAAAGTTCTTTATTATATATTTTGATATGCATCATCGCCTTCTCCCAAGTTTCCACATAAACTGCTACGGCTAAACAGCTCTGTAATGATATTGCTACTTGGCTATAATTTAGAATGCTATAAAGATTATTTAGCACAAAGAAATATTTCCAGTTAAAATTTAGCAACTCCTTTCAAATAGATTTACATTAAATCTTAGACTGGATTTTAGAAACATTGAGCAGAGCAAAAATAAAATGTAGTTCATGTTGTCATAAAATGTCCACTCCTCCAGTGGTCCTTTTCTCTCTGGTTTTCTTTCTGTCCATTGCCTCTCTAGTTACATTCAACCTAATTCCCTTCCCTTTTTTCCCTTTCTTTCTCTTTGTTTCCAATTCTTCCTCTCTCTCCACATATCTTCTTCTTTCCTTAAGAAAAGCTACATTTAACTGAGTATGTCTCGAGCATCTGGCGTGTTGGCAGCCCTAAAAATTCAGTGTGTCATTGTTGCTAGAGAACAGCACTGTTCAAAGTCCTGAGAAGACAAAGGACAGCGAATCTCTGCCCTTAGGAATCACAGAGTCTTGATCATTACACATTGCAAACACATATCAACATAGCATACTGCACCTCATGCATATGTATATTATGTCAATTAAAAATAAAAATAAACAGAATTGCACAGTCTAAAGAAATGAAGCTGTCTATAAGCATATAGATAGCAGAGATAGCACTATATTATTATAGTGCTAAATACAGAATATAAAAAAAGCCATGAGACAATAATTGCTCAGGGAACTGATAAACCCTAATGGTTAAATACAACCCACCTAGGATAAAGATCTCGATTTTCCCCACTTACTATGTGACGTTAGACAGGCTGACAATGTCTCTGTGCTTCAGTCTCCTTTCTGTAAAATGCAGATAACAGTGCCCTCCTCACATGGTTATCCTATCTTCAGTGAGTTCATGTATATAAATTGTGTTTCACCTAGATGTAATTCATTTCAACACATGTGAACTATTTTAATTAGCGGCACAAAACAATCACACGTATTCATACACACAACTTCACTTAGAAGTTTTTGTTCAAATAATCATCCACTTTTTTTGCCCTCATAGTTCAACTTCTTCAGTGGGTTTTACATCATCTTTTGCAGTCCTTCCTTTAACCCCTTAAATCCCACTTTTCTGAGCTGATGTGATTGGACACCACATTTAGTCATCTCCTAGTGCAGAGACCCCGGTCATGCCCAGGCAGCCGAGCCCAGAGCCCAGAGCCTGATGGGGGCATTGCGGCTGCTCGCTGCCTCCTGACTCATCACTTCCTGTGACAACACAATGATCCTGCTCACTTCAGCCCCGGCATCTGGGCTCCATTCATGACACTGTACACAAAGATGTCACCAGCTACCTTCGCTTGCCACTTCTAAGGTCCAGTCTTCATCCTCCCGCTACTTCTGCCCTCTGCCCTCAGTTGTCTTGAAAAGCCAAGAGTTAGGATGGACAGAGAGGGTTCTTTTTGATAGCTATCTCTCCCCCATCAAGCACCCTTCTTGTGTTCTTTTCAAGCTTTTTAGGAGCTCCTCTTTCTTCCTCCTTTATTGGTAGTGCTTTTACTACAAACTTCTAGTAACTAAGAAAAGACTCCAATACACTATTCATATTGATTTAGTTTTCTGACATTTACAGGGGCACTTGGGATTTAAAAGAAAAGTCCAGAAAGATAATCCATAACAGAAGGGGTGCATCCATAATGCTGAAATTCAAACTCTGAATTAGACATCGGGAGTTTCTCAGCATGGAGACTTTTCTGTATTCCTCAAACCAGACCCTATGAAAATCTAGCTTCCTTTCTTCCCTATCAACCTGGCTGGAGATTTATCTCTGCTTTGAATTTACTTGAGTAAGGCAGGAAATTCAGGGGACTGGTGGGGTAGCCAGAAAATGTTGTGTCTAAGAGGTGGTGGAAGGACAGGAAGAGGCATATGCTCCTACATCCCTGTATCTCTTTCTGACCTGTCACACTTAGTGTCCTCTCTTGAATGTCAAATTTCTGTAAAAAATTCTTCAGCATGGGTCAATAAACAATAAGCTGTCAGATAATTTTTATTAAGCTAAGAAAATATCTTGGACAATTAGAGATTTCAAAGTGAGGAAAACCTCAGTGTGAACGTAAATATTATCCAAGAAGGAAAGAACTTATGACTGAATTTACTCACAAAATATAACATTTAAAAACATCATATATAATATGGAAACATCAGAATTAATAAAGTTAAAGTTTCATAACTTAATGAGCAAGGTGTATGTGAGTGTATGATTCGATGTAGCTCACAGAGGCAGCCAGTGGCTGAAATGGTCAAAGCTCACTGCATATCCATCGCAGTGTGGCTAAAATGAGCATTTGAGATTCCGGCATATTCTGTAAAGAAAATTGTGGTGACATGGTGCTACTGCCGATCACCTGAACATGACCGACAGTCAAAGCAGCCAAGGATAAAGCCAAGCTCATGACCCCCTTACATCGCTTGTTTTTCAGCTCCAGGGTTTGAACTCCTAATCACATTTTCTTGCATCCCAGATTCAGCCTAGGAAAAATTGCATATGCCTTACTTTATGTTTGTCACCGTGAAGCCAACATGCTGCTTTGTCCTTTCTAGGTGTGGGCTTTGTGTCCAAGACTTGGTGACTCCAGTGGGGCAGAGGAGGTTGATGGAGGCCCTTGCACAAGGTTGTCAGGCCTCTCCTGTGAGTCATGACCTTTGAGACTGACATGTGCCGAAGAAGTCAGCTCCTCCGATTACCTCCTCAGCCTGCGTTCCACTCACCACCTCAGTTATGCCACGGCTCAGCTTCAGGAGGACCCGTTAGGCGTTAGGCTGGGGGTTCACTGGGACCCGCAGTCCCATCAGCTTCTAATGCATCTTGTGAGTTCACACACGGGGAGGGCTTCACTTGCATCATAGCACCCCAGTAGCAAGTTCCGTAAACTACATGCAGAATCAGGCCCCCTTTCACGGCTTCCGTCACCGTGAATTACATCCCAGCTGTCCTCGTGTCTCACCGGGTATATTGCCGTAGCTTCCCAAACTGTTCTTCCTCTCGAAGCCTGACTTCTTTGCCATCCTCTCTCTATAAAACAACCAGAAAGATCTTGCTAACACTGAGGATAGGGCTTGCTACTAGTCTACTAAAGGCCTTTTGATGGTTTCCTACTTGACCCAGCGGAAAAGCCAGGATCCCCAAGGGCAGGAGCAGCAGCCAGGTGCATGTGTAACTGAGGCACCTGTACAGCCTCCTCTTTTTCTTTTTCCCCCATCACCCACCCACTTTACAGCCTGAAGACCGAAAGTGCACTTTTCATCTCTGTAGATGGGAAGGTTTGTCTTTGAGTTCTCGCACGTCTGCTTCCTCATTTCCTGCAGACTTCTGTCCACATATCACCCTCCCAGAAGGATGTGTGAGCCCTGTGGTCATCGGCAGCTCCTATATGCCTTCTGTCTCTCCCTCAAGCCTACATCCTTTCTCTTGTTGGCATGCACCCTGCCCAGCATACGGCTCAGTTTTTTTCACCATTTCTCTCCCCTCACTGGAATTGGGTTCCATGAGTTTGGGGCCTTTCTTGGTGTTTTTACTCTCAGATCCACTCATGTAGAATAGTTTTAACCTGGAATAGACCCTCAGTAAGTGGAAGATAGTGTTAACAGGTATGACCTGGGTCTCAGGGCTGCAGGAGGCAGGGCACACGGACTCCTTTATTTTCTTTACAGCTGTGCACTTGTTCACCTCAGTGCTTGTCTCGGCCAAGTGACCTGCTGCATCCAGCTTCCTAATTGGACCTGCATCTCCCCAGGAGCTCAAGTCTGATAATTTTGTAATTCAAGCTGGATAATTCCATTCTTCCTGCCGTTAAAAGAACTCGCCTATAACAAACCTTCCTGTCCGGGGAGCACTGGAGTTGTAGTAGAGAACTGTGGAGAAGGGATAACCTCTAGCATCATTCTATATAACTGGGGCCTTACCTACACCACTTTCTTCATAACCTTTCACCAGCAGGTCAGACTTGGGTGGGCAGAGGAAGTAACTCTTTTGTTGTCACACAGCCGGTTGTATCGGGAAACACATACACAGCTTTCCCCTTTCCCATCCTGGAACTGAACTCACATTGAAATCGTAGCTCTGTGGTCCCTGCCTGGTAGAGGATGGGACAGTGGTGGTGGTGTCATCGATCCTATACTCAAAATCATGTCTTTCATAACAGGATAATGTGCATGTTCTCTCCCAGGGCTCATTCCCTCGGCTTTCCAGTTTCCTCTTTCTTCACTCTGTCTTGGAACCATGCATCATTTCTCTCCTGTGTCTGGTTGTTCTGGGAGCCATTTAATTCATTTGTGATTTGTCCAAATCACACATACAATTTTGAGTTCTGATCATTTAATTCATGGAATTAAACATAACACTATAATTGAATACCTACTATGCACCAAATACCCATTCTCTTTAATTGCCTAGGTAGAACTTGAATTAACAATTGTGTTCATGGAGACCATGTATTTCTATATTGGAACATTTTCTTCCTGCCAAAGCCAAATGTTAAATGCATCCATTCTCAGTTGAAGTTTTAGAAAGCAAAATTGCATGGTTTGAGAGTGAAAAATCAAAGTATCATTTTAGAATATGTCAGGTACAATTCTAAGTCTGTGTGCAAGGGCTGGAGATCTGCTAAGTGCAGATCCAGGCTGGCTGTAAAATTAGCATTCCTACAGAAGACAGGGTTGAGGGGAGGCCACTCAGGCAGGCGCACGCGCTTCGGAGGGCTGCAGAGTCGCTCCTTCGCCGACTGGGATGTTCGCCTGGGGAGTTAGCCAGGCTTGCTGGGGCAGGGTTACCTGCTTACTGAGCTGCCTCCCTCCACCCATAAGCACAGGTAAGTGTGAGTGTGCTGGGCACTGTTCGCCCCCCAGTCTAGCAAAGCTGGTTTGATTCTGATAGTAAACACAAAAACAGAAGCCACACCATGTTTTCATAATTCACACCCCAAAGGACCCTTGTAAGAGACACAATTCTCTTCCACATTTTCATTTCTTCGGTGGCCACCTCACTAAGTGATTATTTATTCTTGCATGGAGATTCCTACAGGAGGCAACGTTAGACATTTACTTTTCAGATGACGTCCTCGGAGGAGGCTGCCATGCTTCCAGAAGGCTTCCCTTCTTGCTGCTGAGACCTACAGCATCCTTCACAAATGTAGCACCTTTTGGACAAAAGCAACAAAATCAGCACAAGAGAGTTCTGTTATTATGCTTTCAAAGAAGGCAGTTTTCAGTGTCGAAGAAATATATGAGACAGATGAAAGGAGACACAATCAGAAAAGAAATGTCTTCATGATTAATCAAAGACAAACAATTCCATCATTGAAAAATGACTCAGTGTTCAAAGTTTTATTCTATTCCTTAACAGGAGAATTCTGCCAGACTTTGAACTCTCAATATTAGAAATGAAAGGATGGAAGATTTTCACTCCAGAATTTTTTAACAAAGTACTCATGCTTAAAAGCATATAATAATTGCTCCTTTCTGCCTCTCAGATGAAAGTCTAGACTCCAGGGCCTGGGCTCAGCACCCCCTTGGGGATAGAGCTTCCTTCCTGAGCCTCCTTCAACTCCTAGCTGGAGTCGCCATTCTGGTCACCCACATCTCAAGTCTCCCTTGCCACTGTAAACGCCTCTGTGCACCAAGCTCTCAACCATCTTAATCTCCAGGGACCTATTAAAGTCTATAAACTACTGTCGGCCACTTCTTAACGCTTGGATGCAGAAATGGACATTAAACTGAAGTTTAGGCCCTGTCTTCAAGGAGCTTTTCCTTCCTGGCCCAGCTAAATGCCTGTCTCTCTCTCCCTGGCCCCCCGCTTGCCGGCTTTGGTAGAGCACCATGCAGTCCCTGTAGTTCTTCCATCCAGTCCTCTGCATCTATTTTGAAGTGGTAAGAAATCATAAACTTTCCAAGAACTCCAAACGGAATGTAGACTTCTTTCATAGTCCCCAGAGGGCCTAAGAAAGTGTGAAATTCTTGGCTTTGTCAATGTTTGATAACTTGACAATTTCAGGAAGAAATCAACATCATTTTTTAAAAAGGACACATTTTAATCTTCAGATGTGATTCAAGTGGTCTGGAGACAGTAAACTCCACATCTGGCACCTCTCAAGTGGCTTTTCTCAGCCACAATTAGCGTTCATGTTTTGGATACCTCTTGAACATCTGTAAAAAACCTACAATATTTGTTTTATATAGAATACTCAAAAACACCTGGAATGAGAGTTGCAACAGCAGGATTCTGCAATCCCAGTGTGTGAAAGCGTCAGTAAAACATTGGTCAAAAAATGTTCTTATATACCATCATTATGAAGATTTACTTTTGTATAATACTTACAGTTTATAATATGCTTTATATTTCTTATGTTGTCATGGCTTATTTCAGTTATCTCATTGGATCCTTATATCTAGTCTTCCATTGACTACTGAAGATGAAGAAACTGAGGCTTAAAGGTTATGATGGTGAGATATCTAAGGTGAAGTAAAACTGGGTGTTTCAGAAATTTAATGAAGGCTGGTGCTCTTTCTCCTAGGACAATTCACCTCTCCCACAGTTCCATGGTGCAAATCCTGGAGGCCTGAATTAACTGTAGGGGAGAGCAAAGCTAAGAATTATTCTTTGAACATGTTTTTTCTCGGGGAGTCCAAATCCACATAAGACCAACACCAGCAGGCTGTTTAAGGGAAATACATCATTGTGGTCTATACACTAAGTGCCCACAAAGCAGTAGTGCTTTTGCACTGAGGGTGGGTGTAACTAGGTAAACACAGCACTGATGCAGGTAAAAGGAACTGCATTTGTAAGCTTCTTTCCCCTTATAAGAAACATGAGAAACCCAAAGTATAATAAAGAGCAAAATAAAAGATATATAATTGGAAACAAGGACATTGATCTTTTACATTAGGGAAGGGCACCAAGAGACAGAAGGAGGAGAGACAGAGAGGAGGGAAAGGGGATAAAAACAGAATGAAGATGAGTTACATACACGTGCCAACTCCCCCAATGATTGTAATCATTTTGTATTGCAAACATGTACTAATAAAAATAAAAATTAAAACGAAGGGAAATGTGTTTCACACACATGGAGACAAAGTCTCTGTCTTCTGGCTTGGATGTGGAATGTCCCAGGAGCTGCACAGAGTCAGAGCCGGGGGCCTTGGAAGGTGGCATGAGCAGAGTTGCCCCACTGCTGTCTTGCTGTTAGGAGGGGCTCTGGTCGGAGGCGGGTAGTGGTAGCACGTCTGCATGGCTCCCTCCCTCCTCCGCTCTTCCTGCTCTCCATAGTTCCTTGCTGCACTGGGATGAACAGTTTTCTTCCACCTAAGCCCTTCCTTCCACCATGTCCCTTTTGCCTTAAAGCCAGCTGACCATGGACTGGAACTGTGAGGATATGTAGAACTCTCCTCCTTTAAGTTGTGGGTGGTGGGCACTGCGTCTCATTGATGGGAAAGTGACTCAGACACTGCCCTGTACATTATGAAGATAATAGTGCTTCCTGCTGTGAGAAGGCCTGTGGGAATCCGGGGTGATGCCAGCTCTGCTGAAAGGTGTTTGCTTCTCAGGGAAGTTGAGCCTTTGTTAGAGAGCGGTTTTAACGCTGTTAACAGTCTGAAAGCTTATCATTCTTGACAAAGATCAAGCACCTCTTTTAAAGATAGGTGGACCAGCTGTCCATTTTCATGCAGCAGCCAACACAGTGAGCCACATCTCCTGATAATCACATCCTTCTTGGCCCCATCTCCAGAATCCAGGCAGTGACCTGCTTTAACGATCAGAATTAGCCCCAAACAATGCTGTGCTTGTTTTAAGCTGAAGCCTTAAAAAGACCTGGAAAGTTCCACCTCGGGTTTCTGGGGAAATCCAGCTTCCACACCAGATATTCAACTTCCCTGAGAGCACCGTGCTTTGTGCACCCGGACCAGGCCATGTGGAGAGTCCCTGTCAGCAAGCTGAGGTAAGCGTCCAGCAGATGATCAGGGCAACTTCCTGGCCATTTGTGGGGAGCTATCTGAGCCGTGGAATTGTCCCTGCTATAGCTGATGTCCCATGAAACAGAAATGGACTGTCCTAGCTGAGCTCTAGCAACACTGCAGAATTGTGAGCAAATGAATTGTGGATCCACCAAAGTTTGGGGATAGTTGGCTATGCAGCAATTTATAAGTCAAGCAACAAATAACTAGGAAACCGAGAACCATCCTAAGTTGCCAAAGAGGTAGCATTGCTTGAAAAAATATTTATAAATTAAAAAGAAAAAAATCCCATTATCCTGGGAAGCTGAAGGTGGAGGATCCCAAGTTTGAGCCCAGCTCGGGTAACTTAGCAACTTGGTCAGAACTTGTCTCAAAATAAAAAAGGAAAAAAGAGATAGGGATGTAATTCAGTGCAAGCCCTAGATTCAATGACCACACTAAAAAAAAAAATCCAAGAACAAAACAAAACAAAACAAAACACTGTTGTCACTTCCTGTACTATGTCCCAACCCATTCCATCCATCAGAGCCCTTACCCGCTCTGTGCTTCCTTTCTCGGTCCCTTCCCTGATACCATCCACCCCTGCCCACTCTCTCTTCCCCGGGGCATCCGTTCCTCTCACATAGAACAAGACACATACTCTTATGCACTGAAAATTAAAAAGAAAAACACCCAAAAAGCAGCAGCGAAAAACTCGTGACAAGTTTCCTTTCAAATACTCATGGAAAAGTGGAACAATTTTCAATTAATTCCATTAATTGTTGCCCGTATTTAAGAATAAGATTTGTTTCTCTTTTATTGACTGTTTTTGTCATCCTCCTAATTAGTCTTATTTGAAGCCACCATATTTTAAAGGAAACCCATTTGATCTGTGTTTACTATCTATACCAGCAGTGGTTCTAGTTCTTTAGCTCGTCTCCTTGAAAGGATTTTCAAGTCTCTATTAATTAATGAAGCTGGCAGCCAGAGCTACAAAGCATAACATTTTTTACTTTTCTCTGCCGCAGTCTATTTTGCTTTCTAATGTTTTTTTTCTTCAGCTATTAAACAAACTTTCTGGCTTCCCAGAATGACTTTCAGTCTTTCCCATAAAAATATATTAGCATAAACTCTAACCAAAGGGCTTGCAATTCGTAGATTTATAGAAAAATGCACAAGGAAATGTAGAAAGTCATATCATCCTAATATTTTTCATTGAAGTGGTTACAATGTTTTTGGTGATCAATGTGTGGGGGTTGTATCAGGATATAAACAGTCCTGGTAATTATTCATTTATTTATTTGGAAAATATTTCCCATTCACCATTCCCCAAGTGACCCACAGCAGTTAGTAGTAGATTTTGACAGGTTTATAGTTACAGACTTAATAAAACGCATCTTCAAGAAACATCACTCAAAACCCTTTCTTGTATATGTTGTTACATAGAATGTAAATCCTGCTTACATTTTTTTTCTCAGATTAAGAGATCATTCTGATGTGTAAGAAGTCAAGCTCAGTGGAAAACAGAATTTGTGTTTATATCTGCCACTTAATAATGACATCTTAATTTTTCTTAGCTTCTGTTTCTTTGTCTATAAAATTTATAATAGTCCCCTGACACATGGAGTTCTTCTGACCGTCATATGAGAACACTGGCATTTGGTGTGGACCAAGAACTCACAAAATGTATATATTTTTTGAAAATGAATCTAAATGGTTTGGAATACTGGAGCCTATTTAGCTCTCTAGTAAATGGCTGTTCTCCTGCAGCCATCGGGCTATTCTATTGGTTCCTGGATAATTATATTGCACTTTACTTTTGTGTGTCATTTGGATAATAAAGTAATCTCTGCTTTTCAGATGGAGGAGCACCCAGGTGTGGGTTATCTGGACACAACGAGAGTGTAAGAAGGTAGGAGTAGTTTTCATCCCAGCATAGTTCCCTGATGCAGTGAATTATTCATACCATGGATGCAATTATTTACATCCAATTTAACAAAAAGTGGGTGATCATTTATTCATGCAGGGCACCAGAAATTCAAAACTGACATGGACACATGACATTTTTCCTAAAAGATTTCAGAAGCTGGGGAGAGAATCAGACATTCATTCAAAATGAAATGGGGTTAAATATTCTGCAGAATAATTTTTGAGGATCACAAAGAGCTGATTCTAAGGAGATCTAGAAAAGCCTCAGGAAAGAAATGATGTGCTAAAGGAGACCTCAAAGATGAAACTATTCAGGGTGAACTCATCGGGGGCGGGTCTAGCCCGTGAGCTCCCTGTTGGCTGTGCTCTTGACCTACAGCTCTGTGTCCGTGTGCAGGGCTTCCGACCGGAAGACTGTGTTCGCACTCTTGGCTCTGCCTGTAGGTTGGCTGTACCCACGGGAGGCCCCAGCGCAGACAGCGAAAGGGAGGGGTTTCTCAGGGCCTCGCTCACACCTTCACAAGTGAGGCGCTTCATTCAACTTGGCTTAGAGCATCCTAATTCTGCACTGCTTTCTGTTTCCTGTGCAAACTGTGACTGACAGATACACTATATTTTACAAAGGTGGTTGGCTTTCTCACAAGAGAAGCTATCTGATTCCCTAAGGCACAATGCCATTTCACCTTCCTACTTTGGTCATGCTGCCTCATTGCTGGCATTACTTGCCCATTTTTCTTGGGCTTATTCCTACTCACTCTTCAAGTCTAGCTCACGAAGTCAATTGGGGGCACCCGTCACGGGCCTCAGAGTTCTCTTGAGCTTACATAAACATCAGCCATCCATACCAGCCACATCCATACCTTTGCTACATATGCAATATATATTACATGTATAAAGAAAACATACACAATCTACCCATTTGTATGTATGTGTATATTTGTTTCCCATTACAAAGTGAGTTCCGGCCAGGCATGGCAGCGCACACCTGTCATCCCAGCCCTCTGGGAGGCTGAGGCAGGAGGACCCATTAGTTCAAGTCCAACCCGGGAAACTTAGCAACTTGGTTGGTGAGACTCTGTCTCAAAATAAAAAATGAAAATAAAAAAGGGCTAGGGATGTAGTTCGGTGAAAAGGTTCTGCGCTTGATTTCCACTACCACAAAAAAAGTCAATTCCTCCAGGGTAGAAATCATGTCTCTTCCATTTTTATATAATAGTGATTTACGGAGCTTATTACACTGGTCAGACTTTGTAAAGTGATTTAGTGCTTCACTCAGTCATTAATAACAATCTTACTTGTCCTTTGTTCACTTGATTAATTAAAATAATCGTGCACTTCATATGTGAAAATTCATCTCAGAAGAACGTTTCCTTCAGATGAAAACTTTGTTCTGGGGCAGACTAGCCTAGCAAGTAAGTGTCCTTTCGGTCTTTCTAGTTTGATAATGTGAATTTCATGATGAGGTTAAGTTATTGAATTCTTTGTTCAGTAATGTATCAGATATTAGTTTTCCTTCACAGTACTTCTTTTTAAAATCTGAAAAATATGCTGTATTTTTTCCTTCTAGAATCCATAGGACAGATATATGACATTCATATGCATAACATGTGTCATGGGCTTTTACCTAGGTAAATACATGTGGAGTTTGCAAAATTTTACACTTTGTTCTATTCAATAAACATCACTGAACTGAAAAAGAATAACATCTCAGGGCTAGACAAGCCCCCCACCCCCCACCCCGTTCTAATCCATTTTACAGGACAATACAGACTTAATTTAGTACTGTATGAATTTGTGGTTGTTTCTATTCTATAAAATTTGTTTGGGAATGAGACACAATTGTGTAACCATGTACGCCCTTCTGAGCTCCTTAGAAACTGGGTTTCCTGCTTACCCAGCCCCTCTTCACAGGTATGAGAAGAGAAAACACAGGCTGCTCAGCTTCCTTATCAGACATTGCTAAGCAGGAAATGCACGGTTGCAAACTCTTTGCTCTTTCCTAATTTTCCATTCATTGTCCTCTTTCATTGCATTCGAGGAAAGAGGAATTCAGAAGAGAGACTGAACATCTGAGTGGAAACTTGCCTGTTCAAAGAATGAACAGTTATTGGTTCTAAGACCTTCTTGGATTTGCTTGAAAATTACTTGAGAAATGTCACCATTATGACCCCCTCTTCTCTGTCTCTATTTCTGTGTTGGATTTTTAAGAAAGTCAAGTGACATGGCTTCTAAGCCCAGGATCTTTTGTAGTAGAAACCGCAGGTGAAAATGCCATCAATTTCCTGTTGCCTTGTTTTCAGGAACAAACTAGTTTGATGTTATTTCTTCTTCGATTTTTCCAGGACATCACATTCAATTCTCAACTGTCCTGTTTTTGAAGAAAGATAAGACTTTCGTTTTGATTGAATTTTCCTTGGGATCAGTTATTGCCGAGTCCAGTTTATTAAAGGACTAATGTGGCGTCAGTTCTGAATTCTCTGAGGTCATACTCAAGTTCATCTTTGAATTAAAGAAAAAAATTTTTTGAGCTGTGAATCTTGAGTTACATTTCTTTCCTATGCGAGGGAGAGAAGTAAATAAGATGTAAAAATGGGAAGTTTATTCCTTTAGATTTTGGTTTTCATGCCTTTTCCTTACGTATGCATGGAGGTTGATATAAACTCGTTAGATTATATGCCACTTAAGCTTAATATTTGTTTGTTTTTTGTTATCAACATGTTACTGATTTCTCCAGTTTTATTTAGAATAAGTGTTTGCAATGTGAGATTTTTAAAAGGAATAATTTTTCTTTCATTGTTGGGTGTGAATGATGAGTCAAAAAGAAAATGTGGTTTGATGCCAAACCAAGAAGGGGATGAATCCTGGCCGCTTGCCTTAGTGTCACACTCGCTGATGTGACCACCCACTGCTGGTCTTTCCTGGACAGTAATCCATGTCATCAAATGCAAAGCGAAGCTGCATATGCTAACTCGTACCAGGACCCAGTAAACTTGCACCTGTCCATGATGTAGCTTTATGAGCAGCATACCTATGTAGACGGGACCCCTATGTTCTATTGGTGCACACCAGTGATACAGAACAGGGAGATTCATGATGGTATATCGGTGCGTTCATTCTGATTATTTTCCCTCTCCCTTCTCCCAGCCCCTAGAGGACTACCCGCTAGCTTCTTGTCTTCTCTCTTTTGTTTTTGCATTTACTTTTATTTATTCATTTTTTGATTTCTTATGTAAGAGAATTGCCTGTGTTTTTTAATTTTCTGAGACTGGCTCATCTTGCTTAACATAAGCGTTTCTTGTTTCATCCATTCTCTTGCAAATGACATGATTTAATTCTTCTTTGTTTATGTATGCTTTATTCCTCATATATACTCCATTGTTTACATACACAACACGTTCTCTTTATCTATTCATCCGTGAGTAGGCATCTAGGTTGTTTCTACAGCTTAGTGTTTGTGAATTGTGTCTCTGTAACATAGGTAGGTGTGTGTCACTATAGTGTGCTGCCTTTTATTCTTTTGGGAATACAGCAAGGAGTAGTATATCTGGATCAAACGGTACCTCTATTTTCAGTTTTTCTGAGGAAAGCCCACACTGATTTTCATAGTGGTTGTACAAGTATACATCCCTGCAATCAGTGCAAAAGGTTTCCTTTTTCCCTGCACACTTCCCAGCGTTCATTCTTTTTGCATTTTTTCATCACAGTGATTTTGATTGTGGTGAGATGAAATCTCAATGTAGTTTTGATTTGCATGTCCCTGATGGCTAAAGTTGTGAAACATTTTTTCATATACTTATTGGCTGTTTGTATTTTTTCATTTCAGAATTTTCTGTTCAATTCACTTGCTCATTTATTGATTGGGGAATTTTTGTGTTAATTTTTTGAGTTATTTATATATTCTAGAGATTAATCCTCTATCAGAAGGGTAGCTAACAGGGTTTATCCCATTCTGTAGGTTGTCTCTTCATTCTTGTTTCCTTTGTTATGCAGAAACATATTAATTTGCTGTAGAAGCCCTTGTTGACTCCTGATATTATTTACAGTGCTATCAGAGTTCTGTTTAGAAAGTATTGCTTGTGCCTATGGCTTAATATGTTTCTTCTCTGTTTTCTTCCAGCACTTGCAAGGCTGTCACACCTATTTTAATGAAAAAGCTATGAAGATGGGAATTTTCATATCTAAGTTTTGGTTTTCCCAGTTAATCTAAAATGTACACTATAGGGCTGGGGATGTAGCTCAGTGGCATGGTGCCTGCCTGGCACGCTCAAGGTCCTGAGTTTGATCCTGGTACTGGAAAATAAATGTATGCCATGTTCATTTCCTAAAGAGTGCACTATTTAGGGATCTCAAAGTTTAGAGATGATTTCCTCTTCCCTTCCCTTCCCAACCCTGGGAAAATGTTTGAATCTCAATGTGAGAAATTATGATCAAAACACATGCAAAATATTGAATGATCAAAACAAACCATCTTAATGTCAAATTTCTGCTCAAAAATCTTTAATATTACCCAGTTGTTGGGCTGTGGGAGGCCTCATCTTATAAGCACAACATTCAAATCCCACCACAGTTTGGTTTTATCATCCCGCTCCAACAGTACCTCCCTCATCAACCTAATTTGCATCGACGAACTCCGTAGGGTGGTTATAGACTTGGCTGCTACCACATGAACCCTGCTAGTCCCCAACTATGTGTTCTTTCCCAGCTGGTTCTCCACACTGAGTTTTCATTTTTTTTTTGTCTTTTTTTGTCTTTGCAAACTTGTTTTATCTTACAATTACATCTGGAAACTTCTGAGGAGTCTTCACTGGATGTTCTAAGACGTGGGGATTTCTTAAGCTTCTGCAAGCTTTTACAGCATGTCATTTTAGACAGTTTGTTTTGTTTGTTTGTTTCAAACAATGCATGATTGCTTCACAGGGATGATTTTTTTTACCAAACAGTAACTTTCTTTGCCTACCTCCGTGGGTGATTTTGTGGAGCTTAGGTACAGTTCTCCTGTACTTCTACCCCCAAGACTTGCAGAGACGGTGCCTGTGTGGGCTGGCTGGGATCTTCTCACCCTCCTCCAAGGTTCTCCTGGTGGGACTTCAGTTTTCTCCAGCTGTGGAGTCTTAGCCCATGGTTTCCTAGAAGAAGGATCTGTGTTTCCCCCTCTTTAGTTCCTTATGCCATAGTGGTCCAATCTAGGCCTTCAGTCCCTTCTCAGTTTGTTGACCACATGAAGCCATAATTGCCTGTATTTGTTCTCTTTGGTCTCCATCTCTAAACCCACCAGGATTTAAGGGTTTAAAGTATGCATAAACATTCAGGAAAATTGGCCAGCACAACTTAGAGGTATGTATGTGTGCTGAGGTTGCTGCTGAGGTATGGAGCCATCTTGTATACCTCCTCTTTTAAGCAGTAGAAGCATTGTGGATGTTTAGTCAATTGCTTATTGATGATTCACCAAGGAATAGTAACTCTGCTCTAATATCTTGTCACCATTCTCCTATAGGCAGTACTCAGCCATTCAGTGATTCAATTTTTAATTTTTATCATCTCTCAGATACTTATTATCTGTGTCTGTTGTTTTTCTCTGTCCTTTAACATTCCATTCCACCCCTATCATTGTACACTTTGTGTGTCTTGATGTCTGATGATGTTTCCATTTCCTCTGATTCTGCTCATTTGGCACAGAATCCTCCACCATCATCACCCCATATTCAAAAGTTTAAATGAAATTTTGTGATTATT
This sequence comes from Heterocephalus glaber, assembly GCF_053883595.1. NCBI lineage: Eukaryota > Metazoa > Chordata > Mammalia > Rodentia > Bathyergidae > Heterocephalus > Heterocephalus glaber. Next base: position 44,749,307 of record NW_028258305.1, read on the forward strand.
CCTCAAGCCCTTCCTAGCCTTGTCCTAATACCTTAAACGCTAATTTTCAGCCTTGACTTGAGTCTATTTTGGTGACTTATTAGCTTTTTCTTTTAGCTTTACTCCAGGGGACATCAATTTCCAACCTTCAAAGTACAGGTGCAACTTCTGCTCTTATAATTCCCACCCACACTCCCAAATCCACTCTATCTCCTGATAACACTGTATGAAGTCACTAATGGCTAGAGTTTGAAAGATTGAATGTTAAAAGCATAATTAGAGACTTAAGGGAAACAAATTGTACCCATAAAATTTAGAATTAATTTCAGGAAAATAGGGCAATTGGAGCACCTAGTGCAATTTGAAATGACTTTTCTAAATGAGTGACTGTGCCATAAGCCAGCCCCTCTTACCTCCTCTGTTTTCTTATTTCCTTCCAAGATTAGGGGCAGGTCAGTGGGGGAGCTTGGGAAATGGCAATATATGTTTTGTGTCAGAATCTCAGTGGCAGAAAGCTTACCTTAAACGTTCTCTCTTAGCAGAAATGGAAAAGGGAAAGACACACGTGGACGAGACCAATCATTGCCCTTGGGCAAGCTTAGGAAAGTTTAAGAACAGAACCTAGGCCCTCAGAGAAGCATTATTACTGAGCCTGGGATAATCCCATCAGTCCATAATTTCTCATTTTATTATGTCCAACACTGATGAGCAATATGACTATCCCAGTTCATGCACAGTCATGTTACATCCCTTCCATTAGTGGCTTTGCTCAAGAATCTCACCCATCCAAACCCATCCCTTCTCCTGAATGCAGCTCCACCGCTGCTGCTTATGCATTCTAGAAGCCTTCATCGATCACTTAGCACTCACTTGCATCTCCCTAGATTAGGTCCCGCACCACTCAGAAATATAAACAGTAGCAGATCTATGGCAGACACTGTGCCACCCACTGTAGGTAAAAAAAGAAAAACCACATGACACCCACTTTTTAGGGGCTCATAGACTAGCATGGGAGGCAACAGAGAGAGATGCATGAGTAGGATGGTAAGGGATGGTAGGGATCCACCGTGCGCTATGCCTTCTCCTCCTAGCCCTGCAATGGCAGACAGGCCATTTCAAATTTTTTACCCTTGAAGTGATAAAATTAACTATTATTCTGCAGGGTGGTTGCGTGTGTTAAATGAGATAAAAAATATAAAGAGCATATTAAAGGTCTGATCTGTCATTGGTGCTAAATAATCATTTCCGAAGGTTGGTATTTAGGTTGAAAATGAATTTAAGGCTGTTAGCAGCTCAGGACTGCTCTCATCTGCCTCAATACTGATTAGCCTGGAAGGGTCAAGATTATGGACAGACCAAGGCACCTTCGATCTGAGTCCTAGAGATCTTGACTGGATGGCTGCTAAGACATGTGTGTTGTTATTGTTAGAAACGTTAGGACAGCAAAGCACGGGATTGGGTTGTGGAGTTCGGGTTCCCAGCAAATGTCTGGAAAATGTGAGCAAGAACAATATGAGCTCAGAGAATTGCATCGTTCCCTAGAATAGTCACTATACACATTTTCGCTTTGGGGATTTACTCAGGAATATTGCTCTAAAGTCTGTTATTCCCTGGGGCCCCGGTTGTCTCTCTTTTTTGTATTAGTGAAGCAACAAGAAGGCAGCAAAGAAAATCTCTAAAATCCAAATCAAAATATGATTCAAAACAAGCAAAAGAGATCCTTGAATCATCGGTCTTGTGGGGTGTGGAGTTATTCTGTACATCTTGGGGCTGAATTGTAATTGTGTATGCATTCGATGAGAAAAGGAAAACTGCTTTGGGGAAGTAGATTTGTAGGGAGGATTATTTGGTGTCCTCTTAGCCTGGTTCCAGAAGCTAGGAGCTGAGGGGTCCATGTTCCTTATGCTTGGGAGTAAATGATGCTGAATGGGTAAGCACACAGGGAGATAGGAGGAGCTTGATCAAATGAGGGGATCAGCATGGCACATGCACTGCAATCCTAAAGGCTCAGGCCACTCGCTCCCTGCTTGCCTGTGGAAAGAGTTCCGAGCAGGCATGTGGAATATATTGTCTTCTTGTGTTTCCTACAGGCCCATAACAGGGCTTTCCTACTTTGTATTTGAATGAATTGAGGAGCAGAGTCAGTGGGTCATAAAACTGGAAATTCCAGAGCTAGGAGTTCCCTAACATCAGCTCTTATCTGAGCTGCAGCTCCTTTGAGACATCAGTAAGAGAGTCATGAGGACAAGGCACTGCGTGGTGAGTGTTAAGAAGAGGAGATGTCTTGAGCCACTGTGCTGGGTTAAATAAGGAAGCAGGTATAGAAAGGAACATGACCCTTTCCTCTAATATCTCCAGTGTGAGGAGAAAATGTGCTTCTACCCCTATACCTGATGTGTACTCCACATTAAATGGGGAAAATTAGGCACAGTGCAGTCTGACCTTTAATGAAGAAAGTAGCCAAAAGAAATACCAGGGCTACTACAAATGCATGCTTTGGAAGGGAGTCTGGAGGCTTCTTGGGGAGACTGCATTCTCAGTGGAATTTGAGTGGTTGGTACACCTGGGAGGGGATGATAGTTACATCCAGCAGCTCTCTTGGAGGGGAACACCTAGAAGAGAGAAGTGAGGTGGACAATTATGGAGGAGTAGCTAAGCTAGGTAACACCTTTGCACAGGTTGGAAAGGGTCTTGATACAGGCTTTCTTGAGCCCAAGGTACTTTTGTATTTATGAGCCACTTCTTCCATTAAGAAATAATATATAAAAATTTTATAATTTATAATTCAGGACTGCTTTGGTATAAATATGAACATATTAATATTCTATATTAATATATTTTTGACTTAAAAGTTCATTTTATAAAAATTCTGATTTCAAAGGAAATTAAACCATTTCCATGTGCCTCTAAAATTATTATGAGTCCTAAGCAGCATGCTTAGGATAAATTGGATAAATTTATAATGGGTAAATCGACTCTGACTCTAAAAGCTACGTTTGAAATGTTTTAAGGGGTGAGTGTGGAAACAGAGGCCAGGGAAAAAGTTTTGTAATGGTCTCGGTGGGAGTTACATCAGTCAAGAGCCCTAATGTCTGTAAAAAACTGTATATTACCACCCAAATTAATCTGAATTTTGTGGTGAATATTATTCCAAAGGATGTTCATTATTTGGGATGTAAGACTTCCGTTTCCCTACTCAGATGTCCACTTCTCAGGAATGCACACAACCTTGTCCAGTCTTCCATTGCCGGGCTACTCGAAGTAGTACCTGGATGAAGGTTATCTGCTTGACCTCTCAAGGTGCTTTATCTCACTTTGAGCAGATTCAGAGCTATCGGGTAAGACTGGCTTCCTCTGATCTCTAGCAAATCTCTTACCTGTCTCTGAAGGAAACTGTCCAGGTCTAGTTGGCTTTTTCTTGGCCCCCTTGGTGTAGCTGACTGCGTGACAATGTCCTTGCAGGCCTGTCCTCTGTGGCTTTGTTGGTGGTGCTTCCTTGGCAGCTGCTGAGGAGCTCAGACCAGTTAGGGAGCTCTTTGCTTCCATTGCTGGGGCCATGTCTTCTGTCACACGTGCTTCTGGGGCCTTCACCATGTGCAGCTCACTGCAAAGCCATCCACTGCTGACCTTGGCAGTTCTTTTACTCAGCTTATCACCCACAGGGTGAGAGATCCTCAAATCACACAAAAATATAAATAAATCCCAGCATTGTCAATGACACCTCACTACAGGTCAGGAGACTTACCTGTCCACACTTGGCATGCTCTGTTTGGTAAAACTTGCTTGGAATGGTAGAGGAGACCATATAAAGGTATTAAAACAACTGTAGGAGGTGGGGTAAGTGAGGAGGGTTGTTGTTCTAGGAGGGGAGCTGAAGTGAAGACTTTGCATGGCCTAGAACATCCATAGAAGGAAGAGGGACTGAAATTTAGCTCTCAAATAGAATATGCATGCCTCCCAAATCTACTTCAACTTGAAAAAGAAATCTCATAGCCCATATGCTTAGTTTAGCCTTTTTAACTGTTCTAAGGTAAATATTTTGGACAAAAGTCTATGGCTACAGTAGTACCTGTATGTAGTTTAGAAATGCACAGATACACATATTCTCGAGGTAGCTGCTACATTCTCCTTACTAACAGGCTGGACAATTAAGGCGGCGAGGCTTCTGATTGTGGAGGATCATCACTACCTTTCTCACCTCCTCTTTCGCTAGCCTGGAAACACCAACACTCTCAACCCAAAGGATATCTTCCTTCTGCCTTGCAAACACTATGATATTTTTTTCCTATGCCTCAAACCTTGGCTTTGTGTCTTTTCCTATTTTGAAGGCTGCCCCACTTCCTCTCTGTGCCTCCAAAAGATGCCTGCTTTTCAAAGAACAGTTTGCAGATTCCCTCATCCTCACTGCATTCCTGGACACACGAAGGCAAACTTCCCTCCTCCCCAGCAGCTCCCCCAGGAGTCTGTGGCCCCTCCTCTGAAATCATGTCTGCTGATCTCTTCATCCTGGTGTGGTGATGTGCTCTGAGTGAATCTGTGACTCTCAGCCTGGCCCATTTCCAAGGCAGAGACTGTCCCCTCTTCTGTGGTGGAAACAGAGCAAGGGCATGATGGGAACTGGGGATAACAGCAAGGCCTGGTTTACTGAGTGCATCAGTTATCAGAAAACGCATTGGCCAGCACTGAGTGGTGTATTCTGGGAAAGTAGCTGTTTACCTGACGCTGACCGGAAGGATGGAGCCCTGGCTGGGGTGCACGGAAGTTGCCATAATGAGTATAGATTTTGACTGAAAGAACCGCAAAGGAACCAGGTTTCAATGCCAGCACCTCTGTCCATAGAAGTTGGATAAGTGATTGAAATCCTGTCTGCTTCTTTATTTGTAAATAGAAGTAGATCCAGACACACAGTGGAGATTAGATACCGCACACAGAAATCCTAGGGCAGGTGTTCAGTGTGCGCAGTGTAGGTAGGAGAATGCACTGACAGCACTGGGTGCTGTGTCTCTCCCTGACCCAGGGAGAAGCCCAAGGACTCATGGTTGTCACTTCAGGGCCTCACAAGCCTCCCTGCCTGGCGCTGTCTGACTGGCCCTGCCTGCTCAGCGTGTGGAGGACTCACTGGCCTGCACCTGCACCCCAGGTCTCTGATACAGCTCCTCTGATAAAGCCCAGCCACCCCTGGACCTCACACCCGGGCGTCTGTTTTGTTCCCCGACTGCTGACTGGACCAGTTCGTGACGAGGAAGCCTCTGCATCCTGTGTCCCTATTTTCATTTTTCGTAGTTTGTTTGGTTTTGCTTTGTTTGTACCTGAAAACAAACAGAGGCCCTTGGTTTTCTCCGGGCATAGTGGAATAAGCAGGATTTAATTGCTGCTGAAGGGCTAGTACAAAAGGTTATCCAACAGTGTGAGATCTTATTTGGCACTGAACTTTGAAGCTGAGAATTATGGATTGTGGAACAAGATACAGCCGACTGCTGCCGTCCCAGAGCCGGGAATATAGAATTTACTGGAAACTGGGTTAGAGTGGATGGGACCTCTTGGGGAGGTCAGGAAGAAGCTAACGAGCCGTCCATACAGCTGTCAGAGCAGTTACTTGAAAGAAAAGGCCGAAGCTTCTCTTCAGTGTTTCTAAAAACTTCAAAAAACCCCAGACAATTCTGCATTGACATAGATGGGAAATGGGCAGCAATTGAGAGCATCAAACTTAGAAATGAATCCAAGGTAACCTGTCATTGCCTTGAGGAAAAACTGTGAAATTGTTGGCCCCAGCCCAGGCTGAGGGAGGGGATGGTGAACGAGGGAAGAATTTTTCTCTCAGTCTCATCTAAAATCACAAAAGAAACAGAGACCAGACAGCAGAGGAAAGGAGGAGTCCCGGCACCACTGAGACGATTGCAGGACAAAGCAAGACAGCTTTGATTTCAGATTTACCTGGAAAAGGCCCAGCAGGTGTTGGTGCCATCACAGGGTATGTCAGTCTCTCTTTTCCAGGCTCATGGTGTCACAGCGCAGAGTTGGGAATCAGCATTAGAATCAGATTGCAAAAGCAGACATTTATGGACAGTGGAGCATGCTCAAGGAAGGCACGAAGGCACGGCCCCCTGGCTCTGGGCCCTGCAGCTTTCTAGTGATCCTTCATTTGGTGTGGTCCCAAAGAGGGCTGATCATGGGCCCTGTGGGGAGTGTGATGGACAGCTCCCTCTCACAGGACTTTGGGGTTCTGCAGGTGTTCCTTCCCATCATACCTCTGCTTTTAGTTAGACTCATGAGATGCAATCCCTATGCCTGAGGGCTTAATTGCTGCTGGGGTCAGCTTGAAGCCTCTGCAGGGCTCTGCTGCATCTGCCCACATCTGGGGACTTTCCCTTCGCTGGGTACCATGGATTTGTCATCCGGTTCTTCAACCGCAGGAGCAGGTTGCAAAGCTGGGCTAGTGGGAGGGTGCAGGGGTGGAACTGGGCTGGTGGGTGGACCCTGGCATGGCTGGTTGTCTCCGTCTGACCCTGTGTTAAGGAGGCTGCCTGGAGCCAAGAATCGCATCTTCCCTGTCCCTGCTCTCTGTCGGCTCTTGGGCTTTTTGTGACATGGTGTTTGGAAGCCCGGCTTGGGTCTTGAGGAACTGAAAATGTGCACAGGGTCTCCTCTCTGCCATATCCAGGCTCTTAGTCTCCAATTATCTGTTCTTCCCAGGCATCAAATTCTTGGAACATTCCAGAGGCAAATTGTTAGTGATCTAACTTAGTCTCTTGGTTTGGATCTAAAATGTTCCCCAAGGTCATGCATTGAAGGCTTGGTTACCAGCTGATAAGCTCTTGTTTTTTAAAATGGTTGATAGCTTGGATGCATAATATTTACCCTCTCTTTGGGGAACTGTACACCTATAAATCATATATTGATTGTTTTTGATCTGCCTCTCCTCACACTTCCTTTCCCCCTTCTCTATCTCCCTTCCCCATCTCCAGAAAGTCTAGTTCCCTCTTTCCTACTCTCTCTTCTTTATTTTACTCTTTAATGTATCTATAACTTAAATTTCTTACATAAGAGAAACGATGTGATATTTAATTTTCTATGTTTGACTTGTTTCATTTAACATTATGGCCTCAAAATCCATCTATTTTCCTGAAAATGGCATGAATTCATTCTTCTTTATGGCTAAATAAATTCCATTGTGTATCTGTGCCACATTTTCCTTATCTGTTTGTCCGTTGATGGGCATCTAATCTGTTTCCAGAGCTTGGCTACTTGAAATTGTGCTGCTGTAAATATAGGTATGGATGTATCACTATAGTATGACGACTGACTCTTTCAGGAAGATATCCAGAAGAGGTATGGCTTGATCAAATGGAATTAAGATTTTTAGGTTTTTTCTTTTGAATACCCATACATATTTCTATAATGGTTATACTAGTTTATATTCCCAGCAAAAATGTGGAATAATTCCTTTTCTCCATATCCTCCCAACATTTTTTATTATTTGTGTTCTTGACAGCCATTCTTACTGGAGTAAGATAAACTCTCAGCGTTGTTTTGATTTTCATGTCCTTAATCCTCAATATGTTGAACATTTTTTCATGTACTTGTTGGTCATTTGTGCTTCTTCTTTGGAGAAGTATCTATCTATTCAGTTCAATTTTTTGTTGTTGTTGTTTTTTGATTGGGTCATTTTGTTTGGGGAGAATTTACCTTCTTTGAGTTCCTTATATGTTATATATATTCTTAGCTCTCTATCAGTAGAGTTGCTCCCAATTTTTCCCCATTTGGTGGGTTGTCTATTTATTGATTATCTCATTTACTATGCAGATGCCCTTTAATTTGATATAATCCCACTTATGTATTCTTGGTGTTACTTCTTATGCTATTGAATTTTTGTTCAGGAAGTCCTTGCTTGTGTCTATGGATCAAAGTATTTTCTTTGTTTTCTCCCAGCAGTGTCAACATTTCCGTTTTTATAATTAGGTCATTGGTCCATTTTGATTTTTAGAATGAGGTAGGAGATATGGGTATGGTTTCATTCTTCCGCATGTGGAAAACGACCTTTCTCAGCTCCATTTGGTAAAGACACTACCTTGTTTTTCAGTGTGTGTTTTAGGTCTCTGTTGAATATCAGATGGCTGACGGTACATGGGATTGTTTATGTGTCTTCTATTTGATTCCATTCCATTTGTCCATGAGAACTTCACTGTGTAAGTTGAAATCTGGTGACTGGATCATAAGGGTTCTATCTTCACCAACGGCCTAAGCTATGGATGAGATCATCATTGGATGGCATTACTGGGCGACGATGGAAACCTCTGAGGTGGAGCCTAGCTGAAAGAGGTGGGTGATGGGGCTATCCCCAATTAACCTTGGGGACTGTATCTTGTCCTTGAGCTCTTCTCTGACACAGGCTGCCTTTCTGCTCGGCTGCACTGAGGTAAGGAAGTGTCCTCCACCACACCAACACTAGCTCTCCTACATTTCTGCCTTACCTCAGGCCCAAATGCAATGGAGCCAGCTGGCCATGGACTGAAACCTCTGAGGTCAAATAAACTTTTCTTCCTTTAATTTGTTCTTCCTCAGATATTTGGTCACGACAACGGAAAGCTGACATACCTATCTCATGTGAGCAAGAGGTGGCACCTCCAAGGGCATTATCAGTGCATGTAGTAATTGTGGAGCAGGGTGGTTGGACCTGACCCTCTGAAAATTAGCCAAGCCCTGCTACTTTCTGGCCAGTTGACCTTGGGAAAGCTGCTCAAAGACAGCATGTTACTCTCCTTCCTCCCACTGTCACCCATACTCACTGTAGTGCTCCAAATGGGATTACCAGGTCTTTCTCAGCTCCACAGTCTATTTTACAGGTACATTCTGAGGCAGGAACCTCACTCTTCATAAATAAGCTCATATCTTTGGACAAGCTTGACTATTACAGAGATTTCCCTGCTGGTTGAGTGGAAAGTATACAAATTCTGCTGATTCAACAAGCTGTTAATATTCATTAGAATGTAACATTTTCTTGCATGCTCATTTTTTTAAACAAAAGCATATCTATTTGGCTGCAAGGATGACCTTTTCTACCTCCTTGCCCCTCCATGCTGGAAGTCTTCATTTCCTGGTTCCTGCTGCTAATATAGGATGCATGTTGAAATGTTTATGCTAATTAGGCTTTGATTGGAATCTCAGAAACAAGTTAAAATGACAAGTTTTATTGCATTGATGAATTAATTAATGACATAAAATCAACGATTCTACTGTTTGAAACCAGTCCTCTGATTCTTGCTGGAGACAGGCAGCATTTCTACTCTAAAACCCTAACTGATCTCAGCAGAGGAGAGTGGAGGAACTGCATGTTGTTGTACCATGGCGGGGCCAGCGGGTGGTGAGAGTGCCTTCCACGGGAAGCAAGCGGGTTGGGGGGAGATTACGGGAGAAAGTATTTATCTGTGTGTATGTGAGCAAAAGGGACAGTGTATTAGAAGGGCAGGGCATAGAGAAGAACCATTGGCCCCTGTCAGGGAATCTAATAAACAGCAGTCTCCCCATTGGAAATCCACTTAGAAATCCAGCTCTTGTATGGCATCTCGGTATGTCCCAGAAACGCTCGGGTGAGGTCAGCCTGTTCACAGTGAGACAAGGCCTTGAAGGAAGCCCATTTTTAATAAAAATGTTATTTTTTTTCATCCAAGGAAAAACATATACTCAAGAAAGTAAACATGAAATAAACTAGCAATCCAGGCAATGAGTCCTTTTATGTAACATGTTTGGCCATCAGAATATTTCATGCAGTTTCTCCTGTGATCAGTGATGTAGCGTGGTCTGGTTAGTTTCATTGCCTCGGAGTACAGAGCCTCCCAGAGAGGCCGAGGGCTTGCCATGATCCAATGATCCCATCATGGTGACATGTGGCAAAAGATATTGCTTTGGTCGTGTGCGATAATGAGTTGTAATAATGACAGGAAAAGTAATTCAATAAAATTGAAGCACTAAGTAGGATACATGATGTGATTAATATATATGGTGAATATTTAAATTTTTAAAAAACGTTATTATACTAAAAGAACAAATGCCATTAATCCCCCTCAAAATACTGCCTCTCACTTTGCACACACTTATCCCACCATCCCACTTTCTTTCTGATGCAGTTCTGGAAGATCGATTTTGTGAGTGTATTTATAAAATGTGATCAACAATACGGTAAATGCTGCTGCCAAGCGCCATTCAACAGAAAGGCAGGTTGAAAAACTGTTATGGTGTGACCTCCTCCACTTTATTCCCCACACCTGGTGACATGTGACTTCTGACTTCACCAGAGTCAAGATGACCATGTAGTGTAGTTAGGGTTTGTAAGGGAAAAGATTTGATACAGGACACATAATTTATAGGATTATTTTATAATATTCACCCAAAAACCCAAATGCAGAGGAGTGCAAGAGACCTAACTGTGCCTTGGAGACCCAAAGAATTCAGCCAAGGGCCTGGATCCACAGTAATCTACTGCACAAGTCCAGCTGAAGGTCTAGAGCCCAAGGGAGTGTCCTCCATGAGCCCAGCCAGAGGCCCAGAGCCCACGGCAATGTCTCATGCAAGTCCAAATTGAGGATCTGCTCCAGGAAGGCCAGTGGTGGAAGCCAGAAAGCCTGAGCAGGTGGGGTGAAGGATCTGTGCCACCAGGCTGAGGGACTGCACTGGAGCCAGGAAGTGATGCTCACAGCAGAGATCAGAGCTCCCCTGATGAGAACAGCGGCCATTCCCAGCAACATCAAGGACCTGAGCTCCTCCTCCTACAAGAACAGCTGAGTTGGCATCAGGAAAACCAGCCACAGCAAGCTTCTCCAAGAAAATCAATAGCCAACCATCTTCCCCTCCAGTTCTTTTTATGCTGTTGGCAAATCCTCAGGGGAGCCTCCCACACGCCAAGCCATGCTGATTCAGTTCAGCTGGGCACTCCGAGTTGACCATTAGTTAATCCACCACAGCATGCGAGGTAAATGTTTTGAGCTGAGTCATGACACTGAGGTAGCAATGACAGTGCATAAAGACATGAAAGTGGACTTCAAAACTGCTTCAGAAAGTGGCAAGAATGATGGGATAACTGTATTTAAAGTAAGGGCGACAGAGAAAGGTAGCAGCATAGCCTGCTGATGCATGGAAAATGTGGCTTGACAATTCTCCAAGTTACCTTTGAACTTTTTAGAAATTCCCTTACCCACCCCCAGCTCAAAACTCTGGGGAAGGTAGAAGGACCACTGTGGCTTTTCCTCCCATCCCTGCATGTCAATCTTGTGATGTCAGTATTTACTAATCTGCATTGGATGGCTGTGCAAATAGCCCCTACAGTAAGAACAGATTAGGAAACTAGAGGTGGGTATTTGAGTCATCAGCTACATGTACAATACATAGCCAATTGATATTCATCATGCATGCTTATTTTAAATAGTGATTGTGTTTGATGCCTTTAACCTCCAAGAGTTTATGATGTATGTAACTTCCATGTTTTTTTTCCAATAAGTGGGGACTTATGTCACTGCCCACTCCTGGAACATCTCTGCTCTCACTTCTATGTTGTTCTCAATGACATTTGCCAAAGTTGGGTTTGCCATTCATCTCCTATGCATGGTAATCTCATGCTATTCCTTGCTATCCTCCATATTGTTTAGGTGTCTCGGAAATCTTACAGCAATTAATAAAAATGTTCTCAAAGGATGGGAGACAACAAGAGAGAAGATAGGAAATAAAATAGAGAATTTTTGAGATTTGTTTAAACCAAATGTTTCACACAGGATGCAAAATGTTGGCATGTCATAAAAATAGATGTGTAAACAATGGTAGCTGTGCTGTTTGTAGTGAAAGGTTGTAGTGAAAGTTTTTTATTTTGATCAAATAATGCTGGAATATTCAATATAAAAAATAAAGTAAGGGGGAGAATTTAAAGGGGGGGGAAATAAAGGGGGATTAATGGCATTGGGTCTTTACTGTAACAAATATTTAGCATTTAAATATTCACCATATGCTTTGGTTACACCTCCTGAACGACGTGCTGGAGGCCCCTCAGATTGTAAGACAGACTACAGATTCAGACACGCACTGGAGCCTTCAAGGAGCGCCATGATTTGGGTTTGGTTTGCATGTGTTCTGCAAGGCTTCCATGTCTGAGGGCTTCTTGCAGCAATGCTGGGAGGTGCTGTGGCCCTTTGGGCCTAGTTGGTGGCCCTGAAGTCATGGAGAGCACTGTCCTCGGAAAAAATCAAGGTAGCTCTTGTGAAACCCCTTATTTAGGTCCTGTTTGAGGGGTGTAATGAATGAATCAAGACTGTCCTTTCTCTCTCTGGCTCCCTCTTACAATGTGAGAACTTGTTCTCCCATTTTCTTCTGCTACTATGTTATCCTGCCACGAGGCCTTCATCAAACCTGCACTGATGCCAGGGCTGTGCCTTCAAAGCTCTGTAACTGTGAGCTAAATGAACCTCTTCTTTATAAAGTCAGTCTGCTTCAGGCATTTTGTTATAGGAACTGAAAATAGACTAATATAGGAAATTGGTCCCAGGAGTAGAGTCATGGTGATTTCCATCACAATTTCAAAGGAAAGCCCAGGAAGCCTTGCTGGTGTCCTTGGAGAGTCCTCACCTCATGCTCTGATATCTGGAGGAGCTTGGAGTGGAGCCCCCAGGAGGACCCCAGGAAGGGGCTTGCAGGGCAGAGGCTACCTTGAACCACAGATGGCACTTGGGCTTTTGAACTGATGCCAGTGTGAGTTAAGTCCTTGAGACCATGGGGGATGGAATGATTGTGTTTTGCATTGCAAGAAGGACAGAAATCTTAAAGCCAGGAGTGAAGCATTATTATTCTCTATATGGTTTGAATGTCTCCTTGGAGATTCCTGTTGGAATTTCACTCCTGAGTGAGGTAACATGAAGACGGACCCTAATCTGACCATGCTACTTAGAAGTAGAACCTTTGGGCAGCGACTAAGACTGGATAAGGTCATCAGGGTGGGGCCCCATGATTGGATACGGGCGACTTTTAAGAGAAGGTAGCGGTCAGAGGACACAGCAGGCACTCTCCGGGTTCACCAAGTGATACCTGTGCCACTGAAGGACTCGGCCCAAAAGAAAGCCATCACTAGAAGCAGGCCCTTGGACGCCCGGGACTCTGTGTGAAGTGAACCTTGTTTGTTATGGAGTTATCCAGACTGGTGTTTTAATAGAATAACACACTACAGACTGATAAAAGAGCAACGAAGACTTTGCTGCTTTTGGCCATTCTAGTCTCTAAGTTAACATTTAAAATAAATATCCACAGTGCTTTCTCACACGGCATCAGTTTCACTTTGATCTATGAAACGTTTCTCAACATTACAATGATTGAAATAGACCTTTTATAAGGAGTAATTCTCCCCCTCTCTTCCTCCTTCCTTCCTTCCTTTCTTCCTCCCTCCCTCCCATCCTTCCTTCTTCCCTTCCTTTCTCTTCCTCTCTTTTTTTCTTTGTTTCTCTCAGTCTCTCTTCTTTCTGTGGAGTTTCACTTTATTCCCCAGTCTGGCCTTGAACTCTTTGACTCAAGGTACTCTCCCTCCTCAGCCTTCCAAGTGCTGGGATGTGGGCATGTACCACCACATGTGGCAAGTGGTGACTCTTCGTGTTGCAAGTTCTAGTGCTGCAAAAGTCTTGAGCTGATTCATTAATTTTTCTCTCTTCACAAGGAAAATATCCAAGTTTTCATATAGTTTAAATCTAATGCACATGTAATCTGGGTCAGGATATGCAAGTCATTGATGTTTAGCGCTGGTAAAAATACAAAAATAAGTTTTGGATCTTGCTTCCTGTGGGTTGTCTATGTATTTATGAAAATAGATGTAAAAAAAAGTGAAAATAGAAACAAGGAGAAGTGTGTACAAAACAGAATGATGCCTGCTCTTCAGGAGACAAGTATGCTATCCAAGGACTGGCCGTTTTTGATTAATGAAGATTTCATGGGCCTGACTCTCTGAAAAGCTTCTTGAAACAAATAATATCTATGTAAAGCTTAAAGAATTGGAAAGATGTCTGATCAAAGAAAAGGGAAAAGCTGGTATTCTGAGTCACAGGAATAGCAAAGGGAAGACATGCATGGATGAAACACAAAAAACCAGTCAAGACTATGACATTGTTTGCAAGACGCGTTCTTGTGCACACATATGCACCAGCACACATAACATTTATGTTTTCTGATTTTAAGTTTGTAATCTTTTTAAACTGTGAAGATGTACACATGGATAATGAGCAATTGTTATCTGGAACTGAGAATTAGCTCCGATATTCGCAGTGGGAGAGTGCTTTCCTTTCCTTGGCATGGCACAGCAAAAGCCTGGGCTCCACACAGCAGTAGCTAACACAGGAAAGAAAGGCTCCTATTGCTCCTGTGGCATGTTCTTAGGTAGCCATGCTCTCTTCATTATGTGAAAAGAATGCATAAATTGAGCCTGAACCTATAATTTCAGTTACTGGCAGTTTGCTAACTATAGTGTATTTGGCAGAAACATATTTGTTTTCTGGCTTCAAACTGCAATAAAAGTCTTTGTAATTCACACCAGATTTGGAACCTATTCAGAAACACTTAGTTAGATTAATGAGATATTACCTACGTTTTGTTTTTCAATAGCTTTAGTCATGCTACCCGGTGGAAGTCATTTTTCCTAGACCTTGTTAGATCAAAACCTGGCTAAGGGACACAGTGAGTTTGGCACAAAATTCCTTCAGGCTATTCCTTACATAACGCCTCCTTGTCGTACTTATTTTTAAGTCAAGGTCACAGGCGTGGATGATGGCTGCCAGGGTTTGCATGTTCATTACCATCTTCTCCTACTCATCCTTGCTAGAGTTGTTTGGTTTTGCCTTCTTTTCTTTTGTACATAAACTATGACTGGACTTGCAGTAGATATTGGCCAACTGCAGCATAGTATTATGCTAATGGTACCAGTCTTCCATGCTTACAAGGTGAATGTTTTATATGCATTTTGTACAACTTCTCAGAATTCTCCTCCAAGCAGGAATCACATCGCATTCAGCTGCATTTTCAAACTGGAGGTGATAAAAGTTTTGCCTCCCACTTCAGCTTTATATCTGAAATTTAACTATAAAAATATTCCATTCTGTATTTTTGTATGGAAATCTCACACCATTCAGAAAAAATATAAATATGATACAATATGAAAATATAGTACCAGTTTTGTGATAGTCTTCATTCACCAACAAATTTTCTTGGCTAAGCAAGGAATAAATGCTGACTCTCAAAGGCACATTTACATTAGGATTTTCTATTCCAAAATAGCCTATAAATCAGAAAGTATCTATACAAAAAACCCCAGGTCAAATTAAATGATACATTTTTCATTCACAATTGAAAAGAAACCCTAAGTTGGGAAATTATTATTAGTAATAAGGGCAGGCATCATTTTTTCATTGAGATAAAACTAGAAAAGGATCTGGCTGGGGACTTAGCTCAGTGTCACTGCCCCTGCCTCGCAAGTGCAAGGTCCTGAGTTTGATCCTGGGTACCAGAAAACAAACAAACAAACAAACAAAACTAGAAAAGAATTTTCTTCTCTGAAAGCCTTTGATGTTAACAACTTGCTATTCCATCTTGTATCCAGGAAGAAAATATTTTATTGTATTAAAAGTACAAGAAAAAAATGGGGAAGGGGATTCAGTGTAATTTTTGGAGGGGCAAGAGGAAAAGTTCTTGTAGAAAAAGTGAGACCCTAGACCTGCTGTCTTTACTCTTCAGCTCTGGCCAGTGGTTCTGACTTTGTACATATTCCTGGGGATATCCTGGGGTTCATTCAATACCTCTCCTCTTTGGTAGTAGGCTGAGGGGGGAGGCCACAGACCACATGCTATTTGGCAGAACTTTGCCCTGGGGTACCGGGGGCATGGAGCACACACCTGGCCGGTTATGGAGAGAGTCATTTCCACGAGGTCCCCAAGAAGCTGCAAGGGGCAGGCAGAGCTTGTGGCACAGGTGCAGATCTTTGATTCAAAACGGAGCGGCAGACTGTCATTTTCCACACAAGTCCCTCACAGCCTCCCCAGTTCTACACCATCCATTTCACTTTAAGTGAAGGGTAACAAGAGAGGAAGAATTTTGTAATCATTAGGAGGAAGTTATGAATTGAGCTTTTATTCTGTTTTCTTTTTCTCTTAAAATGAAAATCCACCCAACTTATCAATCCCAAAGAAAACGTCAACTGATCCTTCTAGCTGAAATCACCATGATTTCTTAAGTATAAAAATGAATAAAAGGGAGAGAAAAGGATTTCTGCATGCAAGTTAATTTTATGGTATTGCGGCACGGATTGCGACCTGGCCCTTCTCGCTGCAGTCTAATAGAACTGGCAGCAGGCGACATGACTTAAGCAGACTCTGTATAATGAGAAGCAAAGACAAATCGGTATGAAGGACGGGAGAAGGGCACTACTGCGTCCCTCCTGGAAGATTAAAAATAGTAAAATATTGCAACCAGAATTTATCTAAAGGGAGATACTATCTGAGAAAGAAAAAAATGATTTTAGGAGGTGGCCACAGCCTGGCGTAGGATGAGCACAGCTGCAGTCTTGTGCTGGTAATTTGCAAGGAGCCACATGGCTTGTGGGGTTGACCAGTTCTCCCTCTAAAGACCCGGTGGCAGGTAATTTTTGATGTTCTAATTTTGAAGTGGGACAATTACTGAAGCATAATTAGAGTGAAGTGAACACCTTACTCTTTTTGCACTGTTAAATGAAGGCGAGAGGCTTGGGTGTGCTAAATAAACGAGAGAATTTATTGTTAAAGGACAAGAGCCAGCCTGGGCTGACAACCAGGTGGATGGTGCTCTCCAACAGTGCTGTCCCAAGGAGCCCAGGCTGTGCGTGGCTGCTCGCGTGACAGGCCTGCTCTGAGCTCTGTATCCACAGGAGCAATATCAGAGCAATTTCCAAAATTACACAGGGCATGCAGCTTCTAGATCTCCTAGCAGAACAGCCATATTATCCCGAGGACCTGCAATAACAGGAATTATATGCAATTTTCTGATAATGACTCCATTAATGTGAGTCACTGCTGACAATTTGTTAAACATTGCTGGATTCCTAAATCTTACAGTCTATCACTCCAAAATATATCATTACCTCCACCATCAGCAGCACAATGGTCATCTTTGTCACTGTCTTCCCCTCCATCATCTTTGTCATCAGCAGCTGAATAACTGAGGGCTCATCTGAGTTTACTAATATCACCTTATCTTAATTTCACTGGCATTTCAAAGAGAAACAAGGTATCTCTTTATCTGGTCAAGTATCAGTGTTGCAGTCAGTGCATGTGATTCTTTCTTTGGGAAACTAGGACCCCAAATTAATTAAATTTGGGCCAGACCTAGCTTAACTTTAAATTGTCTTTTATATTGAGAGAAATTACCTTGGCGATTAGATGCTTCAAACGAACACTTGCAAATATCCATTATTGTGCTTTCTAATATACCTGGACATGGAGTAGAACCTACAGCTCATGGTCTGGCTGATTTACTAATTGGGAGCAGCAACTGCACCTTGTGTTTTGAACCTGAATTAATTAACCAAAACCGATTAAATTGTCTTTAAGCTATTTGAGGGAGTGACACCAAAGGCAGAATTGAATGAGGAAAGGACTATTTAACTTTTTTTAATCACAAGGGTTAGTTTTTTATGTAGCAGATCATTAGAAAGACTTCAAAGGTGGAAAGAAACTAGGAAAACAGTCTTACAAATATATGACCTGCTTTTCTTTAGTCCAGCTTTCCTTTTGGTAAGAAAGGATGCTTCTGGGACATACAATTTTGCCTACAGGGTCACATTTACTTACCAGGTATGCTCAAACAGCACAGTTTTTTGATCTGGACATGATGTTACTTCTTGTTCTTTGTTCCTCACATGACTTCTGGGGCCACTGCCAAATCTCCATGGATCACGGCATTTGTAACCTAAGCAGGCACATGGCCTCCCTGTCCCTCTCCCAGCTCCAGGTAGACAACAAGCCAGACTTAAGCTCCAAAGCATTTTATCTCATTATCCCCTTGGTTTGAGAAAGTGCCATGGCTTTCTCATTTCCTGGTGGCCATCGTCATCTTTCTTTGATTCTAGGGCTTGTTGGGAGCCTCATGCCATGGTGATGGGGATAACCTCGCTGTGCCCGGATTAAACAGGGCCCTTCCTGCCTGTCCTTTTGCTTTTGACCTCGTACCTGTGTCCCAGCTACTCCCCCAAAGTAAAATACACCTGGAAACAAAATGTTCCATTCCTATATTTATCTGCATTGAACAGCCCATGATTTGGAGAGAGAGAGCAGGAGGCACCAGGGCAAGAAGAGGACTAACCATTTCTTCCTCAGACGCTGTTTGCTTCTTTTTGATTTTGAATCATCAGATCACCTCCCCAATAGATTCCTCAACCGGAGTGTTAGCTTCTCACAGAAATGTACTCAGAAACTTAGATTAAATTTGTGTCTTCAAAATTTTTTTTTCCTGAGAATCAGTTTGAGAACTGGACCTTTGGAAGATATCTCTGAGTGTTTTGTAAAACTATGGTAGAAGACATCCATTATGTTTGTCAATACCATATTTTTTAAAATCTGTCATAATTAATGAATCTTCTAATTTAAAAAGTCTCTTAATGATACTGCGTTGTGCTATTTTATATATTAAATTTACCTTTGGCTTTGATGACCAAGTTTAGCCTGAATTTTATCCCTCTTTCCAGTAGTTTCCATTAACTCACAGCTTTTGAAACAGTTATCCTCAAAACCCATGCCACTTCTCTCATTAGCAGCTCTTAGTAGTATGCCTTATTTAAGCATTTTACATTCTGTTTCTACCCTTATACACCATAAGTCCTTTCTGAAGTCTCTATGAGGTATCTAAAAGATAAATCCTAATGCTAATGTGATTTTTCCCATTCTTTTTTACTCCAGGTCAAATTTTTGTTGTTGTTATTTTTTCTTTTGAAAAAGGCAATACAGAATCGCTACAAAACAATATAAAGAAGAAGTAGTTCTTTATAGCTAGAAGGGCTCTGGTCTCTGGTTCCTCTGCCTTGTATGACTTTGTCTCCTTTGGTTGGCCCTCCTTTCTCCTGCATTAGTAGACTTTCTTCAGTCTTCCTTGGTTCTTTTCCACCAGAAAATCTCACCACCATTAAAAAAGAAAAAAGAAAAGAAAGAAAAAAAGGAAACACTACTTCCTGTCGAGTTATTGCCCAGTTTCCTCTGATCTTTTCCGTGTCTCCATTGGCTTTGAAGCTCTTCTTTATTCCCAGCAGTATTTTCTCATCCTCATATCTCTACGGGAGCTACTCTAGTTCTGTCACTGTAGTGACTTCACATAAAAGATATTCTTCCCTGGCTCCACTTTACTCCACTCCTCATCATTTGATCGTCTCTTGAAATACTCACTTACCTTAGTTCTTTGGACCAACATCTCTTCGGGTTTTCCTATTCTCTCACTGGACAGTCCTACTGGGTCCTTTGCTAGACCTTCCTTCTTTGCTTCCAGTTGCATTTCTTGGATGTCAGTCCTGGATTCTTTTATCTTCACTCTCTATAGCTCTCCTTAAGCTTCACTCTCTATAGCTCTCTATAGCTCTCCTCTCTGTTTATGCTGATGAGTTTCATATTATTTTTCTATCACAAACTGCAGGTCTCAGCAGCTTTTGATATACATATTTGTCCATCTTTGGATCTCTCAGCCACGATTGTCTCACGTGTATCTCAAAGCCAGCCTGTCCACAGTAAAACCATTGATTACTGAGTGTCTCCTTGGTAAGCCAGCCACTCACCATTTTGTCAACTTCAATGTACAGTACAATGTTCAACCAGATGCTCAAGCCACAAAGCTAGGAGTTTAGCTTAAGTCTTCCTTTTTCCTCAGCACACACATTGATTCCATCAATAAGTCTTGCTAATTAATTACCTTTAGTAACTTGAATCTATTCACAGCTCTGCACTTTTGCTGTCACTTTTCAACATTAATTACCATGTGATGTGTGTGATTTATATGTCTTTTCTTGTCCGCACCCACCTGTACTTTAGGCAATCTCTTGTATGAAATAGATCCATGGTCAGCTGTTTTGCTTCAATTATTACTGCTAGCAATAATCCATTGTTCTTTAAAACCTGCATTTTCCCTCAAAATCTAAGCCATATCATTCTCTACCTTTGCTTAAAATTCTGCAGTTGTTTCCCAATGCACCTAAGATAGAACAAAATGCATTTCCATATACCACAGGCCAATTACTAGACTCCTACCTTGTGCTCCAACCTCAAGGAATGCCCATTTTCTTTCCTATCCACCTCTTTCTCTCTCTTGACCATCCCAAAGTCATTCTTTCAGTGTCTAAAATATCTCCCACTTTTTCTCAGAGCTTAAAAAATTATTTGTAAATATTACTACATCTGCTTCCATCCTCCTTCCTCTATTGACTTCTCTTCCCTATCCATAATGAATCTTTCCTGACCTTCAGCATTCATCTTAAATGTCACTCCATCCAGAGACTGTCCACGCTACTTTATTATATAAAACAAATTCCACTCTTTTTTCTCTGCCTTCTTTTCTTTTGCTAAAGCCACTTTTTAGAATGCACATTATTTCTTGTTTTTCTGTTTATTTACAGTTCATCTGCCCCCTTCAGTCCAAAGTGAGCTTCCAGAGGGCAGAGACAGTGCCAGGCTGGCCTCCTTGGTTGAATAACAAATTCTCCATTGATATCACTAAATGAATGAATGGACGGATGATTTAAGTAAATCAACTGAAACATTTTCTTCCTCATGGTATTGCTACTCTCTCGTCTATATCCCTCTTTCCCACAGAAAAGGGTGACTTTGCTATGGGTCTTTTCCTAGGTTTTTACTTGACTTTAATAGTAATCCTCTTATAAAGCATTTTATCCATTTTGTCCAATAATCCATGGCCCAACTTAATTCCCAGATCAATCCAATTCTCAGGTCTCCCTAGAGCAGTGGTAGTGAACCTATGGCATGTGTGTTATATTGTGTTTTTCTTTTAAGACAAAAGATGTTAATGTATGAGTTGGTTTTTTCTAAACTAACACTTTGGTATTCAGGTTTAATTGCAGTATTAGGGCTTTGCAATAAATAAGTGGATTTGGGGTGGCAGTTTGGCACTTGGTCTCTGGGTTTACCTCACTGCCCTAGAGCATCCCTAATTTTCCCCATCCCATTTGCTTCTGTCTTGCCTTTGAATCCCTACCCTCTGATTGATGTATGACATATTATCTCACTGAGCAAATGATGGCCAGCTACTGAATACCCTGAAATGTACACACAACCCCATGCTAGGAACTTGATACAGTTTTCTTTAAAATGTTGAGTGGTACTCACTATTTTACAGTTGCAGAAGTGGAGACTTTGAGTAACTAGAATGCTGATACACAGCTGGTAGAAATATAAAAATAGTACAAATACTTTGGAAAACTGACAGTTTTCTTGCGAGGTTATATATGCAAGTTACATGTGATCTAGTCATTCACTTCTTAAATATTTACCCCAAAGTTATGAAAATATACATCTACACAAAAATTTGAAATGAATGTTCATCATATTTTACATGAATGTTCTTCGTAATAGCTCCACACTAGAAATAAGCCAAATGTTCATCCATAAGTTTATTTTCTTAGTACTTTTGGGCTGCTATAGCAAAGTGCCTTAGACTAGGTAATTCGTAAACAGTAGAAGTGTGTTGCTCACAGTTCTGGAAGCTGGGAAGCTGAGATCAAGGTGTCTGATGGGCCTTGTTCTTCATAGTGGCACCTCCAGTGTGCTCTTCATGTGGTAAATGACAGGCTCCCGAGGACCTCTTTATGAGGGCACAAATCCCATTCAAAAGGACTCTGCTCTTGGGCCAAGTCACCATTGAGGCCCTCGCTCCCCAAATCACTGACCTCGGTATTCAACTTTGACATACACATTTTTGGGGTAAATAAACATGTAGACCAGAGCAGTGCACCCTGCCCCTCCCATCCATGTTCTTCTCATAAGCAAAAATGTATTGATTCTAACTCAGTGTCCCTAAAATTCTCAACTTGGCCCAGCATCCATGTTCAAGTCTGAAGCCCAGAGTGTCGTGTCATGTACATATCATCTAAATCAAATATAGTTGAGACTCAAGCTGGCACTCATCCTAGGGAAATCCCCCACAGCTGTGAGTCTGTGAAACCAAACAAGGAATGAGCTTCAAAATACAATGGCGGGAAAGGGATAGGCTAGATGTTTCCATTCAAGAAGGGAAAAATAGAGAAGGAAGGAGGGATGGCAGAGCCTAAGCAACTTGAAAACCCTGGAGGGGAAGCAACATGAAATCTAAGGCTTGAGAATGTTCTGCTCTGGCTCTGTGCCCCACCCCTGGACACTCTGAGATGAGGGATTGATCTGGCATGGACCATGCTGCAGTCTCTTGGGCTGGAGCCCGTATCTGTGGATCGCATCCCAGTTCCGATTATTAGTCTCAGGGCAGCCCCACCGCAGTGGTCCACTTGTGGCTGAACACAATGTATTGTGCCTGCCAAATGGAATGCTCCTCAACCCCAACAAGGATGAAATATTCACCCACACGCTGACATTGATGGGGCCCAAGAATATGCTAACTGGAAGTTCGATGCAACAAGTACACACTGCATGATTCTACTTGTTATAAATTCCAGAATATACAAACTAATCCCTAGTTATTGGACGTAGATTAGTGGTTGCATGGAACCAAGGGTGGAGAAAAATGGGTTGCAAAGGCTCACCAGGAAGTCTGGAGGCTGGAGAGTGACAGTAAGGCCCTGTATCTTGATGTTGACCTTGGTCCGAGCAGGTGTATATCTCACTGGCTATGGAGATGTACAGATACGTCAACCTCATCAGATTTTACACCTGCAATGAGTAAAGGGGACTTCATTTAAATCATATTGATAAAGTTGTTTAAAAGAAACCTGGTAGCTTTGAGAGTCTGAGTGAGAAGACAGCTTTCAGAGCTTAGTTACAGACTTAGAACCAAAAAACTCATTTTCCTGGTTATTTATTTTTGCCTTGAAATTTTTGATCATTATAATTAGATAATTATAATTAGATGATTATAATATTTCTTTGAAATTTTCCTTGACAGTTTGACATAAAAGAATCAAAATTAAACTGTAAACTTTGTCAAGGAGTGTGTACATGAATCACCTTTACACCCTGAAGGCACCCTGGACTGGGGGAAGTACACTGTCTAGCTTCTGTATGTGTATGTGTGTGTCACATGAATAATCTTAGGGTTGCTTAACCACATATTTGACTAATTTATTGATGAGTGGGGCTGATCATATTTTCCAAATGGGGCTACAATAGTATCTTCCATTCCATCACCTGTATTAACAATTGATCTAATTTTCCTCTTGAAATTGGATATGTTTGTGACAATCTCAACCTAAAGAGACACAAGTGATGCTATAGGACTGCTAAGGCTTCCTCAGAAGAGAGGATGCAGCTTCTGCCCTGTTTCCTGCAGTGTTCTCAGCTGCAGTTTCAAGCTGCCCTGATGAAATTTATGAGCACAGAGGCTGCTGTGCTGGAAGAAGGCAAAGCCATGGATGCAGGCAGTGTGGACACAGTGAGAGCGCTTCCGTTCCTCAGCCCCTTCCAGCCAAGGCAACAGCCCTGGGGGTAAACAGACCCGCAGTGACTCCAATTGCCAGCAGGAGCCACGCCCACCACTGTCTTCCCATTGAGGCCCTACACATGACTGGGAAGGGATCAACCATCCTTGCTGAGCCTGTCCCAATTCCTGTCTGTTATCCTTCAACTGCCTGGGTCCTCCAAACAGAAGGTGGGGCTTGGGGAAGAGCCAGGGCATGAAGGCAGAGCCTGCTTGTGAGCTTAGTGCCTGGATAAAACACATAAGAGGTTCTCTCTCAATCTGCTTTCTGCCAGGTGAAGATGCAAAAAGCAGATGAGCAGCTGTAAACTAGGAGTAGGCTGCACCAGACCGGCTAAAGCCTCAATCTTGGATTTCCCATCGTTTGGAGCTATGACAAATAAAATTCTGTTGTTTAAGTCTTTCAGTTTATGGTATTCTATTATAACAGCCCCAAACTGACTAAGACACTGACCTATAAAATCTGTAGCCACAATGAAACAGCTATTTAAAATTACTGTTATTATATGGTAAAAAAGAAACTGGAACATAATTTCAGCAGTCAAGTGAAGACCTATTGTAAAATGCTTAAAATATTGCTTTTGCAAAGGTACAACTGTTATGAATGGAAGGCCCTTGAATTTTAGCTATGCAAGTTAGTATGTGGATTAAAGCAAAAAGAGAAGAGGAGATTATTTACAGAGTTGAGAAGGGGTTCAGAAAGGCTCCTGCTCGGGGCTGTCAGGACACAGGAAGTTGTTACCAGAGAGTGGTAAATGACCCTTGTTATGCAGTGGCAGAAATTTTAACAGCCTTGTCTTCTAGGCTGATAGGAAAAATATAATATTTACCTGCTTAATCAATGCATTTAGCTAAGAAAATCTTCAGACAGACTTGAAAGGTACCTCATGGTTTCTTAAGTCTGTGTATCAGAAACTTTGGAGAGAGAGATGTGAGCAAAAATCGAAACTCCATTCTTAACAAGCAGAGTTTTGAGGAAATATAAAGGAGGCAGGGTTTTCCGGGTTCTAAAACCAAACTGTATCTCCTTGGCTGTTTCCACTGGCAAAGTTGGTAGGGTTTTTTGGTTTGTTTTGTGTTTTGTTTTGCAAGAAAGGACTGTAGGGAAATTAAAATCCAACATCCTATGACAAATTCTTAGGATAAACATGGAGCCAAAGCTATAACTGTAAAAAGTTGCAGGAGACGCTTTATAAACTTTTCAGATCGACACATGGCCATCTAAAGATCTTGGGGCTCTCTTACTCCCCTCTCTGTTAAATGACAGGCTTTCAAAAGACCTTCAGGGAGTTTTATCACAGTAACCTCACAGGAAGCCTGAGGGTGAGAGAAACACTTAGCTTTAGGAGAGTTGTAGACCTGACATTTTTGATGGAGTGGATTCCTAAATCGATATATAGAAAAACCATAGAGTTTTAAGGCTATTTTATCAGTGTGGGACAAAAGAGAGAGAGTATAAAATGAAAGAGCAGTTTGGAAACTGTGCTCCCCTACGCCAGTGTTTTATAGGTAGGAAGCAGGCAGAGAAGTCTAAGCAGTTGCAAACATGGGCCCATTTCATAAGAAAAAAGAAAGGTTCACTTAGAACAAAAAAACTGAAGCCCCAGGGGATGAAGCCGAGGAACCCTAATGTAGATCTAAGAGCTAGAGATGACTTCCTGGGAGGGAGACTGTACCTTAATAAAAAACAGCAAGTTACCCAGCTGAATTTTAGAATGATGAGTGTGGCTGTCCAGTGTCTATAGCATTTATCTAGATCCGCTGTTGCACTGTATTTTGGGTATGAAACAGAATTTTTCTTTTAAAGTTACAATTCTTCAAGTTTCAAGGTGCAGTAATAAAGGTAGTACACTCCGAAGTCTCCTTGTATCTAGATCTCATTTAAGTCACAGGATTCTGAAGTTACAGTCAACAGTGTAATTGGATGAGACTTTGAAATTTTGGAGGAATGAGGTCAAAGATAAACAAGGCCAGGCATTTGTTACAAGGGTGAAAACAGATTTTACTTAGTGACTACTGACAGTAGGGGAAGCACTGAGCTATTCCTACTTGGGCAGAGAGGAGAGGACAGGGTGCTTTACAGGGACGGGCGTCGGGGGAGGGAGAGGACACAGGCAGTGGCTGAAGTGTTGGTCAGTGTCATCCAGAAGTGTTGGTCAGTGTCAATGGATCAGGCCCACCATGTCTGCGGAGATTAAGGTTCTCTCTTGCCTGGTGATTATATTTCAGAGGAATGATTTTCGAGTCCTTTAAAATATTCACCAAGTTGCAAGATATCTCTCTGTCTCTATCATCTACCCATCTATCCATCTATCTCGAGGAGACAGAGGGTCCCCAAATGTGAGGCCTCCTTGGTAGGAAATGCTGAAAGGAGGGCAGGCAGGGGCCTCTGCCCAGGTGTTGGCTTCTCCTGGGTTGAGCTTTCTCAGGCCAACGTTTTAATGGTAGGCCGAGGCATCTTAGGACACAGCGACTTGGGTCTCAGAAACGCTGGTATTCACTTCTCAGCCGCTAGTGTAAAATACCTGCCCTGCACCACTTAAAAGAGAGAAGGTTTATCTTGGCTCACTGTTTCACAGGCTTCAGTTCCCGGTCATTGTTTCTGAGCCTCTGGGCAAAACGGTGCTGTGGAAGGAGAGCCCAGGAGGAGAGGAACCTCCTGACTCAGGCTGCGTCCTGCTTCCCACCCTGGGCCGCCTCCTGACAGCCTTGCTGCAGGTGAGCTCCTCCAAGGAGCCATCCCTGGGGGAGGACAGTGCCTTTAGGGTCCACTCAGCACTCCGGGCTCCACCCAGGAACACTTCTGCAGCGGGATCAGGCCCCACATAAGTCTCTGGGAGAATGCTGCACGTTTAAGCCATAACCAGAGCCAGGGAGCTCTGGCATCTTTTGGTGCAGAGATTGACAGTTATTTGCTGAGAGTTGTACAGTTTTCAGAGCTTATGTGTACTTTACTTGAGAGAGGAATATAAATAAAGTAATTTATGAGCAAAGGTCAGGTGATGGCAATTTTAAAATGGTCTATGGATTCCCTGAGGCTGGCTCTTCTCCTGAATCTGCATGAGCCTGCTATCGATCGCACACTGGATGATGTTCGGCATGGTGCGCATCCAAAGCCAGGGCCCTGAAGTCTGTGCACTGAAGCAGTCGTGTCTGGTGTCCCGCTTCCATGTGAGAATCAGGGCAGTGCCAGACAGAATAGATGGCAGGCGGTGGGGTCCTTGGTAGTTACCACTCATGAAGGCGCCTTTGACGTACAGGTCCCTCAGCAAATATTGGTAAAATGAGTGAATAAATAAATTAATAAATGAAATAATTAAGGAATCCAATCTTTACAGTGAATATTACCATATTTGAATTTGCAGGGAAGTTTGGTGAGAATGAATAACATTTAAATAATGGTAGATTGTGGAATAGAATATTTAAAATGTGAGAAGTTACGCAATGGTCATATGAGGGATCTTGGTAATTCTGAAGTTGTTTTTTCTTCTTTAACCAGAAATAAAAAGTTCAATTTTCAGCAAACAGAAGAGAACGGTTTGAATGCAGATCATTACCATTCTGTAAATATTTTTGGCGTGACTGAATAACCCCCTTTTATTTCATATGCATTAGAAATCAAGCCTCATAAAAAAAGAATTTTTATGCATTATACCCCTAAATGTTATTTATTATTTAAAAATCCATTATACAGATGAGAAAATCAGGTTAGAAGTGCACTCCTTTGTCCAAGGAAAATGGCTGAAGTCTCAAACAGGTCATAGTATGCTTTTCCAAAAACTCAGCGTTTTCTTTTTTAAGTATAACAGTTAGTCTAACAATTGAGAAGCTAAATTTGGAAAACCTCACCCTGAAAACTCAGTGAATGATCTGGAATTGACCTCCCTCAGCTTTCTGTCTCCACCCTCAGGTTTTCACCCACGTGTTACTTTCCCAGTGGGCTCTTTCCTGCCCTTCCACGGCATCTCTCTGCCCTGGCACTCTCATTATTTTTCCATACGTAGTCTCATTCTTCATTCCCACAACTTCCGTAATATCTTTGAAAAATTAAGTCAGTAAATTGGAAAGAAAATCTCTCTTTCAATGAAACTAAAGTAGGTGGAGGGATGCCTTGCATGGGTTTTCCTCTCGGATTTTTTGTCAGCCCTCCATTTTTCCCTGTGGTCTCGGGTGGTTTCCCAGGGCTGTCCCTCCACCTCAGTACCACTGGTCGAACCAGTCCCATGTTTACTGCCCCAGCCCCACACATAGCTGGCTGCACCACAGTAGCTCCAGTGAGTGGAACTGGTGCAGGTCTTCTATCCCATGGAATTCAGGACCTGGGTGTGCCAGGTTGACTTCAAGCATTTCAATGTTGATTTCCTTTTGGAATAGTCTGTCAATATGAACATTTCAGGCTATGTCAAGTTACTTACAAGAGGGCAGCCACTTGGAAAGATAAAGTTGGGGCTGGAGATCATTTGACCAAGAGGACATTTAAAGAACAAGTAAAGTTCTCGGTGCAATTAAGACCTCAATTTTTACATGAGCTAGAAAAGCTGATAGGAGTAGGTTTCATTAGCCGGAATTCCTCCTGTACTTTGAGCGTCTACCCCTGAGCCACACACTCACTGCAGAAGTGAAAACATGACATGTCTACATGTAGGATAACGGGATTGCAGAAGATGCCTCATTTTTAAATTAGTGATCGAGTGTATATTGTCTGTTAAAGAATCAGCTTAGACCATGGAGATATTTTCTTCTGGTTGATGAGAGTTTATTAATAGTGTATTTTACTGTGTTAATTATACCAGATTTTATTAATACATTTTCTCTATTTTGTTACTTTTTAATTGTTTTAGTTTTTCTCACTGTCACAGTTTTGTATTTCTATTATGCATTGTTATTTATTGCTATTTTGTAATAATGCCTGCTAGCATTTTTTAAACTCTTACATATTACATGCCTATGGATGACTTAATCTTAATTTCCACATTCTCATTAGTTTATCTTTTCATAATACAAATAAACTTTCATTTATCCACTTACAGAAAATAAAATAGCAAATAAAATCTACTATAGGGTTCTCATGGGACTATATTGCTAAAATGCTTCAAATATAAGATACTAAATTGAGATAAATTGTTATTGCTCTAATATAGTAATAAGAAGCTTAAAAAAAGAAAACCAGGCCACAATGCAAAACAGTGTTAAAATTCACGTTTTTTTATGACATGGTCTCACTTTGCACTTCAGGCTGGCCTTGAACTCAAAGCAATCCTCCTGCCTCAGCCTCCTGAGTGCTGGGATGACAGGTGTGTGCCCCCACATCTGGTTTCTAGTCACCAGTTTTGGCAAAATTTATCTTAAAAGTACAAATATAAATTACTTAGGTAAAGTGACAGTTGCTCTATGTTGAATCCTGAGCCAAAATTTTACTTGGAGAAGAAAATCCTAGGTACCTCTTTTAAAAATAGACATAAGTATTGTTTCTAGTGTCATTGCTCTTATTTAATTATTTAAAAATGTCCACTGTTATAGTAAGACATGTAAAATGCACAAATATGTCAAATTAATTTAGAGCAATAGTATAAAATGTTCTGAGTTTAGTAGATGTATTAAATTTATAAGATGCATATTGCAAAGAAATACTCTCCTAGGAAAACAAATAAGAAAAGTGATATTTCATTAATATCGGCAGTTTAAAAAATAAAGAACATAAAAGCAAGATTAACAAGAAATATAACTATGTACATACAGCCATAAAATGGAATTGCAAGTTACACAAGGTGTAAACACCACAATAGCTCTTCTAGTTAATGTAAAAATGGAGTATACAATACCTCTGTATTTTTTCCAAAATCCTTTATGAATTTATGAGGTGAGAACCCTTGAGAAATGCTATAATTATGATTATCAATTTCACAGTTTTTGTTCTTTTTTTTTTAAAGAAACAATTTCTATTATCACAACTTAGACTTCCATAGTGTTTCCCCATGACCTGACTGTATGGCATTTTCCTTTCTTTATTCTTCTATTGTTTTCTGCATTTCTTATTGTACTTTAAAATGCACACAGTGATTATGGTAATTGTTTTATTGCGTATTTCTCTTTTGTAAAAATGCATTACCTCCTCTTGTTTAATGTGACAAACCCCTCTTCCATTTATCTCAAATAGATTTCAGAGGACCACTAAAGTCTCTCTCTATATAATATATAATATAATATATTTTATATATATATAAAATGTGGAAAATCACTTCAAGTCAATATTAGCTCTGATCTGTTTTTAAATTGTTATTCTTTTGTGCTCCAACATGTTTTCTTGTTCTCACATTGGTACTTGCTTTAAGTTTGAGTTGGACAGATGTCCTTGTCCTCTTATTTTGCAATGTTTTCATTTGTTTGTATGAAGAGATTCTCACACTAATGTAGTTCAGTGAAGGCAAACTGCAATAATGGAAGTCTTTTATAATAGTTGCCAGATTTTCTTAGCCTTCTTTGACCCAAAGTAGCAGCCCAGTTGGCAGGGACATCAGCCCACCCCTGAGAGCGTACCGCCAAGGCTTGAACAATGGTACCTACAATGATGAATCCACCGCTAGACTCATCAAGAGAGAGTTGGGGATCTGCTTCAATTGCAGCTCCCAGCTAAGAAGTAGGCCATAAATAATTCATGAACCATACAGACTTTAAAAATTTATGGAAGTTAAAATTCAGGAATATTTGAATGATAATAATAGCAGAGAAAATTCAGTGACAATTGTTTTGTTCAAAAATATGAAGTCACATGAAGAAGAAAAATAAGAGATCGAAAGAATAAGATTAAAACATAAGGTTTAGAGGGGGCTAATAAACTGAGCAGAATGTACAAATAAGAAGAAAACACAACAATCAGTTATCAGATCTGATAAATATAAAAATAGAAGTCTTAGATATGGAAAACAAATATGACTTTGAATTCAGGAAAGCTGCCAGGAGAATACTAGCATACTAATTAAGAAAACAATGTTTCTTGGAATATGATCAAAATAAGACACCTAAACTCAAATCACTTAAAGCCAAGATAAGAGATTGTGATGCTACCTTGTATGTTCATCATAGAATCCTTACAATATAATTTTGGGATAAAATTTTAAAAGAAAATAACAGATAATTACTGGGTAGTATATAAAAAACACCATTAAGGAATCCTAATGAGAACATGGTGATTTAATTTCATGAGAAGCATTATCATCTGCTCTAATGAATTACTGTACTCAGCCCTGCTAGTTTCCTCAGACAGAAAAAAAGATAAATGGGAATATAATAAACTTAAGTTTTTGCCTGTTGTTTACTAGCTGTCACCCTTAGATATTGTTACCTTCAACTTGTTTTTGTAAAATGGTGTGTATTTCTTCTTATGTCATCTTTATGTAGGCATTCAGAGTACTATCAATACTGGAGATCATTTGAGGATTCTTTTGCTTAACTCAGATACAAATCATGAATCTGCAAAGTACAGTTCTGCTAGAGGCCCTGGTGGCCCTGGTTGACAGCAGCTAATGCTGGATGCCATCAGAGAACACTGCTGGATTCTGCTCTCTGCCTCTGCTGGGCACTGCCTTCGATACTGGCTCGTGCTGGGTGCCTTTGGTTGACTTTGCCAGGCGCTGCTCTCCGTCACCGCTGGCTGCCACCACTCGACACCAGCTCCTGCCAGATGCCACTGGTCCGTGCTGCTGGCTGCTGGGTCTCTGTAGCTCTGCAGAGCTAAGGGCTCCTAATGCTTATAGCTCTTTGTTTTAAATTGATCACTCTGTCCACATGAGTCAGGATAAGAATCCTGAAGGTTTGCAGGAACTTCTGAGGCCGTACTATCCAAGAAATGGAATGCAGGCAGATTTATGGGACCACCATCTTGAGGCTTTATTTGCACAAGCCCTGTGCTGCAGCATGGGGGGTCAGTGCATCAGAGGGAGCCCGCTAGACCAACCTGAGGAAGTCAGAGGGGTGAACTGCTTGAATGGGAGCTTCAGACCTGTGGTTGGTCCTGCCGATTGGTCCACATTGGTTTCAACTCAAGCTTAACAAGCTGAGCATACTGATTGGTCAAAATTCCGTTCTACTGCTTGGTTCAAATCCAAGCAGGGAAGACATCATCTGGATGCAGAGCATCCTGGATAGCCAGTTGTTATGGCCTTGGTGTGCTAAGCATCAGGTGACCCAGCAATTTGATTGAGAGCTGTCACATGACCGCAAAAAATGGTGGGCCTGAAATGAGAATCTTCAGAGGGGCTGGCTGTGATAGTCACAGCTAACTGGGGAGGTTTGGGGGTGTTAATAACGGACCCACATCTTTCCCTGATCTTTGCACCTTAGAGGTGATTTTCCCCACTCCTGCTTCTTCTCAGAGGCAGCAGCAGTGTTTAGAGTGGCAGGAGCAGAGGGGGCACACTGCAGCTGACAGCCAGCTGAGCCGCCCTTGCGGTTAGAGATGACCCTAAAGTAAGGTGTCCCAGCCCTGCCTCAGGGGGGTGTGAAGGGAAGGTGGGCAATGGATGGGACAACTGTCGGCCAAACTGTGTCCCCTCAGGCTGTTCTTATTTTTCTCCTCACCAGTGCCTTTTTGGCTCTGTCTAGGATAAGTTTACTGTTTTACATTATCACTTATTCCAGTCTCTGTGAGAACCATGGGTAAGAGAAGGATTCTCTAAAAATGGTAGTTATGCATTTCTCCTTGGCCTTTTGAAATATTTTATCACACTCTGTTTTACTCACTAATAAAATAAAATCCATGCCAAACCAATAGTGTTGAAGAAAAGCCCTTTGGAGAATGCAATGCACACAACTAAAGTTCGTGTTGAGTTTTACAGCCTGATTATCATGTCATATGTCAGTGGACACTCAGTTGTATAAATCTTACTCAAATCACTTGATTCATTGTTTTGTACAGATAGCACAAATTCCAACTCCTGGACACCAGTTGAAATAGTGTGGACAAATCCTAGCACTGACACAGAGGGGTGTAAGCACATGGAGTTTAGATGTAATGGATATATGTCCTGGGTCTCCTGGCATTTGATACATTCTGGGTCATACCCACACTCAACTAATATTCATGAACAGCAAATGTGTAATGGAGAATACAAGCAAAGATGGAGGCAATGACTACAGTATGGTTCTGTTCAAAGCTTCATTGGCTATTGGGGGGGGGAGTAATCAATATTAGCATGTTTTCTGAGATAAGAAAGACCTGCTGCATTCCAAACACCTTCTCAACTTCTTGAAAATGCCTTAAATTCTAACATTAAAAAGGTTTACCTACTGTATTAGTTAGCTTTCCTGACACCCACTACTTTAAAAAAGAGGTTTAATTTGGCTCATGGTTTCAGGAGATTCAGTCCATGGTTGATTGGCTCCCAGGCAGAAATGTCTCCATGGAAGAGCAAGGTGGAACAAAGATGCCTAGTTCATGGGGCCAGGGGGCCATAGAGGAAGGGGCCAGAGATCATAGTATCCAAGGTCCTGCCCTCCTAACAAACCCAGACACACCCAGAAGAGTATTTTCCTCATTCCCTGGGCAGGTCCCAAGCCAATCAGGTTGACATAATTATGCTTAATCACAAGACTTGTACTTTAGTCTTAATTGGACTTGATCTAGAATTTCATTTTGTTTCACATGCTAGCTTTTGTCTTCCTACAGAGTTCCACGGCACCCAACTTACAACCCAGTGCAACTTTGTCTTTATTTAGGTGCTGTTCTGCTCTTCATACTGTTTGGTAGGCCACCCGGGCATCTGCGGGTGGTATCCTTGTTTTCACATATGCTCATTCTCCAAAACTACTTAATTTGGTGATGAGAGATTAGGTTTAATCATTTTAGGTAGCAGTTTAAACATTTTATTGGTTTCTGTAATCGTAATTGAACTATCTTAATTTTATTTAGTTGATATGTGTTGCATATATTTTGCTTTAAATAAGATATGAGATTTTCCTGCTTTTAAGAGAGGATAATAAAAAAGACTTATGTTTACCTTTTTGGTTTAAAGTTTTCAGCCCTCATTGTCCAAATAACACTGATTGTGGTGGGTCCCTTGAACTGTGTAATGCTTATGAAGCTATTTCATTAAGTATATGGTACACTGTGTTAAATGATCGTTTATTCCAATTTCCAATGATATACGTATGGTATATCATGTACATTTCAATATGAATGGATTCAGTCAGTGTTTTCTGGAAGGTGCAGGAGAGGAAAAATGTGAGGGAACTGTGTTTTTATAAGATGAGCATGAAGCGTAGGAGAAGGCAGGGGACGTAGGATGCTGTGGGGAAAGCAGGCGCCATGGGCTTCTCGTCTCTTCGGACGCTGAGAACACACTGAGATACGTCACTTCTCTGTCTGTGCTTTCTCTTCTTGCTTTAGCTGTCTTTATACTTAACGATCTGACTTAAAGGTGACACTGAGTTTGAGATCGTCTTCAACTCCTCTTTTTCCTACACAAGGATTTAATCCTTTAGCTGAGTGCACTGAGTGCAATTGAACGTGTATGTTATTTGGTTGTGTGGGTTTGGGTTTTTTCACTTGAAGGAGGGCGAGGGAAAGAACTTCATGAGCCGAACACTGATTCAATTTCAGGCTCCAGAGTGGTCATGCACATCTCTTGTGAGAAGTGAATTCAGGACTTCTATTATATTTTATCCCACCCTGCATTTCCTTAAAAGTAATTTGTCAAAAATAGTTTTATGGGGAAATTATTTTAGACTTTTTGGCATACAGGAGAATTACATGTTTATATGGGATAGATTGGGATAATTCAATACCTGTACACAATGTATAATGATGGAATCGGGGTAATTGACATTTTCATCTCCTTCAGCATTCGCTATTTCTTTGTGTTGGGCATTGTCAGGCTGCTCTCTTCTGGTTCTTGATAAAGTGTATAACAACTTGAAGTGAGCTGTAGTCACTCCCTGTGCTGTGTAACTTAGAAATTACTCATTCTGTGGAACTGCCCTTTGGTATCTGTTACCCAACCTCCCTTGCTCATCTCTCTTGCCTGCCCTTTTTTGTCTCTGGTAGTGGCTATTTTACTCTCTATTTCTATGAAATCAATGTCAGGGATTATTTCCACGTCTGTCCTCTCTGCTGAGCTCCCACACAGCCTGCATCCTGCTCTGTTCACCTCTCCGGTCTCACTACTGGGCTAGTGCCCAATAACCAATCGGTGCCTATCTTTTGAGTGAAAGAATAGATCAATGAAGAGTATTTTATGGCTAGGTTATAAGCAAAGAAACCCGGTCTCAATGAAAGCAAATAGCACCAGGTGGCTGAGCAAGTAGGGGCAGACCTGGCACTCACCTGCTGACCCCACGCTGGGCGCATTTCCACCAGAGCTCCTGGCATCTGACAGTCACGTGGCAGGGGTTCTTGGACTGCTTGACACAGAGTGGGCTCAAGCCATGTAAATGTTATCTATCCAAGTCATATTAGCAAGACATTGCCTCATCGTTTATCTCTTGACTCGGTGGATATTTGTTATCTGTGTGATTGACTGTTTCTCTTATCTCAGTGTGGGATCCACCTTTGCCTGTTGTCTGAAGGATTCCACATCAGCCCAGAATGAGGACACACATCTCTTTAAATCCTTTGTACTAGAAACCATTAGTTGCCTCTCAACATCGTTTCCCGATTTCCTATGACAATTAATGTTGATGTTTTTCCTGAATGTTTACCAAAATCTGTTCCGGGGAAGTGTTCTTAAGGGGGAGAGGAAGTCACTATGTTTCCTTTTTGTTCTCTATCTGTCCTGCGGTGGGTGTGGCCTTGCTCTCTGGCCTTCATCTGTTCTGAGGACTAATGTCACTGTGGACTGAATGCTGAAGTTAGCTGTATCAATGCTGGCT
This sequence comes from Heterocephalus glaber, assembly GCF_053883595.1. Taxonomy (NCBI): domain Eukaryota; kingdom Metazoa; phylum Chordata; class Mammalia; order Rodentia; family Bathyergidae; genus Heterocephalus; species Heterocephalus glaber. Next base: position 44,784,806 of record NW_028258305.1, read on the forward strand.
TACCACTTAGCTTCTTTTACTTACGAACCACTGGTGTCTTATAAAATCCATGGTTTTCTGAGGTTTGTTTACTTGTAGCCAAATATAACCCTAACTGACTACCACCCAGAGAACAGTAGGGATGTTCAATCTTCTGGCTTTAGGATATATCTAAAGAAAAGTCGAATATGCCAATAAAATAAGACTTTTAATTGGATAAGCAAATTTAAGGCAAGAATAACTGTATAAAAGATGTAGCAAATAAAATGAAGGGCTGATCATAAAAGTATTCCCAAAACAAATTTGAAACATAGGACATTTTTATGTCCCTTTGAGACCATTTAGCCCATCTTTTAGCACATCATAAACAATGTGTTATGAAAATGATCTAATAAGTAGATATGCAAAAAGTAAAAAAAAACAAATATCAAATAATTGAAAGCATAGGAAATTTTATTAGATGATTTTAAGACAATGTGAAGTAAAACATTTTAAAAATCCCAAAGAGAATGTAACCTATGATTTTGAAGGACAGTGGTTCATGATTATAAATGCCCTCAAATGCTCTTAAACACAAATGAGTGTGTTTGGAAAAGCTCATGCAGACTGGTGGTGGGATCGTATTTATATTTTTTATTCTCATTACTTCTAAATCAAAGACAATGAACCTGCGGTATTCCAGCAGATGAGTGACTGACCACACTGTCACAGCTGTCTGCAAAATAGGACTAAACGCAGGGTCTTTGGAGTGGGTTGAGGAACTCAAGGCTAATTGTCCCAACACCATTTTTTTGAGGGCAACTAGCATCAAAGCCAGTCAATGAATGGTGACATCAGAAAAGAAATAGATTCTTCTGAATTCGTTTCCCCAATCGCTCCAGATTTCAGAAGCTCTCCACCTATTTACTTCTAGCTGTCTGCAGGATTCCTTCTCCTCCATCTGTTGCTAGATCCCATCCTGTGTTGGGTTGTCCTTATTAAGCACATGTAAGTGAGCTCCTCTGTCGCAGTTGTCTGATTCTGTTGTTCTTACTTTGTGTCCCTTTGATAGTTCTAAATATAGGCACCAAGTAATCTTGAGTGTTGCTTTGCCTCACTGATATCTTATAGAGATGGTTCTTAAAACATAGTAAATCAGTTAAATAAAAACCTGTTTCTCGAGGATCTTCTTGGTTCTAGTCATCACATTAGGGGTTAGGCCTGGTTGGGACCTCTAAGGTCTGTACAATCTCTGTGACCCAGAGAAGAAATCCAATCTCTTCTCAGGACCAGTCAACCCAATTTACTGCCTTCTAATTATTTTAGAACTTACATTTAAATAGTGTCAGCTGAGGCTGCTCCATTAAAGGAATGAGAAAATCTTGGTCAGTATCTAGGACCCTTGCAGCGAAGAGTCCTATGATGACAAAGGAAGAGGACTCTTCCAGATTCTAGCACAGTGCACTGGGAGGAGTGGCAGCATCATCATCAGGAGCGAGAGCTGAGCTTACCTCTCCAGGAGTCCTCAGGGAATAGGGTTGGAAGCAGACCTCAGGCGGACACAATCCTGGTCACCACCAGGGGCCTCGGTCTAGGTTAAATCATGGTCCTCCTTGAAGTAAGTGATTCTTTCATCAACTTAGACCAAGAACTTTTACTTTCATTTCACTACAAGTTTTAAATATGAAATCAAGAATAAAAGGATTAAACTCATAGCCTTCTCTGTCAGAAGAAGAAAGGTATTTTTTCCACTTTTGTGAGTATAATTGCTGCCTATTTTCAAAATGTTAATTTGCTTTTTCATAGTATACTTAGTAATTAGTGAACAAAACTATAATGCAGTGTGGGTATGATTTGTAAAGGCTTAAATGACAGACTGTAACTAGGATAATTTCAGTCCTGATGTGTTGTTAAATAACAATATATTCTAAATGAGTAAACTTGAAATAAGCCATCAGGGACTATTGGCCACCTGATAATTAAACTTGATCTAACATGGACATCAAAACCAATTCTACCTACCAAACAGAAAGACAGGGCAGCTCCTCAGAGAGATGAAATGAACTTGGACAGATGGACGGAATGCAAATCATGATGGGTTTCTTAATGAAATGCAATTTGAAGCCTTATGAAAAATCTGGGTAGCTATTCCTAGTGTACAAATGACTGAAAAAAATCATGTTGAAACGAGATGGATTACCACATTTCCAACCACTGGGAAATCATTCCTTTAGAGAATTTAGACTTTCAAGTCTCCTAGGCAATTAGGCTTAAGAAAAAATGACCTAATATATTTGTGTTCACTTACTAGAGATGGTATAGCCATGTGCCAAAGATGGTGCTGGGGGTGGTGCCTAAACAATGGAAATCATTTCCTTACTGGTCTGGAGGTTGGAAGTTCAAGAGCAAGGTATCAGTGGATTGCTGTCTTCTGAGATTTCTCTCCATGGCTTTTAGATGGCCACTTCCTTCTAGCAACGTTTCTTGGCCTTTTCTGAGTGTGTACCCCTCTCATGTCCTCTTCTTATAAGGTCTTCAGTCAAACTGGGGTGACACCCACCGTGTGACCTCGGTTAGCATTTGTCTCTTTAAAAAAACAGTCTTCCTGAGGGACTGGGAATTGGGCTTCAGCACATAAATTTGGCTGGTGTGTGTGTGTGTGCACAATTCAGTCCATACCAATATTCAATGTATAACTTACACGCAATTTAGAGCACAGAAACATCGAACTATGTAAGTGGAAAGAAAGGACACAGAATTAGTACTTTAGAAGAGAGAACTCTTGATTTGCTTGCAGTGTAACCAACCCTTCTGCTTTCCCAGGCATTGACATGGTTGTAGCACTGAAGTCCCCAGAAGTGGTGGTCGGTCACTCAGGATCATGTGTAGTGCAGTTTGCAACTACTGCTATGTGCTGGGAGGTGTTTAGTGACCTGAGGAATTGAGCTTTGGGAAGCAAGATCATTCTTGCATTCTTAGAATTCTACCCAGTCTCAATTTCCAAGCAGGCAGCCCCCCCGCGAATATTGAATAGAAAGAGGAGGGTCTCACCTCACCGCAAAGTTGCTACACGCTTTGCACACTGAGCTCACTGCACCCATCCCCATGGCACTGGCAGATTTTCTCACCTGTAACCTTTTTCTTTTTTCCTTAGTTTGTATTCATGGAGAAGATTATTGCTTTTCTAAATCCTAGGACTTATATTTAGGGTGACCTAAATCCTACACTTCTAGAATAGTCCCATTTTGCCTATTTCAGTATAATTATTTGTGAATCCTCCTTTTGTTTCCCTGCTTGTAGGACAAATTATACAGTCACCCAACTGACAGGACTCAGTTACTCTGGCCCTGGGCGCTTCCTGGCTTTTCTCTTCACTCCTTCTGCTCTTGACCCTCTGTAGTGTCCTCGTTTTCCTTCCGACTAAAGCAAGGGAAGACTGGACTATGAATTTTGTTTCAGACTCTTCTACTTTACCAGGTTTGGAAGGGAAATTAAGAAGTAAAATGTTTATATCATATAATAGAGTACAGGAGCTTACAATTTAAGTAGGGAGAAAATTGGAAAATTGTAAATGATCCAAATAAGATGTGTGTGTGTGTGTGTGTGTGTGTGTGTGTGTGTGTGAGAAAAGTATTTTTCATTCATGGAATCTCAAACTGTTTCAGGAATCACCTAATTAACTTTCTTCTGCCAAGGAACAAACTGAGGTACAGACAGAGGAAATCATTTGTCATAAGGAATAACCTCATTTTATCGCTTCTCGGCCTTTTCGCTAAGATCAAGTGTAGGAATAACCTCATCTGATGCAGTTAAATGAGGACTCTTGGCTAACAATGAATTAGTTATTTCTGTTACCCCGTCAGAAATTTTTACAATATAATAACTGTTTCCATAGAACATCTTTTCTGACTGTCTTTGTTTCTTAAAATAACATATTTGTTTTTCTAAATGTAAAACAATTTGGGGCACCTTAGGAAAAGTGTGAAATAGATGTAAGCAAAAGACTTTTTTTTTTTTTAAAAAGTGCAAGTCCACTTCCCAGAAATAATCATGGAGTTATTTCCTTCCATTATGGCTCCGATTTGGTGGGTGTGTGTGCAGAAATGTATGTGCCTTTAATACAAATTGAGAGGACGCCATCAGGAACCCCATGGCAGTGCTGTAAATTAGGACTTCTCACCTGAATGAAGAATTACCAAAAGAGGCCACCCCTCTTAGTCCCCTGGAAGTTGCACTGGACAGGACCACTCAAGGAGGGTGTGCCGCTTTGCAACCCGCAGCCCCGTGGCAGCATCTCTGCTGCCCACCACCCACGACAGCACTGTAGGGGTCTTAGATTAGTCTTGGCCAGCTTGCTAGCAAAAAATAGCACATTGTGGTTGTGACTTTCACACACGTCTCTAGGTTTTTTTGTCAAGTACCCATTTCATTTTTTTAACTTGGTTCATTCTCTTGTGTTGTTTGTGGTTTTCTTTAGGGATAGGGATTTAAAAAATAATAACATAATGAAATGTTATTATATATAATAATTATATAAAATGACTTCTTAAACTGCTATATTTTGTGAATATATTTAATATTTTTCCATTTTATTTCAATTTGTTTTAATTTGAAGTTTCAAAAAGTGGTGTTGTTATGTAGTAATGTGTCTTATTTACCTAAATATTAGAAATATTCTTCCTTATATTTGACAAATGTACTTTTACTCATTTATCCACTTATTCTTACTCTTGCTGGAAATTTGTATGTGAATAATTTGTGGTGCAAAGTGTCATTTCTTTTTCTAATATTACTTATGTTCATAATAATCATCAAAGATTGCCTTTTTGGCTCTTCTTTGGAAAGTCTCCTTACCATATTGCTTTCGATATCAAAACCACTATAATGCATTTAATGCATACTACAACAAAAATCAATATCCTATGCAGAATTGTCTTTTTAGAAATAATTTGGTATATCATTTCATGCTCATTCATTGATAATTTTTCTATTACTTCCCTATGCCCCATTTTAAAATTGAGTAGAATTTTTAATGATTTTCAAGTTAAAAATTAAGCTGGGGAGAGGTAAAATAATTTCAGGGTTTTTCTTTATATCAGAACTTATATAACTCAATTTCTGTGTGTGTGTGTGTGCGCACCCCTCAGTAAGCTACTGAAGGAATTATTCTTTATTCAACTAATGTCTTGAAGTATTCTATAGTGAATCAAACTATTTTCTAATCATCTTACATTGCATAGGCAGCAACCATAGAACTTATAAATACTGACATGTTGTTTTGTGTGTGTGTGTGTGTGTGTGTGTGTGTGTGTGTATTTCTCTCTTATCTCTGGAAAATTCATGGTATCACAGAATAATAATGGTGATGAGAAGGACCTTTAATTGTGGAATTGATGTATTTCAATGACTCTATTGTGATATTGATATCATTTGTATATGTTTTATCTGCTATTCTCATTTTACTTAGAGGACTTTTTAAAAATTTAGAAATGAATTTTTATTTTTATCAAATGTTTTTTAGTCTTCTTTAAGATGGTAAGTTCTTATTAAAATGAGGTAATAAAATATATTCATTATAATTCTGTACAGTCCTTTCTTGCTCAGTTTTTCAGTTATGGATTATAATCCCTAAATTTTTTATTTATAAAATTATATCTATATTAAATTTATGTGAATCTATGTTAATGAATTAAGTTTTTTTATGAACACATATGCAAGTACCTTGTCAGACATTTGTTACTTCTGAAACTCATTATTTTCCCAGGACCTAGATATTAAATTATTATTTGGAATTATAATCTTTCATTTTTTGAACAGTTGGTTCAGCATGCTGATGATGTCAGTCGAGTCCCTGTCTATTTGGTCCGTAGAGTTTGTGCGTATTTTTCCGTTTCATCGAAGGTAGGCCAGTGCAGTGAAATAGCTTAGTACAGTGAGCGTGCAATCGTCATTCAAGTCTGTCGGGTGCCTGATGTGGGAATGGGGTTCTGCTCCACTTAGTAGTTCAGGGTTCTGGGTTCCTTGTGCTTTGTGAATTTGCCCTCCGACAGGTTCTACACCAAGCCAGCATGGAGGCAAAGGCGTGGAAGAGGATATGGGAGGTTTTTATGGCCCATGCTGTGAGCGATTCATGCCCTTTCTCTTCCAGTATATCTGTGTGATCAGATATACTGGAAAACCCTCAGGATTTGTAAGCGACATGATTGGTGCCCAGACACTGTGAGTATGGATCTGTCCTCCTCCGCTTCAGAGAGCAGCGAGGACTCGTTGTCACGCCTACTCACTGTGGAGCCCCCACCCTTCTCAGCTTAGCCCCTCACTAAAGAGCCCAGCTGGGCTCAGTTGGCCCAGACATTTCCTGTGCGGCCCCAACAGCCTCACTTTTGCTTGCTCTGCCTCCAGCAATTTCCGGGTACCCCCTACTCGCTGCCAGATCCACCTCCCTGCTCTCCTCTACACAAACGCTCCAGACCTCCCGCTGCCTGTCCCATTCCGTAAATGCAGCCATGGCTTCCACCTGCGCCAGGGCCCTGTGTCTCGGGGGACAAGCTTGTTTCTTATCACTCATGCACCCTTGCTTTGCGTTTTAAGCCACCTCAAGGCCATTATGACGCTGTTCTTTTGCACATGTATAGCATGCTTTCATTTCCCCTTCAAGAAATTGCTGTCATTCTCGTCACCTGGAAAGCCGTGCCCTTCTGATTTGTCTCTCACTGGCTTAAGTCCTGTGTCTTCCCTGATAGCCACAAGGCCTCTCACAATAGGATGGGGCACGGTAGAGGAGATGCTAATCAGAGGAAATTCATGCTGATATTCTTAGTATCCACTGGTCATTAGAAAAAAAATTTAACAAATGTTTTGGTGGTGCTCTCTACTATTAATCTGCTCTACGATAAGCCTGGAGACAGACAAGGTGTTCACTTGGGAATCCTAGTCTGAGAGCAACTCGTGGAGAGTTGGTTTTGCCAAACCCAAAACACAGATGAGTCCTTTGGAGATATATTAAAAAACACTAACACTGACTTCCATAATTCTTTCTGGGGCCTGACTTTCAATTCCAAATGAAGAAGGGAAGGCCTTAAACCAACATTTTGATAAAGGTATCTACTGAACTCAGAAAAAAAATTTATGGTAGGAAAAGCAATGCGGCCATAGAGCTTCTGACTAATGTTCATTTCTATAAAAAAGTTTATATTTTATTTATACTTGATATTTCAGTAGATCTAACATAATTTCTAGTTTAGATATGGAAAACTGAAAATGTGCAGAAATTACAGCTTAATGCCTGGGGTAAGGAGAGAAAGAATTCACCTTTTTACAATGCAATCAAATGCAGAATAGGAGCAGTTAATAATTGTAGAATATGAATAATCAGATAAGACATTTTCTAGTGAAAACTCATAAATTTTGTTTCAGGAGTACATTAAAATTCAGTTAAAATTTAAAATCATTGCATATCTTGAGCCACTGAGTAGTTGCTGTATCTACAGAAATCTATTTTAGAGGTATGCAGGTACAAATTATAGAATAACAGCATGCAATTTGATTTTATATACTTTTTTACTAATATAAATAATGAAGCATGCTGAGACAATTCAGATACATTCAGGTGAGTATAATTAAAATACTGAGGTGTAACATGTTAAAAAAAGAAACAAATTAAGTACTAAAATGAAGTAGGTAGAAATACCAGCAATTCAGAATGATAACTATGTTGTGATTACAGTGTTATGAATAGACTAAATCTAATATTTTGGTTTAAATGAAATCAGTGATAGCTGGAAAGTTAGTAGAAGCAGTGCCTTTATATTTTCTGTGAATACTGGAGAGGTTTCATTTCAGAAACACACATTTTTTGCCATTTCTAGAAGTAAGTCTCCCTAGTACTCTGAATAAGCATTCTCACCCAAATGGAACAAACTCTCTGATGAAATTGGCTACTGGGGCCTACAACAAATAATTAAAATGGAATTTGGGAATCATGATTTTTTGTGGCCAAAGCCCCCTATTGGGTTAGCTGAATGAGGACAAATCAGCTTCTTCAGCCCATGTGAAAAACACAGTTGAACTTCCTGCTGGTCATCGGTAATTACACAAGGGTTGTGATTTGTGATTGCCCACTCCAAGCCGAGGGCAATCTCTCCTTTCGGTTTCTTTGCTGAGGTCATGCTTGCCAGAAGCAGTTTGAACAAGAGGCATGGGTACTGTGACACAGGTAAGTAACTGAGGGACTGTGCTCTTCTCTGTCACCTGGACACTCAGCTTGGCCCCACTATGCCCCTGCGCGGTCACTGAGTCCCCGTGTAGCAACCTTGTGCTCGCTGACAACTCTCATTTGGACACTATACAGTTAATTGGGATTTCTGAGAATCAGTATATTAAGAGATGAGATAAAATGTGGCCTCATTTTGTTTGTGCTAATAAAACACCAAATATTTATCATTTTGAACAGAAGAGGCTAGAACAACTGGATCCTTCTTCTTCCAGGAGCACAATTCATGCCCTCTACTAAATTCAAATTTGAAACAGAAATTCCACTGAAGACTTGAAATCTTAGTTATATAATATGAGAACTCTCTTCATTACTGGACTTTGCTGGGACCTTGCTGGGACCTCTTTACCCCAGGGTCCAAAGCTTGCCTTTTTTTTGAGTAATCTATAGTTTTCCTGAATTGCACCCTTGTGTAACTTCCTGAGAAAAAGTGAATGGGAAGCGAACTTCCTGAATCTTGCCTACATACCCAACTGGAGATAAGCAATGTGTTCCCCTCTTTGTAAACACTGAAGGAACTAGTGTATGAACTGAAGGTCAATGATTTCTTGTATTTAACTCTCTTAACCACATCTGTCCTTCCCCTGAGAGGTTCCATTCCAAGTAGTCTATATGCAAAACAAACGAAGAATGAAACAAGACACTAACTAATGAATCGTCCCATGTAGAGATGGATTATCTGGATTCTGCCAGTTACAAACCATGTAATCTGCAAAATCCTTAATCTCTTTGAGCCTTAGTTTCCTTACCTGTGAAAAGGAACAGCAATAGGTAATCTAGAAAGTTATTGTTATGACTATGATGAATGTTAAGTATATACTATCACAATGTATGCCACAGTGTGTAGTCAGTAAGTTACAGCTGATGTCATGTTGCTGTGATTTGGGATTGATAGGAGGGGATATCAAACTTTACTTAACATCATAAGCTCTTTAATACCCTCTTCTCCCATATGGCTTCTTTGGTTTTAATAAAATCTATGTAGTACTCCATTTTATAAAAAAAAAAACCAACAACACATTTTCTTTATCCAGTCTCCAGTTGATGGGCAATTGGGCTGTTTCCAAGTTTTAGCTATTACAAATTGTGCTGCTATGAACACAGATGCACATATATCACTGTGATATGATTCTTTTAATTCTTCAGGGAATATACCCAGCAGGGGAATAGCTGGGTCAAATGGGACTTCTAATCCTAGTTCTTTGAGGTATCTCCACACTGATTTCCACAGTGGTTGCACCAGTCTATACTCCCACCAGCAGTGGAGCAGGGTTCCTCTTTCCCCACAGCCCCGCCAGCATTTGTTATTGGTTGATTTCACAATAGCAGCCATTCTTTCTGGTGTGAGGTGGAATCTCAGCATTGTTTTCATTTGCATCTCTCGAATGACTGGTGATGTTGAACATTTCTTCATATGTTTATTTGCTATTTCTACTTCTTTGTGTGAGAAATGTCTGTTCATTTCAGATGCCCATTTTCGGATTGGGTCTTTAAATTTGGGAGGTCTGACTTTTTTAAGTTCTTTATAGATTCTAGATAGTAGACCTTTGTCTGAGGAACAGGAGGTGAAGATTTTTTCCCACATTGTGGGTTGTCTCTTAGCTCTGTTGGTGGTTTCTCTTGCTGTGCAGAAGCTTTTTAATAAGAAGAGATCCCACTTGTTGATTGTTTGTGCTAGTTCACGGGCAACTGAGGTTTTGTTCATAAAAATCTTTTCCTACACCAATGTCTTCAAGAGTTCTACCTAACCTCTGTTCCAGCTGGTTTAGTGTTTCTGTTTTTTTTTTCTGTTTTAATATTTTGTTATTCCAAGTCTCTTCTTGTTCCAAATGAATTTTTGGATTGCATGACTTTTTAAAGTTCCTTGAGTATTTATTAAATTTGAAATTTAAAACAAAGTTGTCTTTAGAAAAAACAAAGTTGTCTTTCATTAAAAAAATTGGATAACATTGAATGCTGAGAAATGTTGACATCATCTTGTTTAACTATTTGTCAAATGCTTCCCAACCCTATTTGATCTATTTGACAAAGAAACACAGTGTGTGTGTGTGCATGTGTGTGTGGTGTGTAAATACCTGTTTGCAAACTACACATGCAATAATAAGCATAAAGACAATAACATCTCTATGTTATACTTCCCAGGCAATAGATGTTTAATAATGAATGGATAAATGTGTGTGTGGAAGAATGATAATATTTTACCTTCTTTCTTCATTGCACATGTGCAATACCTAATCTATAACCCAGCTATTCAAATTTTACTTAGTCTTCTTCCCCGATTAAGTGCGAGGTATTTCCAATTAATTTCTCTTGCCCCAGGTTACAGAATATACTGATTGCCTTCCATTTAACATTTGGTTACATTCTGTCTTCCTTTGTTGTGTAATTGTCCTCTGGGTAAGTCATGATGACAGCAGCTCCATGGAGGAGAGGAGTCTGTTTGCCATCAATTTATTTTATCCCATTCTAACAAACCCTGGCATGGACTAAGAGAAATCCACCACGGTGCATCTGCACCTTTTATCTTGTTCTGCTGTAAGCACTATGCTTTCCTCTTAGCATCCAGGGACTTATTACCCAAAGTGATGCTCGAGACCCCTCACATCAGTAGAAGAAGAACAAAACATCGAGCTAAATTACCCAATTTCTGCAGAACTTACAAACATCCTGAATGTAGGTCACACTCATTGCCTGATGTGCCGTGCTTGTCATGTTCCAACAAAGCAGCTGCCAGGAGTGGCCAGACTCCCGGAAAGCAGCATAGCCCCAAAAAGAGCAGCCATTTGGAAACACATTTTCATTGACAATTCAGGGAAGTTGGGCATTCACTTAAGAAAAAGCCATCATTCTGTAAGAAATGAGCAATTTATGCACATTATAATCAAATTTATTTTTATATCCAGCTACTCCTACATGTGGGATAATTCAGTCTGGGAAATCATACTAATTAGTTTGAAATCCATTACATTGTAAGTCTTGTAGCAGATGCAAATGCTGTTTCAAGCATTTGCACCTCCATAATGGTGTGGTTTTATTAGAATGCATTCCCAACGTGGGCAGTTTGTTGGTGAACCACGCTTTAAAGTGCATTTGAGGGAAAACACTCCCAAACACAATCGATAGGATTTCTTTTTATGCTTTTCATAAAAATGCATTGTGCTTTAAAACATAAGGAGAATCCCGCTCATTAGAGGATTGGTAAAGTAGTAAATTTTTCAAGTAAGAATAGTAATGACGAGTGATAGAGCTGGATTTTAAGGGCCAATGAGATGGCGGTGGGGAAGCAGAATGATCCCCTCAGGAGGAGTAGAAAGACACCTCCTGAAGCAAGGATTCTGCTTGTGGGTCACCTGATCAAGCCAAGATCCCCTCTCCGCTGCACTAGAAACACTGAGCCCCCTCTGGTTTCCTCAAAGGCCTTGCAGGCAGAAGAGTAATATATATCTTGTTATATAAGAAGCAAAAGGAAACATGAACTCCGAAGTGCCATAATGAGTCTTAGTTTGAGATTGTTGAAAAGTTAGGTTCTAATCACATAACCCATGAAGGACATCCTAAATCGTATTTCAAGATGAGTGATACAATATCCAGCTAAGGGAATCTCATCCAACAGCTCTCTGATAAAAGATATTTATGATGATTTAGGGCTTTGGCGTCAAGGAGTTAATCACCTGGAAGTGTGAGTGTGACGAAATTCGTATTTCCCTCCGTATTTTAAGCACACACGCACGTTCACATGAACAGGTACACATCCCTGCCTGCCCCGTACAACAGCAGCGGCATCACGGTCCCTGCGGGTCGCTCGCTCTCTGGCCATGCCCAGCACGGTGAGAGGCACCGCTGCCCGGAAGCGGTAACCGGAAATGCAGATGGCTCTCTGCTCTCCTCGTCTGCTTCTGGTCCAGTCTAGCAGCCCGTGCAGTCAGCTCTGTATCCTCCACACGGTCAGGTCCTGTGCCTTCTCCCACTGCCTTTGCCTCACTGGCCCAGTAGCGGCCCCGGCCTCCCAGCCTGGCCCTCTCATCCGGGCCCTCCCAGGACAGGACCGGCCTGGGGCTTCGAAGGTGAAATGTTATTTTAATCGTTGCTATAATGGTTTTCAGCGACTGAAAGGGGCCTGGTGACGCAGTGTGAGCGCCCTTGTGAACAGTGGCTGATGCCTGTCCCCCTTCTCTCTCCGCCACAGGGAAAGAGGGGTCCTGCACAGTCCTCAGGGCGCCCTGCTCTCTCGCACACCGAGACTTCTGCACAACTTCATTCCGACCCAGGTGATTCAACCCTCGGCAAGGGGGCGACTCTGCCTTTTCTTTAGCTTCCAGCTAACGTGCTTGCCATTCTGGACAGCCGCTCGCTCTGGCTCCAACGCTCGGCTGACGATGCCTTCAGTTAACCGGGGTGGATCCCGCTGCCTCCCCATTTTCTGGTTCACTGTGCCCACCCTGCAGGGACCCGGGCCTTTAGAAAGCTTTTCCTGATCTGTCCCCAGTGTCTGAGTGAGTCAGTATTTAGTGTCCTCACAGAAAATGTATTTTATTGAATAAAATGCCTGAATCATGAAAAATCTCATAAATTCCTTCCAGCACAGTCTTATCTCTGGGACCCCATGGAGAGGAGCAATATGGAAGAAAAGAAATACCCGCCACTGTGTGTCCTTGCTCTACACACAGATTCACATTATCTTCAAAACAAACAAATAAGCAGCACCGCTTCCAATGTATTTCTTGAATCAAACCTTCTAGGGTAATCTGTCAATTTCAGAACTTTAATAACGAAACAAGAACTAAGGCTGAAGGCCTTAGAAGTGTCCTTCGGATCTAACTGAGGCGTGTATTGTAAGTCATTTTCCCTTCCATCTTCATAATCTTTGACCTTTGAGAATATATGCAATCTGAGGATCCCAGAACTCCTCCTGCAGGAGTTAATTAAGCCTTGCAAAGCCCATTAGAGATCAGTACTTCCTGGACTCTGTCTTGGCCTCATTGGCAAATCCTGAAAGCTCCCGTACTCTTGCTGTCAGATGCTTGGGATGGTTTCTGGCTGGGCTGAGGGCAACAAAACAAAGCAAGTGAAAATACCGTTGCCAATGTATACCCACCTTTTGTGGTCGATTTAGGCCAACTCTAGGTGATAACTTTTGTTTCTTTTGGTTCATTCAGTCCAGAACCGTGGGGGTGTCCTGACCTGGAAGCCCTGCTGTGCAGCGTAACTGGTTCATGTGTTTAGAGATCAGACACAGTGTTGGGCTTAGGAAACAATAGATATAGATGCACACCGGTTAATTCCTTTGTATAAGTGGCTTTTCACATGAAAGCCAGTCATGTACTGCGTGTCAGCACCACAGAGAAAGGTCATTCAGCTCCGCAGATACTCCCTTCTATGCTGAGTGGATCCAAAAATATCTTTCTAGCCTGAAGGAGGACAGAGACCTTTACAGAACTGCACTGCTCCACTGTCCCTTGGCCGGTGGTCCTTCCTGAGAGCAATAGTTGGATGGTGAGGAGCATAAGGCAGCTCTGGGGAGTGTCAGGCAGGGGAAAGGCTCAGAGAGGAGATTATGGTAACAGGCAGGTCGCTGACCACCTCCTGAGTGTCACCCTTCACACGTTAGACTAGGACACCAACCAGTCAGCCAGCACACTCCTGGTTTGTCCGTAGAATAACCAGCAGCCCTGGGCGAGAGGCAGAGGAGGATTTGAAAAAGAATTCATGATGAATGGACCCTGTTTCAGTGGGACTTGCTGCCTCCACAACAAGGGCAGACTTAACGCTACCTGTTCACCTGTTTATGGAGCACGCGCTCATCCAGAGCCTGCTGAGTGGAAAGCACGCTCTTGGGACCCAGTGTAAAAAGTGGACCCCAGTACAAATGGAGCATTGTTTCTCTGAGATGACTATTCAGTTTAGAGGGGATTTACACCAGGAAACTGCATACCAACATGCAAGGACTTGGACGGCCTGGAGTAAAGCTGCCCATGGAAGGAATGAAAACACACGAATAAAATTTTTTAAACATGTTACAGAGATGCATGTAAATCCTGTCCTCACTTCCCATTGACCACTCGCATTTGGGAGACTCGTGGAATGAGATGATGAAGGAAGCCACCATTTCCAAGATCAACCCTTATCATATTTTTCCCTGAAATGATAGATGGAAATTTTAAGTGCTGTTTCGGATTTCTTTTTTAGATAATTTTCAAGAAGTTTGTTTTTTATTATCATTCATCCATTTATTCATTTACTCAGGCATCGACTCTTGGTTTCCATCCTGATTCGGGGCGGAAACATCAAGACCTTCGGAACACTTGTTTGAAATACGCGTGGTCTCTCAGCTGTAGACGTGTGGACTAGTGAGGCTCTCGGCACTGTGGCAGATTCCTGTGAAAGTGAAACTGGAAGTGTTTGGATGACTTGCAAGCATTAAATGAACTAATGCATTGTTTAAGACACAATAATGTTCTTGGTGCATAATTTAGGCTCTGAAAATTGTGGGCATATCTGAGTCTTACCATCTGAAGCATTGTAATCTACTTGGGACAAGATGATTACTTAAAAATGCAGGAATTGGATGGTAGGGCCACGGAATGGGGCTCATTACTGAGAGTGATGATTATGGATGATTAGTGCAGTACAACTGGGCATGGATTGGCTGCTGTCAAGAAAGAAGGAGAAGAACAGGCAGGAAAACCTCCTCCGCTCTGGGCCCACACAAGCAGATTGTGGAGTGTTTGGATGGGAGCTTGCTTTCATCCTGGCTTTATTTATTTATTTATCTATCTATCTTAAGAGTTCAAAGTTGGGATTGTGGAGAACTCAAGTTAGTTGAGTCAAAGCTCAGAAGCATTCTTTTCCCTCCTTGCATAGGCTACGTATTGCTTGGCCCAGCCAAGATGGCCTGAGCAAGACACTGGCCTTTGCCGTCTTGGACCAGGCTTTTAGTAACGATCACACCCAGTGCAAAGAAGCCAACATCTGAGGGAAAATGAAGAGCGAAGCGGATTCCCCAGGCGTTCTCAGACCTCAGAACTGCACCAGGGGTAACTGCAAACATGAACCCAAAACATAAATCATCTCTCTCTCCCTTCTCTGCCTCTCTCTCACCTTTTCTTATCTTACCTGAAGCACTTATATCGGTTTTATGTTCCACCTTGGTTTGGCACACTTTAAATGAAGTGCAGTACAGGAACGGATCAATTCATGAAGCAAATTAATGAGAGTGATTTGCCTAACAAATCTCCTTATATTTGCAAAGGAGAGTTCCAAAAATTTCTGTTAATGAGAAGTTTCCCCAGCACATATAAAATGTACATTCCTTTTGAATAATTTCTTTATATCCTTTTAGGAAGACATCTGTTGTGTGAAGTAAGATGCACCTGAATATCCAACTCCAAATGTCATGTACCAAACACTTATGAATTACTGATGAAAAAGAAACTATATTCTAGGCCATTATGGTCCCATCTTTCTCTCCAGTTATCAGAGTAATTCGAAATAAAATGTCTCACCACCAATGTCACTTCATGAGCCTTTGCCTATTGTTTTGACATGCAGGACAGTTTTCCAGGTTTCAGCTCATGAGTAAATGATTCAATATGACTTGTACTCCCCACAATTGAACATTATCATAAAACTATTATTCAAATACCCTGAACAAAGCTTCCTAATCCTCAACAAAAGGCATACACTTCATTGCCATTTTTGACATCTTTAGGAATTAACCAAGATTTGTAAGTGCCAGAAGACATATAGGTGAAATGGTTTTTCAAAGTTTCTTTTTCAGTTGGTGGAAGTAAATTGCTGACTCTTCACTTTCAACTTTCAAGAAAATTTGCAAACTGAACAGTTAGCACATGCCTTAAAGTCTAAAGACTTATCTTGGAATATGAAATGGTTGCAGAAAAAATAAAAAGTAATTACTTCACGCAGATAACTCCATGGGATAATCCTAGGTGGTTGATCTGGAGTTATGCTAAGATAGGAGAATTGGGCTCTGTTAGGGAAATTATAAAATGAATTTTAAAAGGAATAATAAGAAAGGCTATTTTAGAGTTTAAAAATAATGAGTTTGATCTGCACATAAAGTTTTAGAAGTCAGAACTTGAATCCTCGGGGGATGGATCAGTTCAGCTGAAATCTGACCAGGATGTGGTAGACTCTTGGGGAAGACGGCAGCGGAGGCAGAGTTTGCTTTTGGGATGGGCAGCGCAGCATCCTTTAAGCTTCGTGGCGATGCTTGCTTTCCTGTGTCCTCTGGGCTTTTGCAACTGCTGTTACTTGATGGTGGAAACACTCTTCTCTCCACGCGGATCCTTCGTGCAACCATCTTTCTGAATGCCAGGGACAGATTTCTGCCGCCTGTCCCCTCCAGCCATGACTCAAAGGATGGGTTCCAGCACATCCATGTGGCTCTCTTTTCAGCTTTTTTTACACTTACAATTATCTGAAGACCTTCTGGTAATTAATGTCTTTATTTCCAACATCTGATTTTACTGCAGACAGGTGAGTGTGCTCGTCATCTACATCAACATAAACCCAATGCCTACCACAGGGCAGGGTTCCTCTCAGAGACAAAGGAAGTTTTGCTTTTGGCCAATTAAATGAAATTACAAGTTAGTAACACACACACACACATGCACGCATGCATGTATGCATACACACACACATGAACATACACTAATCTGAAGAAGATATATTCCAAGGTCCAGTGATCTCTTGGCTCCAGGTCACTTTTGTTGGTTCATGTTGGCAATCAAAGTGGTTTATCCATTGGAGAAAGAGAATATATTCAAATACCAAGGCCATTGCTAAAGAAGCCGGACTTTCCGGTTAGAAAGTAAGTCATAAGTCGTCTAACACTAAAGCTCTATTCCATCCGCCGTTGAAGTAGTCAGCTGAGGAGGAACTGTGAACAAGTCCTCTGATTTCCCAGCCCCAGCCCTGGACACCATTGAGCATCTGTGTCTCCTGGGGCCATGCGCAGCTGGGCCATGCATGCGGGGTGTCCAAGTGACTGCTCTGGAGCGAATTGTCTTTTCTCAGCCCTCGGCTTGACCTTTGCTGTGCATGAGGTTGTTGTTAAAGTTACACCCAGAGATAGTGCTCCCAAAATAGAAACATGAATTGGGAATCACATTCTTCCAATGATGCTGCCAACCTTTATTTTTTTTCCCCCATTAACTTTATTGGTACATTTTAGGCATACAACACAGTTACATTCATCATTGGGATCTTGTACCATTACATGAGTCTCTTGGTTCTTATTTTTTTCCCCTTTCCCTTGCCCTCCCTTCACCCCCTCCACCCTTCCCTATTTCCAAAGACCTTGTTTCCATTTTTTTCCACTTCTCATATTTTTTCTTTTCCCTTTTTCCCCTTCCCCTACCCTTCCCAATTACCCTGCTCTTTTAGACCTTTTCTTCCTGTTACACAATATCAGTTATACATTTTTAAAATTACAATATTAAGATCTAGGAGACATTACCACAGATTTTACAGAATTTAAAAGGATATAGAAAGCATATTACAAAAATCTGTTTTGAAATAAATTTGACAACTTCTAAGAAGTACCTTGGAAGACAAATTAATGAAACTAACTCTGGAGGAAATATAAAATTTGAATAGCACCTAATAAAGAAAGTATATTCCTAGCTTGAAAACCTACCTATATGACAACAGCAGGCTCATAAACATTTTAACTGATAAATTATATCAAACAATTAAAGCAGAAAAAGGAAGGAACACTTCTCCCCTCATTTTAGGAACTCAACATTGTGCTAATCCTAAAACTGGATAAAGATAATAGAAGAAAAAAGTATGAACATAGATAGAAATTTGTTTAACAAAACAAACTATTAGAAGTCAGATCTGGCAGGATGGAGAAAGTAGTTTTGTGATAGGGATGGCAGTGTTGGTTCAGCGTTGAAAGATCCACCCCCCAAAGTCATCATTTTAACAGAGGAGAGGAAAAAGCCATATGATCCTGTCACTAGTTGCAGAAAAAGTATTGGACTAAATTCTACAGTTGTTCATGGTAAAAGCTATCAGGAGACTAGAAGGAGAATGGAAACTTCTCAACAGATTAAAGACACGTACTCCATATTTCCAGCAAGAACACCTTATATGAATGGAGAAGACACAATGCTTTCTCCTTAAGGTGGGGAACAGGGGCAGATATGCTTACTCTTTATCTGTCCATTACACTTTGAAATCTAGGCCCCACCAAAATAGTCTGGCAATAAAATGACACAACTAGGGTAGGACTGGCAAGGCAGAAGCAAAATCTTTATATGTAGATGAAATGATCATCTACAGAGAAAATACTAAGAAATCTCTAGGAGCCCCTAGAACTTGTACTTGAATTTAGCAGGATTAGAAAACACAAGGTATATATAAAAATTCAGCTCTGTGTATACTTGCTATAAATGAAGAATTGGATATTGAAATTTAAAAGTTATGTAGGAGTACAAAGGACCTAGAAAAGTTGAAAACAAAACAAAAACACTGTTGGAAGACGTTTAGTACCTAATTTTAAGACTTCTTCTAAAACTACAGTAATCAAGGCAGTGTTGGTGTAAGGAAAGACATATAGATCATTTGAATAAAACAGAGAATCTAGAAATAGAGCCACACATATATGGTCCACTGGGTTTTGAAAGATTATTTAACATTAGCATTTTGTAGAATATAAACTTGATTCAAGACCAAGGAAGAGATAGTGTTTTCAGCAAATGGCACTAGAACACCTTGTATCCGTATATAAAAAATTAACCTCAACCCTTTTATTCCATACATGAAAATAACTTGAAGGGATCTATGAACCTAAATAAGAAAGCCTAAATGTATGGAACTTTGAGAAGAAATTACAAGGGAAAATATTTATGAATTCACGGTAGGCAAGAACTACCTAGTATACAAAAGACATGATGTATGAAAGAAAAATTGATAAATGAGATTCCATCAATATTTAGAACTTTAAATGTCATCATTAAAATGAAAAGTAGTACTTAAACAGACCATATTTCCAATGCTTATAACCTATGACCAGAATATATAAAGAACTCTTATAGCTCATTAATAGACAACCCAATTAAAAAGTAGACATAAGAAGATGATAAATAGCCAGTATAGCACAAGGAAAGATGTGCAACTCTAGAATCAGAGAAATACTAATCAGTATAATAATAAGATTGAATTATACACTCATTAGGGAGATGGAGTTCAAAGTTTTTAAAAGCCTTGTCATGACTTTTTCTTTTTGTTGGATTCTCCCCCTTTGCGTTTAATTTGTCACGCCCAATGGATTCATTCTGCTGGGTTTCCTGGGGTTGTGATCCTCATTGTCTTTTCCTAGGGTATTGTCTAAAATTTTTTGGAGTGCCAGTTTGATATTCATGAAGTTCCTGAGATGCTCTTTATCATGAAAGTATCTTATTTCTCCATCAATTTTGAAAGACCGTTTTGCAGGGTCCATCAATCTGGGTTGGAGGCTGTTTTCCTTTAGGGCTTGAAATACATCATTCCAAGCTCTTCATGCCTTGAGGGTTTGCATTGAGAAGTCTGCTGTGATTCTGGTGGGCTTTCCTTTGTACGTGATTTGTTTCTTTTCTCTCACTGCTTGTAGAATTTTGTTCTTCTGTTGGATTTCTGGAATCCTAACTATTATATGCCTATGTGTAGATTTTTTTTGAGTAAGGCTAGTTGGAGTCCTATATGCCTCACTTATCTGTATGTCAACTTCTTTTCCCCTCCTTGGGAAGGTTTCTGCCATCACTTCTGTGAACAGTTTTTTTATGTAATCTGCACTCTCTCCTCTTTCTTCATTGACTCCAATCATTCTTATGTTGTTCTTCTTTGCATCGTCTAGCCGCTGCTAGATCAATTTCTCATGTTCCCTTACAATTTTAAAGCAATTTTTCTTTTCCTCCTCACTAATTGCAATCTTATCTTCTATATCTGAAAGTCTATCCTCACACTGGTTCATTCTGCTGTGCAGACTTTCGATGGAGTTTTTAATCTCTTGGAAATCTGTTTGTATCTGTTTTATGGATTCCATTTGTTTCCTATGTTGGGATTCCACCATGTTCCTCAGATCCTCTATTTTTTTATCTGTGTCCTCTCTAGATTTATTAATCATGTCTTGCACCATGAGCACAATCTTTGCTGTTATCTGAGTAATTATTTCTGATTCCATTTTTCCCAGATCCTCTTTTGTTGCCAGTTCAGAGAGTCCAGGTGGTTGAGTATCAGAGTGTTCCATCTAATTTCCCTTTGGGGTTGCTGTAGGTGATGTGGAAGTCTGTTTTTGAAGCTTGTTTATGTTTTTTCTCATTTCCACAGTGTGTTGTGGGGAGGTGCTTTTGGCGCCCATGCGGCTCACCTTCTCTGCCCTAGGAGCTTGGGATGGCGGTTGGGGAGCTTCCTTCTGGGTGCTGGGACCAGCTCACCTTCTCTGCCCTAGGAGTCTAGGATGGCAGTGGGGAAGCTTCCTCAATGCTGCCCAACTTTAAAAAAAAATCCTCAGTCTATACTGATATGTTTCTTTCACTGTTAAAATATTGCTTTTTTCAGCTCTAGTGATCAGCTAAAGTACCACAGTTCTTTCATCTATCCTTCCCTTAGATCTGCTTTGGAATTTTTCTTTCTTAATAGTGGCCTTTCATTTCTGTATTAATCAAGCTGAGCGCTCTCTTCCTCTGTGTTAAGCTGCCAGTGTCCCATGTTGCAAATGAGTCTATGTTCGAAACTAAAAATAAATGCATGGCCCATTTCATTAATGAATGTGGAATGCTATTGTCATTTTTTGTTTTTACTTCTAATATCACTTAACATTTGCAGCTTGGTATGGAGATTCTTTCAAAGCGCTTCTTTTCTGAAGATGATGAAATTATAGCCAAATAATCAAGTGGCAACATATAAAAATAAACTCCTAGATGTGAAAGGTAAAACTATCATAATAAAAAATGCAGAATAATATTTCTGGTCTTTGGATGGGAAAAGTGAAATGAAAAGATCTAGAAAACACTACAAAATGGAAGACACTTGACTAACAAATGGTACCAGAGAAAGATTAAAAGAAGACTATCCCACTTGCAAAGTAGAAAAATGACAAGGTATTGTCATCTAGAAAAGGTACACAGAAACAATAAGTTATCAAGAATTTGAGAAAGAATTGAGCAAAAATTATGAAAATGCAATTTATAAAGAGAAAAGTCCAAATGACCAATAGAATAAAATAAAATTGTGAAGTAATGTTCATTCTCTTAGTAATCAGAAGAACGCAAATTTAAACATTGAAACATTCTTTTGCATGCTTCAAAATGGTAAAAATCAAAGCCTCCCAAACAGTATGGGCATAAGATAAGAGTGCAGCTTCACTGGTAGGAGCATGTCCTGGGAGAGCTTCCAGCCACGGTTCACTGGAGGTGAGTCTACATGTGCTCAGGAGACCAGCAAGGCACCAGAGAAAGCCCTATTGCCACGGCAGGACATTTCCCAGATGGGGTTAGAAACATAATTATTAAAAGGTAAAATGTGCAATATTCTTCTCCAAAAATAAATGCTTCAGTCCTAAGGAACACAATTACATATGCTTGCGTGGATAGTTCACAACATAGATAATAATGAAAAAAGAAGCTGAAATTTGTAATACTGTACCATTTATGTAAAACAAAAAGCCATGTGTTGCTACATATATTTTTAATATTTCTATATTTAAATATTTAAAAGATACTATAGAAAGCAACACAAATATCTTTTTCCAGCATAAAATTAATATTTGATAAGAATTCCCTCAGATTAGTTTTAGAAATAGCACATTCACACTATTTGAGGAAATATGTTTACCCAAACAAGTATATGGATGTCAGCCATGATAAACAAATTGTATCACAGGGAGTCTTTGAGGGAAATGAGTTGGTAATAGGACGAGAAAGGTTAAAAGTGAAAACACCATAAATGCCGAGGACTTCACTTGGACTGATAATTTTGTTTACTGTTTACTAATGAATATGAATAGCTAAACTCTGAATATTTGAGATTTCAAAAGACGAACAAACCTCAGTGTGTGCGTGCGTGCGCAAGCTCACTTGCCTGGCTTTATTTGGCTTCAGGTCATTTCCATGCCTCTGTAAGCTTTCCCTAGGGTTTCTCTGAGTTTTCTCCAGAACTGTGAGGTGTGAATCGGACCCTCGTTTGGTGTCAGGAAAGGCATGGCCTCCTCCTCCCCTCGGACTTCACGTTCTGGTTAAAATCTTGCTTGCTTCTCTGGGATGGCTCAAATGTTGCCTCTCCCGCCTCACATTATCTCATCACTCCAGTTGGAGGTAACATTTTGACCTGGATCTTTTCTGGTCCTGATTTCATCTTCTTGGCCTTTCTCATGCATCTGTAGGTCCGGAACAGACACCTTTACCTTTCTTATCTTCTTTTTTATTCTCTTGGCTATATCAAGTTCTCACCTTGCTTCTCTGTAATTCATGATTACATTGCGCTTAAGACCAAAGCCCACCCCCGCCATTTCAAAGAGCTCCTCCTTTTCTCCTGATAGAAAGGGGAGGTCCTTGCTGCTGCCTGTCTCCCCCCGCCCTATCCCTCCACAGACATACACAGCCTTGTCTTCTGAGTGGCCAGAGACTGGCTCTCCACAAGGTGCTGTCAGCAGGAACATGCCCCATGGTAAGAATAGATGTTGACAAGTGTCTTTTTATCAGGGTTTACAGATAATTTACACTCACTTATCCTAACATAAATACACTTCTTTTATCTTCCACCAACTCACAGTGCTTTGTGTATATTAAATTTAAATTACTGCAGATTTGTTGGATTAAACAGTACACATCATCATTGCACTAATTTTTTTTCCTGTGGGTAAACTTTCTTTCAAGGTGTTTAACATGCTGCATTTTCATCTTGGAACACCGTCCATTCAAATCCATTGCTCATATCTTTACTGGAGTCTTTATATATTTGTTATTTCCTTTTGAAATCTGGGCCTCTATTGCATCTGGAGTATGTCCTGAGGTACAGTCTAATGACAGGACCCTCACTTTTAAAAATAAATTTCTTATTATCTGAGCTCTCTTTTTTGTTCTCATCCATTTACACTGATTGCAGATGACTTATTTACTGCATAATAGCGTTGATCCTCAGGTTGACTGTCACTTGCATATATCAGTATTCTTTGCTGATAGGATAAAACTCCTCTTTTGATGGAGTCTTAAAAACTACTAATGGAAAATAAAATCAAATCTGAAATATTTTAAAACTAGTCTTTATTTTTTAAAAAACTGTGTTCTATTTGTCTTGTCTTTTTCATGCAATGTAGGTAATTAAAGAAATAGTCTGTTGATTTTAAACCTTGGCAGAAAATTTTAATATGTTTTAGTACAAAGTATAACAAAATAAATAAGTTATGACCAACCTTGTACTGTGTTGAGTAAAGAGTGTATGAGCCAAATTCACATGTACATGTTTCTGTTTTCAGTGCTGTGAACACAACTGGGTTTTCTGGATGTGGATGTTTCCCTTGTGTTCAATCATTTGCTCATTCACTCATTTAACAAGCATGATTCTCCATCCCCTTCCACTGTGTTCACCATTTTGGCTTTTGTTTATGGATTGGCATCCCAATGAGTAGAATATAGGATGTATAGAAATATATAATATATATATATTAGAATAAAATATAATAGAATAAAATATAGAATAATTTAGCCAGATAAATATAGAATGATTTAACTAGAGAAAATATAAAATGATTTAACTAGATAAAACATGTGCCTATAAATGTGCAAAGATGCAATGCATTACCTTAGGAAGATAAATGACCATGACAAGCTCACGAAGAACTTTCCAGTGAACGCTGGCCTGAGAATTCACACAATAATCTTCAGTGAACAATGCAGATGGTTGGAGGTTGGCTGGGCCTGTAAACAAGGAAATCCTATTTTAATATTGAATAAAAGAGGAAAGGTGGGATAAGATATGGGCTTTGTGCCAAATCATGGCATTACTAAATCCATTAAAATACGGGTTTTTGAACCAATAGAAGGATAGCATCTCTAGGAATCAGGATAGGCTGAGAAGTAGTCATGCTCCATCTAGAATCTTTGTGTTTAACTTGACAATGCCAAGTCTGCCCATTGAGAAAAATGCAACTGAAAGGACAGTAAGGAGAATAGAGTTGAGAAGCACTTGGTAGATACAAAGAAAACAAAGCATTCCTGTGGAAGGTACGTTTGAAAAGAGCTTAGAAAAGCATGAACTGGAGAAATTGCTGAAGGCCACAAAAATGTTGTCCATACATTTACTATTTTAGCCTTCTTAGCAGAAACCTAAGTGGCAAAAGTGACTTGAAAAGGTAGCAGACTTTTCAAATTGTTTGATAATATTGTATCAATGATCTGATATATTGATTACCTAATTGTTTATTGAGAAAGATATAAATAGATTGGAAAGAACCAAAGGCAAAGATGTAAAAGGATTAAAATTTATGTTCAAATCTCAATTTTGGTCTTACAAAATCGTTGCTTGAATGCGAGACAGGGGAGACGTGATATATCTGTTATTCATAATTGTATAAGAAATTCATCTAAAACTAACAGCTCAAAACATGAACACTGACTTCTCTCACACAGGTCCTTAGAGTGGACCTTAGCATGTCTCTGAGGTTGCTTTCAGGCTTGATGGGATAGAGATGGTGCTGCTAAAATGATGAAAAGATGGTGCTCAGTAGCTCATCATTTGGGCTTCTCCACGAGGATGGCAGGTCCTTCTGGTACAGCAGCTGATTGTTCTAGAGCAAGGGAGATGCCCAAGAGCATGACAGACACCAGCTGTGGATTACCAAAAGCTGTACAAAAATGGAGAACTGCCAGGCTCCTTAACACGACTTCAACTCACAGAAAAATAGGAAGAGCATTTGGTGCAGACATCAACAAGTAAGTCTGAGAGAGATTTGAGCATTGAATGAATTATTCATTCCTCCTCCAGTCTTTCTTTCAGGAGAGAGTCAATGAGCGTTCACTATATGCTGAGAGTTGTTTCAAAGGCCCAGATTGCGGTCCTGCCTGCTCTCACCCAATTTCTGTCTGATTGCAAGAGATATAGAATCAACAGGAAAACAAACACAGCAAAGTCAGTTTATTTCCCTGAGATAAAACAAGCTAAGTAATTGAGTAGGATGGGGCATTTGCAGACAGAGAAACCCTCTCAAGGAGGAAGTGAACCTGAAGCCAAAATCCAAATGGCGAAGGTCCCAGCCCCGTGAGAAGGCAAGGAAGGAGCATCAGGCCAAGCAGGGTGTAAGTGAGAGGCCCATGGGCTCAGCGCAGGACCACGGCCCAGCCGGCTTCACCAGCTCAAGAAACATGGTGGCAGGGGTGGAGGCAGAATCACCATCCGGTTGGCTTATAGATGATAGCAATGGGTTTAAAGTTTATTGCAGCAGGTTCAAGAAGATATATTGTTTTCAGTTGAACTGGAGATGTAGTCTGGCTTGAATTTTACGCAATCATTTTGTTTCCTTTGTGTATAAAAGGGCTGAGGTGATCGCAGGGAAAAGAATAAAAGGCTATCGCTCTAGTTGGGAGCGAAGAGATGCAGTTAAGTGTTTTATCGACACATCTTCTCAAGTAGGTTTTGGCTAGTTCCTGAGCGTGCAGAGGCTGAAGTGGAGCTCACCCTTAAAGAGCACGCAGTGCGTGCGAGGGCTTCGGCACAGAGGAGAGACAGCTCGGGGGCCGATGGCGAGGCGGAGGTGAGGCTGTCGGGGCCGGGACTTAGACTGAGGGGAGCGGAGGGCACCCCCCAAGCGGAGCGCACCGGCCTGCGAGCTGCACTGATCCCTTCTGAGGTCCTTTCCAGACACTGCTGTCTGTGACACTGCCACTGGCTCTGACTATGGCAACGAAGAGCCGCGGAGTCAGCCTGCCTTCCACGTGGCCACGAGAATGCAGACTGGATGTAATTTTGGATGCTTAAGTTGCAATGATCTTTTGTTCCCTTTGCCCACCGCCCTGTAGCTGATGAGGACATTTAAGAGGGGCCTGTCACCGTCCCCTGACATACCATCTCCTTAGGAGGCAAGTCGAAGGTTTGCACTCCTCGGTCTTTACCCATCTAATCTCTTCTAAGTCCTCTGCATTCTATTTTTTAAATCTGAAAAATAAATAAAATCTCCAAGTCTCTAATGCTAGCTCTTCTCAGATCCCAGAAATATTGAGATGATCAAATGGTCCTAACTACAGACTTGGAAACTCATTTGAAATTTATAGAAAAGTGAATAGCTACATGAAAGGCCTCAGTTTTGCTTCCTAATGACCCCACATGGGTGTGGAAAAGGTAAGAGTGCTGGGTTAGGATGCCCATGGGAATCTGCCCTGCTTGGTTGCAGGGCAGGCACGATGAGAGCTACGTGAAGCTCCCACGTTGCATGCCTGTAAACCTAGTGCTCTGGAAAGCTGATGCAAGCAGATCACAAGTTTGAGCCTGGCCAGGGCAAGACCCTGTCTCAAAAACAAACAAATAAATAAATAAAACACAAACAAACAAACAAGCAGACAAATAAACAACTATCAAGCAAACCACATAAAATGGGAAGACTAGAAATGAAATTCAAATTGTTGCGACTCCCTGGAGCCTCCCAGACTTTTGTTTTCTGATAGACTGAACTAAGAATTTTAGTAATTGTCAAAGTCTTAAAAACATTTTTTATCTAACACTCAGATTATGTCTTCTTTTGAAATCCCAGAAGAGCCAAATTTATCTGATGAGAATGTCCTATTATAAATACCAACTCTTCCATGATTCTCTAATTCTGCTTTTCTCAAGGCAGTCAAATAAAGAATGGGAAATTTATTTTCCCAGTATAAATATATGTGAATTATATGTCCAAATATTATCCAAATATAAATGGAGGTACTGTCTTCCTAAAGCTCTGTACACAGTATGGGGACAAAGCAGCTAAAGGGCTGTCTTAGTTACTTTTCTTGTTCCCGAGACAAAATACCCAATAAAGTTAAATGAGGAAAGGTTTATTTGGCTCACAGTCTGTAGAGGTTTCAGTTCATAGTTAGGTGGCCCCAAGGCAGGGTGGTATGGCAGAGGAGAAACAGTCCTCAGCAAGCAGGCAGGCGAAAGTACACTAGCTCTCTTTCTGTTCCTTTTTTTTTTGGTACCAGGAACTGAACTCAGGACCTTGCACTTGCCAGACAGGCATGGCACCACTGAGCTACATCCCTGGCCCAAAGTCCCTTATATTTTATGCAGGTTACCTGCCCTAGGATGGGTGTAGCACACACCCTTAATCCTAGCCCAAACTATGCCAAACCAATCAATGGACTGATTTAGTAATCACACACCCTTGATCCCAGCATCATGCACTCTAGATCCGGCCACCTTTGCAAAGTCCCCTATATGACCACATGAGGCTTTAGGGGGACACCAATACACAGCCACAACAGGGGCTAAGGGGCTGTGCAGAGAATGTGTTTCCATAGCAGGCCTGAGACTGCCATTCCTCAGCAAGGCCTGATGATAAGGCTGGTAGTTGCTGGTGACTAGGCCCTTGACTGATAAATAGTTCCCTACACTAGTATAAAACTTCCCTATCGGACAAGGCTGGCTTACTGTGCAGAAATTTTATGAGCATCCTCTTTGCGCTGAACACCTGTTCTGCTCCTGGGCACCCAGAAAATTGGTACATGCTAGGCCAGCTCCAGCCCAGCAGAAAGCTTGACACTGCAACCCAGGTAGGCAGTACATCTGGTGTGTTGCACAACTCACTGGTAGGGAGTGACAGCCTTCCTGATTCCACCAGCAGAAGACTGGTAAGCTGGCACCTGGTTTCCTCCAGACTTCACCACACAGCTGCCTTTTCCTGCATTAAATAAACTGGAACACACCTGTTGAATCCTTTGAGTTTTTCTGTGAGTTGCTGGACCTGGGATGATCTACCTGGTACAAGACCCCTTTCTGATTATCCAAGGGCAAGATCATTCATTTTCCCTTCTTAAAATAATTTCCCTTTCCCTTTTCCATGTGTATATTTTGCTTTGTCTGATTTAGCAGAAATATTAGGGTTGCAAAGAATAATGTCCTATTTAGACATTTCTCAAATGTCTAGATTCATCTGTGCTTCTTTCTTTTAATTTCTCTGCATCACCTGCCATGTACATTTTGTCTTTCATGTTAATCTGCAATTGAAGAAAAAGAAGTTGTAAAATCCAGCAAAAATATGGAGAAGGAAAGAGGGATGGAAGATGAAGGAGAAAGACAGAGAGAGAGAGAGAGAGAGAGAGAGAGAGAACAAAAAGAGTGAGAGATTCTCGTATTCATTTAATATTTTCAGAGCAGTTGGAAGTGAAATGTAAAATGTCGTGAATGTCTGCGGTCCTAGGATGAAAGGCCAGATTTGTGATGAGAGGGCTGTGTGTTGTGGGGTGCTGGGAATAAACCTCTAAGCACTCTGAAAACTTCAGTGGGCTCCAGTGTGGATTAGAGAGGGGCGAAGATGTCCTTGGGTCAGAAGGCAGCACAGAACAGAGGAGCTTGAGAGACATTCAAACACATACAAAAGACATGCAAGCTTTGAAGCTCTTGGAGATTTAGAATTTTGTCTCTGGAAAGCATCATTATTTCTGATTAGGCAGTAGAGTATCTATGACATAGGAAGATCCCAGGCCCACGTTTTCTTTTCTCCATGCCACTCTGTATTTCTCAGTCTGTGACATGATTGGTGGTATTGTTCTTGTGCAGGGGGAAATGACGTAGAGCCAGCATTACCTTTTGTGTGGACGCAGCAGGATGCTGGACACAGGGATTTGGCAGTAAGGTGGGCGGCAGTGGCTTTCCTGACTTGACCTTGGTGAGGATACGCCAAGCGCCAGTTCTTTGTTCCTTTTGCACAACACATGGAGCCTTCACTGTCCATCTCAGAGTGGCCTGCTTTACCTACAGGACCACGATGTTGGAGCAGACACTGTTCTAACACAAGCCGCAGCCGTCCCCATTTGCAAGCCTTGCTGGGTGCGGTTGTACCCTATGCAAGTCCGTTTAGTCAGAAAATGAAAATAACTTGCAGATTATGCAGTATCATACACTGTAATATACGCAAAATAAGAGATGAAAGTTGGTCCGGTTATAAAAGTCTGTCCTATTACAAACAGAAAATGACTTCGCTTTGCCTTTAGACAAATGAGGACATTTGCCCACATGTGATCCTCCATGATCTGTTTAGAAACCTTATCAACAGTCCTGACAATTTTGGGAAATGATATCTCTGGGTGCACAACTGAAATAACAATAGGAATAATTATTTTTCCTTCCATTAGCTCCTATAATGAGACTCTTTCTCCAGAAAGCAAAGAGTACATTAAACTCCACACTGCTCTGGAATTTTAAAAAGCTAAATATGACTTCATTTATACTAAAAGTCTTTAATTTTCACTGGTGATAAAAACAGAATCAATGAATTTGAGTACTCAAAAAGTACTTTCTTTTTTGCCATTGTAATTCCTACTCAGGGTATAATAACTTTGAACTCTGCTTGGTAATCAAAAATATTAAATCTGCTGCACCTAGTTTCTCTTAAGATTTAAATTTCTTGTTTATTTAAAATATGTCTCATTTAATTATTTGCATAAAACATGAGGTATGACTAGATATGCTATGCTGCAATGTATTTTTCTAGCATTCCAACAATTTACTTAGCTTATCTTTAAAGTCTCATTACAAATCTCATCAAGATTAATTTATTGGACGTCTTGATGGATTTATTTTTGCAAATATGATGGATTGCAAAACATTATTTCAGTTCTTTCCAATTTTATTTAATATGTTAACATTCAAAATTTATATTCTTGTAGTAACCTGGACATGTAGAAACTCCCCTTGGGTGCAGATGTTGATATGGAAATTAATGCATCCTGGTGGAGGACTAAAGTTGATTTTTGTCATATTTCTCATTCCTTTTCCCTCCCCCCCAGCTTCTTGTACCTGACTTATGCATCTATAATTAGATGCCTCTTTGATAAAATTCAGGCGGTAGTATATGGGATATGCTGTGAATAAAGCAAACCTGCTCATTGAGATGTTTCTTTATGACCCCATTTGTGTTTGACAATTGATCCAAATAATCCTACCATAGAGAGAGTTTAATTTGCTGTTTAGTCAGTTTTAAACTAACAAGTCAATTTTGTTGCACCAAACTTCCACCACTTTAAATCCCAAACCACAGCTGTAATGTGGTCATTTGTCTTGGAGAAAATGGGGAGCCACAGGGTGGAAAGAAAGACTGGTGCAGTGTGTACCCTCATCATCCGAGCAGAGGCAGGAGGGTGCACACTGCACCACGGAGGGTATTTTCATGGTATCCTGTGTCTGACAATGCTCACTAAAGAAGCAAGAAAGCTTGCTGAACAACAACTTCCGGGAAAGTCCAACCTTTTTTGACAAATACTGAGTGGAAAGCTAAAGAAATCCAAGTTCTGAATAAATCCAATTGTCGTAGACTATGGGAGTGCTAGTTGTGGAGAGAGATGACATTTATGATACCTTTACTAAGCATTATGAAAACCTTTAAACTTCAGACCTAAACTATGACCTTTGAGCAATGTTCTATTTCCTTAATAATGTGTTTTAAATGTCAGTTAAATCACTCTAATGGTAAATCTTTGGAAAACTCTACCATGAAACTCATAGTCAAGTCATTCTAACCAGGGGAAAAGGGGTGAGGGATGGAAAAGAGAAATAAAGAAAGGGCAGTGAAACCAAAGAGAGGAAAGAGAGACTAAAGAAAAGAGGAAAAGTTTATTGCTAAGAATCTGTATGTTTACACTTGTAAACATGGAAAAGGCTAGAATGTCTTGGTAAATGTAGAATGTGATCATTTGAAATAAGATCATTGAAAATAATCACTCATACAAAATGCTCCCTTGTAAAAAGACATATAACCATTAACTGTAGGGCTTTGAAAATTTCAAGCCATGGGTTATCTTACAACTTGAGTTCTCCGAGTGGGAGTGCGGGGTGAGTAGTTGATGCAACCTAGAAATCTAAGAGGGACTTGGATGTCCTGGTGCTTTTTGTTTATTTGGCATTCAACATGTCCCATTTTCTGCTTGGCTCATGCCACTGTTGCCCAGACTTGCATGGTTTCATAGTCACAGAACCTTGTATGTTGCTACTTGTGGTAATCATTAGGCAGAGGCAGAGGAATTTGAGGGGTACAGTTCCTTCCCTAGCCTTTGGCATCTGAACTGTTCACCTGGTGTCTTACATTGGAAAACTCTTTCTGAGCACATGCAATAACCCAGGCTTCCTGAGCTCCATTGTTCTAAGGTTTAAAGAGCAACTCCTGACTCATTCTTAAGTCAAACTTCTATGTGTCTGTAAAATAGATGAGCACGGATTCTTGCAGAAGGCAGAATCAGGTGGAGCATGGGGATACTTTGTTCTGTATTGTGATGTAAGAGGCAGAAAAGATGTTTGTTATTACTCAGAGGTGAGCAGCACTTTCAAAAATATAGAAAGCCAAAGTGTAGACATAGTAGGTGAGTCTGGCACACAGATCCAAAACACTGAATGGAGGGGAAGGAAGTCTCTGCCAGGGAGAGAAAAATGGGTATTACTTCCTCCTTTTTCTTGGGAGTTAATACTTTCAGAATAGAATGATGGGCAAGGCAAAGGTGGACAGTGATGCTATAGGGGCTTCTATAAAAATCCTGCAAAATAAATAGGCTCAGAGCACACTAGGTACACATAGGAAATGGAGCAAGCAGAGGAGTTGGAAGTACAAACACAGATGTATTAGTCAATTTCCTATCACTGAAACAAAACACCAGAATCTACAACCTAAAGGAGAGGAAGTTTATTTTGGCTTACAGTTCCAAAGGATTCAGTCCATGGTTGGTTGGCTCCAAGATTGAAGCTGCATGACAGAAGGGCATAGCAGAAGAAATTATTCACCCCAAGGTAGCCAGGAAGCAGAGGGAGGGAGGGAGGGAGGGAGGGTGGGAGGGGGACAGAGAGAGAGAGAGAGACAGAGAGAATATGAGTGACTATCTCCTGGTGACCTCCTTTATGTGATCAAGTCCTAACTAACAATAGCACTTTCTGCTATGAGCTCATTAGTGGAATAATCTACTGATGAGTATAGTGCCCTCATGTTCCAACTGCTTTCTAAAAGCCCCACCTCTGAACACATGAGAGTTCAGGGGGACATTTTAGAACTAAATTATACCAATGGACTGATTGTCCAACTCGATTGTTTCTTAGTATAATTTACCTTGGGTTGTGATCTATTTATTGCCTCATTTTTCTAGTAATATGCTAAAACATTCTATCCAAAGGCCAAGTTTAGTTCACTTTTGTACTTAAATATTCCCTCCCACTTCCTCCCACTTATATTACCATAATACAATCGGATTTAACATTCAAGCTTTACAAAGGTAGGGAATAGTGAAATTGAAGAGTCCAGCTGGGCCATCTGACTCCTGAGTCATTGACAAGAGAAGTAGGGTGGACTTTGGACAGAGGAAATGGAGATCAGCAGAAAAATCCAAGAATAGGTGATATGATGGGAAAGAGCAGGGCAGGATGAAAGGAGAGTGGCTAAGAACTAGAAACAGCCGTCCAAGCAAGCTGCAAGCCAGGAGCCTGACACTGATCGTGTTGCCTGATCAATGATATGGTACCCAGTGTGATGGGGAGTGGGGTGCAGTCTTAGGTTGAGCATTACGGTGAGAAAGAAATGGTGCTTACTGGAGAGACTCAACTTAGTATGAGAAGCAAGACTGGGGGTCCATTCCCAAGGAAGATGGGTAAGAGCAAAGCCAGTTCCTGCAGTTAGAATGGCAGGAGTGAGAAGTCTCAAACTGGAGAGGAGCTGAGGCCAATGGACCCATATTACTGAAAGTGGAGCTAAAAGAGATAAGGAAACTTTAGCCTTCCAGGAATAGTAAAAAGCTGTCTTTCTAGGGTGAGAGTTCAAGTTATGGATAAAATTGCCACCAAGCTGAGTCAGTGCTAAATTGTCTAGCTCCATGATAGAGAATTTGTCAGTTCTCTCAAACATAGGGCAGGAGTGGTTTTCCATAGGATGCATATGGAACATTATGAGTGCCAACAGGTGTCTAAAGGTCCATGAGAAAGATATTAGGTGGCTTCCACAATAAAGTCCTGAGATATATCTGGTATTAGAGCTTATATCTAGATGTCTCCCTACAGCCTCATGTGGTTACAGATGGGGAGATTCTGATGCTGGGATTAAGGATATCCCACCCTGTGCATGGGTGGTCGTTGTAGTCAGAAATATTTGACAAGGCAATACATTAGATACAGGACACATAACTTTTAAGGTTATTTTATGATAATTACCCAAAGAGTCAAATGCAAAGGAATGCAAGAGATTAACTGCACACTAGAAGCCCAAAGGATTCAACGAGGGCCTAGATCCCAGAACTTTCCCACACAAGTCCAGCTGAAGGCCTAGAGTCCAAGGCAATGTCCTACTCGAGTCCATGCAGTGGCCTAGAACCCACGACAATGTCTCATGTCTCATGCCTGTCCATCTTGAGGCTCTGCACCTGGAAGGCCCAAAAGCCAGTGGTGGAAGCCAGAAAATCTACATTGGTGAGATGGAGGATTTCTGCCACCAGGCTGAGGGATCCGCTTTGGAGCCAGGAAGCGATGCTCATGGTGAAGATCAGAGCTCCCCTGATGAAAACAACAGCCATTCCAAGCTGCAGCGAGGTCCTGAGTTCTTCCTCTGATAACAGCCTAGTTTGCATTGGGAAAACCATCCGCAGCAAGCTTCTCCTAGCAAATCAGCAGGCCAAGATCTTCCCCTATAGTTCTTTTATTGGTAACAGTCTTCAGGTCAATCCTCCACACCCAGACCATGCTGATTCAGTTCAGCTGGGTGTTACAAGTTGCCCATTGGTGGCTTCAGTCCACCGCAGAGGTACCACCCAAAAGGCAGATAGTCTGGATGGAATATAATGGGACAGAAAGAGGCTGCTTCATTGCTTGCTGCTTTGCTGTCTCCTGCCTGCTCTGCCATAGACTATTTCTAGTCTGCAATACCCCTCTGCCATGCCACCCAGCCTTGGAGCCAGCGGACTATGGACTGAAACCTTTACAGATGATGAACTATAATAAACCTTTCCTCTTTTAACTTTTGGTGTTGAGTATTTTGTCTCAGCAACAAGAAATGTAACTAAGACATCTGGTAAGGATCATGGTATGATGCATTTAATTCTCTGATTATAATCTCTGATTCAACCTACTCAAAGCAGAACCACTAAAGATGTTATGGTTTGAATGTGTGTTCTAAAGCTTATGTTTGGAAGCTTAATTTCCAAAGCAACAGTGTTGAAAGGTGGGACCTAATAAGAGGAATTAGATCATGACATGTCTGCTCTCATGAGTGTATTAATGTCACTACTGAAGGAGTAGACTAGTTCTTGTGAGAGTTGGTATACAAGCATGTTCAGCTCCCTCTTGTGCTATCATTCTTGGTCTCTCTTGCCCATCTGCCTTCTGCCATGGGAAGGCAGAGGACGATGGCCCTGCTGGGTGCTGATGCCATGCTCTTGGGCACTCCAGGTTCCAACCTATGTGCTGAATAACTTTCTTTTACTTTTTATTTTTTATATATAAGTTATATAGTCTAAGGCATACCATTTGAGTCAAAAAAATGGACTAAGCCACAGGGAATCCAATAACAAGGAAGCTTTGCATTTTGGCCCTAACGAAGATCATTTTAACCTAGGTCTTAGACATAGCTAGAGACAGTGAGGCTCGGGGTTCCCAGGAAGATAGCTGCAGAGGACAATTGATCCACATCTACCCATGAAAGCCAATTCCATCTGGCCAATTTTCCATCAACTTCAGCAGCCTCTTAATTGTTAAAGTTTTAACTTAAATTCTCTTCCTTTCTCCTTTTACTATTTCCATTTTAAAATTAAAAATACCTTCCTGGTTAAGGTTAGCCTCCGACTAAGTTCTAGTATATTAGACAATTCGTACTCAGAGGTGTGTTGATTCTAGTTCAGCCGATTTTCTGAGAACACCTGATTAGGTTGACAAGAATATTTGCAGAAGTTGCCAGTGAGAAAAGTGTAATTGCTTAGTATATTTTAGAGCTTCATTTAGCACATAGTACATAACCAAGATGCTTGCTTCTACCTTTGATTCTCTGGAACTTTCTACTTTACATCGGATTCAGTGAAGTGTGGGACTAGACATATCTAGCTCCTCCAATAAATGCTCTAAACAGAGAAGAATATTCTAACCCTCGACACCTCAAGTCCCATCTCACCAGCCTCCCAGATGCTGTAACCTGGGAATATAGACCCAACCTCTCATCCTGACTCTGCTTTTAGCACAAAATGGTGCACTGAGCAAAATGTCACTTGATGTTATGGTTTATTTCTAGCAAGCCCCCTCAGAGTCTATGCATTCAGAAGTGGGGCTTTGGAAGGTGATTACATCATGGGGGCACCATACTCACCAGTGGATTAATCCATAGATGAGTTAATAGCTAAGTGTGGTGTTAGGAAGTGGGACCTAGTTGGAAGAGATGTGTCACTGTGGGCATGTCTCTGGAGGGTATAATTTCCCAGCTCCTCCTTTCTCTTTCTCTCTGCTTCCTGGATGTCATGGGCTGAACAGCTTTCCTCCATTAGGCCTATCCACCATGTCATTTCTGCCTTGTAGCCAGATGACCTTGGAGTAGGCCCCCTTTTCTGAAGCTGGGACACAATATACAACACCCACAATTTAAGGAAGGGGAGGTTTATTTTGGCTTCTGGTTTCAGTGGATTCAGTCCATGATTCACTGGCTGTAAGCCAGACACAACATGATGGAGGGTCTGATAGAGAAAAGCTCATGTCATGGTGGCCAGGAAATGTGTGTGTGTGTGGGGGGGCAGAACAAACTGAGGCTTCCTTTCAGTGACCTACCCCCTTCCAGATCAGGCCTCCTATGACCTGCCTTCTCCAATTAGGCCCATCTCTGTACATGAGACTCTTGGGGGAGGAGGTTTAGATCTAGACCATAACATTCTGACCCTGGCCCCCAAAAGGCTCACACTCATCTCTAAAAAAGGCATTTAGTTCATCTCTAGAAAAGCATCAAAATCTTAACCATTCTAGCCTTAGTGAAAAGTCCAAGTCCAAAGAATCCTTGGAGATTCAAGGCAAATTCTTAGCTGTGAGCTTTTGTAAAAATCAAAAAGAAAGTTAAATACTCCCAACAGAAAATGACGGAGTAAACACTCTTAATCCAAAAGGGAGAAATAGGAAGGAATGAAAAGGAATGGGACCACAGCAAGGCTGAACCCCTACATGGGAAACAGTGACTCTTGTAGCTTCATATTTAGCACCCAGGCCAGGTTGTGGTAAAATATAAGGCCCAAAGAGCTTGGGCAGCTGCGCCCATATGACCTTACTGGTTGCAGCCTGTATGGCTTCTCTTAAGGTGGCTCTACTTACTTCCTGCAGCTTTCCCCAGCAGATGTTTCATGTTCTTGGTGTCTCCAACTTCTTGAGGTCTCCACTGTGTGTTTTGCTTCACTCTAAGAGGTTCACACACTGCTTTCTCATGGGTGCATTTCCTGGTCTCCTACTCCTTCTGTTAAAACCTAGATGGAAGCCTCCAGGACCTCCTCATCTTCTTTCTCCTCCTTCCCATTCCGTTTTCTCCTCCTTACCTTCAACTGGCTGAGGTATTAAACTATTCTTTGTTTTCTGTTATGCCTATAGATAGAAAATAGGAAACTACATCATTAAACAGTCAATATATAAGGATTGTCATGATAGAGCAGTAAAAATGGAACTTGGAAAGGAAGACTAAGACATAGACAAAAATTGATCTGATTGTAGGCTTGGATACTCAAAGAGGATTTCAAAAAACACATTGCTTAGTATATTTAGTCATGTGGTGGTTTCCAGCTACCTTACTTACAGCAGTAAGATGGTGTAGGAAGTAGGCTGTTGGAATAAGAGTATAGGTAGCTTCTTGGGTCTGGCCCATTTATCTGCTTAGACAGGACATTCATCAGTAGCTATGGGTTCGCTCTCATGAGAGGAAGATGATGAGATGATGCATTAACTACATAATGCTGAGGTTTGCTGAAGTTCAGTCACATGGAGCATCTCAATTTCTAGGCATGAAAACACCTTGAACCAACATGGTCGATGACAAATTGTAACCAGAGATCGCCAAAGTTTACTATTAGTAGATGTTGCTCTAACATAAGTTCATCCACCAGTGGGCTGAGCCTGATAATGTGCTCTTTGCTTCACCCAGTGTGGTCATGGAGGACAGAGCTGATGTAAGCTTGGGTAGTCCTTGTCTTTCAAGTATTTGGCCATTTCACTTAAGTTAATCACCAAGTGTGGGAGCATAGGCTTTTTCAGAGTATTTCTTTGTTATGTTTTAATGTTAATGGGATCAGCATGGGTGACCTATCTTTCATTTTTGATATTATTTGTATTCTCTATCAGCATTCTACTTGTGAAAAGCAGACAGAGGTCAGGGCTGATGCATTTCTGAGGCTGTTAAATGGGCTAAGATTGTCGTGTGTCAGGACATCATGCTTTCATTGTCCATCCATCAGCAGGTAGTACAAACTAGACCTAATCGGCAAGGTGAAGAGAGAGGAGAAAAAATGGAATCCAACCAGAGGCAAGTTAGAGAGAAAAAAGAGGGAGTGTGAGGTTAAGTAAGCATGGTGGTCATGACATAAAAGTTCTGAGTAGGAAGGATCACCCACAGCTTAACTCTAGCTTAGAGATAATGCTGAACAACTCAGAATGCTTTCCCCCCTCAGCATTATTGAAGAAGACTTTTTCTTCTGTGAAAATCTCAACTTTTGGCTATATTTTCAGTTCCTTTGGGAGAAACACCTGGGGACAGGGATTGTGTGGTATTCATAGCTCAAATGTTGAAAAGTGTAGGAAAGGTTCACTTTGAGTGAATTTCACAAAAGGGGAATAACTTATTCTAGAATTTTTGGCTTGGTCTTCAGTGAGGTTTACAAGTGCATGGAATATTTGATAACAGAATTGGAAGGGAGATTTACTACAGCATACTTTCACTGTGTGAATAAATTGACTGAGGCCCAGAAGGGTTAAGTGAGAGAATGAGAAAGAGATATTACAACTCAACTCACCGAATCTTGATTCCAAGTGTTTTCCCCACAGCAAACAGTTCGGCCCAAATTTGCATTCTTGAACACATGTTTTTGCTTCCATCAAATACACACACGTGAGTTCTTTTTCAGCCTCCCAATTATCTAATCTGCTCCCTTTCCTCAGGATAAAGGCTTGCTGGCAGCACCTAGGAGGGACTGTGCAGTGCTCACATCAGTCAGACTGCAGAGACTGCGGTGCCTCAGACCTCCAAGTGACGTCTCCGATACCGCACCTTTCAAAGCCACCAGAAAAATGACACCCGAAGGATGCAAATCTGACTGACAACCTGAAATTAAAACTAATGTTCAGGGACTGTATATATATTATAAAAACTCAGGACTTTAAAAATATGTGTTTGTGTGCTGTTTCTGTTATGTCAATTTTGTCCTAAAGATCCCCATTTACTTTTGAACATTCAATACAATAAATGACTTAATTTTTGTGTTGCATCTTTAATCTCAATATTTATGACACAATAAAATTGCCATATTCTGTGACCAATAATATGATTTTACAAAGAAGAAAAACTAATTCATATTCAAGTGCTTTAAATATGACTTTAACCATGATATGTGTATAATATGTATACATATGGGGATATCTATCTTACTATTTGTTCATTTAGGGGATTTGTACTGGGTATTTTCTATGTGCAGGCATATTTTCAGATACAGCAATGAATAAAAACAATAAAGCTCTTTTCTCAGGAAATAATATCCTACGGAATGAGCGACAGAAAATAAACAAAAATTAAGAAAATAATTATATTTCTCTGGGGTAAATAAAAGTTTTCCTTGACATATGGAAGTTTAGTGGTACAAGAAAGCATATCGTAGTAAGTCACATATGAGTATATATTTTTCATAGCATTATGGAACTGGTAAAAAATTAAGGAACTGTTTAGAGGTCATGAAACACAAAGCCCAAATGAAAAGGAGAAAACTGGGAACAGTATTGCTCTGGCATATTCTGTTAATCCTTATCTGACAGATAGAAAGTTAGAACAGCTACACACACCTAGGTGTACTGAAGGATGACAATTTCAGTGGGGGAAAAACATGAATGCACCCTGCAGCTGGACATGTGTGGCTTTGTACCTCTCTTGGCCCTGTGTCTGAATGATAAAATTTTTTAAAGAGAAAAAAATTATCAAATTAGAAAGCCAAACCAGAAGCCTTCTCACTTGAAGTTCTGAGGCTCAGATTCATATTTCTGTGCTTTGTATCCAATTTCCCCAATAAAATTTAAATAGGCTCTAAATTGCTAGTACCCCTGGCATTAGTTAGAAGCAAATGATTTTCCTTCCTGAAGTTACCCATTTCAAACATTCGCTCATCTCAGCAAACTCCCACAGAAAGAGGCACCGAGGCAGATGTCCAATACAAAATTATTACACAAATCATGAAATTAACCACCATGAACAAGAGAGAGTGGGAATAACAGGTCACAGAATCAGGAGATCAAAGATTAATGAAGGATTCTATTACAAGTATAGTGAGTGGATTCGTACTATTAAAATCAATGGTATATTTGACTAGGCGCTAATTACAATTGCAAAATACAGTGACTAAAATTATAAATTCAAAGATTACACACTGAATTAGACATAGCTGAAGGGAGCAGCCACAAACTGGATGACAAAGATGACAACAGAATGCTACACGAAGTTTGAAGAGGTAGAAAATTTGAAGAAGTTAAAAGGTAAAGACTAAGTGAGCAACTTCTAATTATGTTTAGTGGTTAGGGTATGGGCCGAGCTGCTGTGATCAAGGGATCCCAAAACACAGAGGCCTAAATAAAATAGAGATTACCTATCCCTCCAGGAACAGATGAGAAATAAGTGGTTTGAAACTAGCAGCTAGCTTCCTCCGTTCTTGACACGCTTTTTCAAGGTTATCTCAGTCTTCATTTTGTCTTTCCAATAAGAATATTGGGAATGAGAAATGTCAAAGGAAGGGCCTTGTCTTTAGGAAAGTGATCCACAAGTTTCCCATGGTGCTTCACTTTCAAACACATGGACGAAACTCAGGACTCTGTCATATGAACATGTGGAGCTACAGTTGGCCATCCCAGCAGGGATACAGCAAACTCCCTCATCCTTACAGCCTCTGACAATCTCTCCTGCTAGAAAGTAGGGAAAATTATGCTTTAAAAAAGGTTTGTAGGATTCTACGATGCTTGTCCAGATAATCCCCTAGCTTCTATTCAACTGTGACATGTGGCATAACATGGTAGCTCTGGCTCATCACATTCACAAGTCCTGGGAATTAACACATGAGACATTGGGGGTCAGTTTTAGAGTTCTTCCTATCACATCAGCTGAGTGAAAACTTCAAGAGGAAATGATTTAAATAGTAATGTTAATTGAGGAAATTTATGAGGAGCAAAACATACATATAATGGATCAAAAAATAAAGCATAGTCCTAGAAAAGACAAAGGGGATGGTTCAATTTTCCTGATAAAGAAGAGTAGAAAGAAAAAATCTACATGAACTTTAGGCATGAAAAATGGATAATACTTACAGATGTATCACCGATTTAAGTAATGATATGCTATATCATTCAAAACAAATATACTGAGAATGAAATCTTAGAAAAATGTAGGTAGCAAAAATAGGTTTAAAAAGAAATAGAAATCTTTGATGGCCCTACAAACATTATAATTTTAATAAATTTTCCTCACAAAGAAAACATTGCTAGTTTTATAGACCAATTCAACCAAATGTTAATTCCAATCTGAAAATCTCACCAAAGACTATAATCTGTTACTGACTGACAGCTGAATTTGGTTAAGAAATTGGTACTTTGGGATAAATGTGGAATTGTGATTACAGCTGGGAGATGGAGGTGGACTGGGAGTCATATGAAGAGACTTAGTATTTGCCTTTGATGTTCAGGACAAATGGCCATGTGTTTTCTGACTACCATAGAGCAGCAAATATTATGTGGATTAAAAAATGACCTTGAAATGGAACAAGAAACAGGTGCACAAAGATAGCTGTAGAGAGAACCACTCACCTTTTTGTCTTGATCATGGGGAATATGATCAGCCCAGCCCAAGAGTTTTCTGAGTCTGTTTTCTACATTCTGTTTTGTTAATGCGTTTGTTTCTTTGGTTTTTCTTATTATAATACTAATTATAGTCCAGCTAATTTCTTTGAATCTAGCAGTCTTTGTGTATCTTTTTTCTAGGCCAAGATCCCCCAAATTATAGAGTCATAACACTTTACAGGTTGTGTGGATAATTAACACCATGTAGAAAACAATATCAAACTTATTTATCCTAATCAAGTAATTGGTGACTTCATAATGCTCTCTGGTAACCTGAAATAGCTCATGTACTGTTGTTTCACGTCTCCTCTCAGCCAGTAATGAGGGAGAACTTCTCCAATGACAGAGACTTTCACTTTATTGTATGGTACAGAAGAAAGAAAATATGGCTTTGGGATTGAAGATCCAGTTTGATTCTTCTTTTTGTCAAATATATGAACAAATCACACATCTTTTCAAGCTAGAGAGACATGCTTAAGTGAGCCAAATTAGAAACTATGGGTGGACATAGCAAGCTATGATACTGGTCACCAGGCATGGTCAATGGGCAAGCCCAGGTCAACACCTATGACCCAATCAAGATTCAAACTAAGCATGACACTAAAAATGACAGACTAATAATGAATATGACCACTGAGAACTTCTAGATGTGGTCTCTACGCTGAGAGGCATGCAGTGGGCTACAGAGCAAGACTCAACTCATTCTACAAAATAGCATCTTTTTTTGTCCAGGACTATTTCAAGTATGCCACACACTCAAGCTCTAAAGTATTGTTGCCTACAGATTCTTAAAGAGATCAATTGCACATTGAAAGTACACAAGTTGAGTGAGATTAGATTCTTTTTTACAGTTGTCACTCATTCTATAATATACAGATGACTTTGAGAAAAATCTACAAGTACCTATCTCAGGACATTGCAAACCCCAACTGTTTATGAAGAGAACATTATAGATGAGTTTAAAAATGGAAAGATCCACTTTGCTGGGAACAGTCAGTCTTCTTGACTATGTGTTGAAAAATCTTATTAATTCTAAAATTCTGGAGATCAGGAGACAGGAATCTCATTCTTTATCTCTTATTTGCATGACTCTGAGGTAGTTTCTTTGTCTCTTTTCTCTAAACTTCAGCTTTCTCCCTTGTAGAGAATATGGTAATTCTCTTTCATAGGTTTGTAATATAAATTAAATTAATTATTATGTGTATTATGTCTCCTAACATTCCTGGCAAGTTATAAATGTGATTTCAATGGTATTATTTTTGTCATCATCATCATCATTATGCTCAGTAATAGCTTTTTCATGAATCTGTTAATTACTTAGCAAACATTTACTGATATCTAGAAAAGCACTGAAGTAGATACTGAAGATGTTAGGAGAAAAACTTTGTATGAGGTCTATGCCTCTCAATGAACTTACAGGCTGGCTGGAGTGATGAATCACATTTTGATGTGTCAGTATGTTGCAGAGCACAGGGGCCAAGGAGTAGCACAGAAAGTCAATTGCATTCTCATTCCATGGTAACGGCTACCAAGGAGAGAGAGAGAGAGGTCCCTGAGATCGGATCCCAGTTGTGCACATATTGAGGTCTTAAATTAATTTGCAGATGAGTCTATCTTTTAAGGGACATCAGTGTACATG
This sequence comes from Heterocephalus glaber, assembly GCF_053883595.1. Lineage (NCBI taxonomy): Eukaryota > Metazoa > Chordata > Mammalia > Rodentia > Bathyergidae > Heterocephalus > Heterocephalus glaber. The sequence goes on from NW_028258305.1 coordinate 44,827,921, forward strand.
GGTGCAGAGAGACAGACAGAACACACACGGCACCTTCTGTTTGTGTATCTCTGTGTCCATTGACTTGATAGAGACCATGATCTCAAAATTATAGAATATTCTGCAGTATAATAGGAAATATAAATTTGATCTTTCTTCCCAGTTAATGGCCCAACCCTGGCTTTATACATTTCCCTGTGCATCTCTTCCATGTAGTTCTTCTTGTCTTCCGCATTATAAAGCCACAGTAAGTAGAGTGCTTTCCTGAGTTCTGACAAGTAATAGTACATGATGAAGGGAGCGGAGGAAGCCCTTGAGTTATAGCCAGTTGGTTGGAGGTGGTCTTAGTCACTTTTCTCATTGCTGAGACAAAATACTTAACACTCACAAGTTAAAGGGGGAAAGGCTTATTTCTGTTCACAGTTTGTAGAGGTTTCAGTCCACAGTCCAAGGCAGGGAGTATGGCAGAGGGACATCACAAAAGAGAAACAGTCCATGGCAGAGCAGCCAGGAGGCAGCAAGCAAGGCTCCCTTTTCCTTTTTTCTCATCCAACCTACAATCCTTTTCTGTGGTGCCACCCATTATCCACACCCAGAGCCATGCTAAACCAATCAGTGGACTAATTCAGTACGACACATCCTTAATCCCAGTACTACACAGCCTAGATTCAGCCAGCTCTGAAAAGCACCACCTATGAGTACATGAGGCTTTAGGGGGGCATCTAGATATGAACCATAACAGAAGTATAGATGACATTATGGGGGTTGAAATTGATATTTGAAGTGGGGACAGTATTGTGGGCCTGAGTCCTGAATGCATGGGATTTGACATGAATTCCAGGTTGATAGGGTCAGGAGTGAATTGAATTGTAGGCACCCAGTTGGTGTCTGGGGAGTTGGAAAAATTGATTGTTGTCAGAAAACAGTGAAGACACTTTTCATTAATTTGACAGATACCTGCTTTAAAAATAGTGTTATTTCCCTAGTGGAAAGGAAGTAGCTCCCAGATAAAGGTGTGTCTCGTATAATTTTAACCACAATTGGAGAGAGCCAAGCTCATAGAAGATTGGATTATAGGATCTGTGCAGCTGATAAGAAAAGCATTCAAGGGGGATCCATAGCGAGTGTCTCAGCAGAGAATCTAGGCTGGAAGTGAAAGGGAAACTGGAGGTGGCTTGATTACAGAGTCACAAAACACATTATGGCAACAAAGCTAACAGCTTCATCCACTGCAGTATACCTAGTCCGGAAATTGAGCTATCATCTCTATGCTGGGTCATATTTCACCAGCAAGCTGCCTTAGGATAACACTGGTGGAGAAGCCTTGGGAGATAGACAATGTGATCTGGTCAGTGAAGCCAGGGAGCCCGGGGTGCTGCCTAGGATGGATAAGCTTGAGCACGGACAGGGGTTCTCACGTAGACCCATCTCCCTTACGACCTGGGAAGGTGGTGGCTGCATGTTGAATTATCATGGGGAAATTACACGTGTATGTGTCTTTTACTTGTGTATAATTTGTGTGTGTGTATGTATTAACAGGAAGAGAGAAGAGAGGCTTGCCCACTTACAGAGGATAGGAAGAAAGAAGAAGCGGGCAAGAGACCCGATGGGGGGCTTAGCAGGGTGGGAGCACATTTATCCCAAAGGCAGTTTACTCAGGTAGTTGTTTCCAGCACTCTGACTATTGGAAGGGAAGGAAATGAATATGATGCCAGAAGAGAATTCTTTCTCTCCCTCTGCCATGTCTCCTAGCGACAGTTGTGCCCAGGGACCCTTTTATTCAGCAGTGGCTGCACCACCCCAGGGGAGGGGACCATGGGTAGGCTGAGGGCTCCAGCCCTGGAGATGGGCAGGAAAGCCCCATCTCTTCAGTCCCTGCAGGAGCTATCAGATAAGGTGGGTAAGGGTAGCGCCCCCTTGGACAATCTTAAGAGTTAGACAGGAGGCATTTATGCCCAGGAAACGGCTGGGGTCCACAGGTAGCATTTCACAGGGCTTGGTGAAGTTTTGTTATTAATAGTGTTTTATTTACTCAAGCCTGCTCTCTGAGGAGTCCAAATACTCTGCAAACATAAAGTGAACACCCTGCCTTTCTAATAAATTCTCTCAAGCCTGTGTTTTGTAGGATGTGGCAGGTGATTACTGGGCCAGTTTCTATGTTTGTTTTGATTTTTGTTTATTTGCTTGTTTTACAAAAACAAATGTGGAATTGGAGTCAGAGGGTAAAACCTTAGGCACTAGGAGCCTGACTCAGCTTTTGTGGCCCATGTGCCAACAGCTGACCAAGGGTCTTCTAGGATGCTAACACTCCCAAGCCTGGTTTACACAGTAGATTCTCAGAGTCTCCATCTTTAAGCTACAGTGAAGCACACCGTGCCATCTATTCCGTCTCCTCGTTTGAGTTCCTAGTCTAAAGGTTATTTCTTGTATTTATTTCTGGATGACCCAGAAACTTCTGTCTTTATTGTGTTGCCCCACAGTTGTAATTTAAAAACCAAGGGAAGAAGGTGGGGAGGAGAGAGGGAAGAAGGGGGAAGAGAATCTCGATCTCTTATTTCTCATTCATGTCAAGGGTACAGTGAATAAAGAGGACGGGTGCAAGTGTGAAGTGTGACTCGAGTTGTGACATGTTTTGAAAGTGTTAATAACTTCTGGTGATAACATTCCTGAATAACACTCTTCAAAGTGGCCTTGTGAGTGGAGCGTGCATGACCAAGGATGGCATAAAATGGCATTGAGTAAATGTTTACTGAATGAATTTGTGTACATATGCATGACTGCTGGATGCTTACCCACAGATCAACATCACTTAACAATCTGAAGACCTTCAGTCCACAGCCACTAATTTAATCCACGTCAGCCCGTTCATACATCCTTCCTCCGCATCAGATTAAACAATTTCACTCCAAGAGGTTTTACTGGAAGTTGTGTCTTTAATGATCATCTCTTGTTTTGTTTGTTTATAAAGCTGGCCAGTGGTTTTGTAATCAGGCTTTGTTTTATAGATTTTGGTTTTAAAAATTTACTCACTATTTCTGTATCCCTTGTAAGCTGACAGCAGAACTGGCAAAATGTCAAGAATGATTCACAAAAATGCCAATACACGATATTCTTCAGCAGAAGGAATGTATCTCTGGAAGATTCTGTCTGCGTTAATTAGTCTTCTTTCTGAATCTTTCACAAAAATATCTTAGCACTGCTTTTATTGGTGGTTTTAGCCACAGTACAGAAGTCCTGACTGGGCTTTCAGCCTGGACCTAATATAGTGATGCCTACTCTGATGATTCCTCTCCTTTGATTGGAAAAGGGATTCCAAGAAGACTCATTGTTAGCTATTGTTACAAGAAACTGGCTCCCAGCATGGGGTTGAGATTTTGAAAAGAGTTTTTCTAGTCCTAGAATATGGATGGCATTGCAGAGAAAGCCCTGTTCTTACCTGGAGTCAGAAGCCTCAGCCCAGAGCTCCATAGTCCGGAAGTCAGGAGCGTTGGTTAATTTCTCTATGTACTGTCCCTCAAAACCTCCACACACAGCACCCAAAGATGTGTGACATTCCCACTTTCTCCTCTGCAGACCCTCTTCTGGGGTGCTCAGCCTGTGCCCCTTTGCCTGTCTCCAACCTGGAATCCTTGATGTAGAGAGCAGGTGAAAAAAGATGAGGAACATTTTGTACCTAGAGGACTTGAAGTTATTCTGCAGTTTTTACCCTGGGTTTAGAGCCGTTTTATCTGTGCAGGAGTGAACAAAAAAATAGATTTGCTATGTCTTCTATGTCCAGTCTCTCCTTGACCTGAGAGACAAAAGCAGTATTTACTTTCTCAGCAGCAGTATCTGGATGTATTACATTTCTCTTTTAATAATTACAGGTCATATTTGTGTAACACTTTTTTCATGGCATGTTTCCAAACATTTCATTTGATTCAGCAGGGTAGAGTGAGACGGAAGGGTAGATATTAATAATTTTTTTCCTTTTTGCATGGGAGAAAACTGAGCACTGGGAGGTGAAATGGCTTTAAAAAGTCCAACAGTAACAGAGGAATTAGAACCACAATCTACTGATCTTGATTTTCCTTATGTGCCACCTCTGATGAAAACTGAAGGTGGCAGTCTTCTGTCCAGTGAACAGATGAGTTACTGGGTCCATATCTCACTCCATCTGCAAGGAGGAGGCCTCACAGAACTGGAGGATGTATAGGTTCAGCAAGGCAGGCACAAACCAGAGGTTCAGAGAATGGATGGAGAGGAGCAGATGCAGGAATTAGGTAAATGTAAACTCTTACATAGGAAGGGAGAGAGAAAAGTTGAGAATAGAAACAGATTTATTGCACATGATCAAGTACAACTTGGAATGAGACCCATTATGTATTTCAAATCATTGATAAGATTAAGAGGTTATGCCAAAGAACTTAACCTTCAATCATCCTCACTTGTCATCTATATTTGTATAATCGGGATCCTGTCCACCTCAGTTTAGGTTGCCTATGGAGCATGTACCAGGGTTGAGCTTGGGCCTTGCCTAGAACTCTTCCTGTGTTTCAGTGTACCATCTTCTGCTTCTCTAATGTGCTAAGGGAGATACAAACCTGGGATAACTCTCCACCATCCCCAAAGAGAAATAGTTGGAACAATCTGAATGTGACCTGTAGCTGAGCCTGTCTTGGCAAAGCCAGGGTTGATTCACAGAAGCAAGAAACGTCAGTGCTTGGTTTCTGGCTGTTGTATCCCACTAAGACTAGGAGGTTGTTGGTAAGGCAGAATTATATGGTGATAATTGTGTGATACACGTGGCATAGGATATGTGCTAGGAAAGAGTCAACAGTATCTTAGTTCATTTGGGCTACAATAACAAAAAACACCACACATGGGTGGCTTATAAACAACAAAAATGTATTTCTCCTGATTCCAGAGCCCAAAAAGCCCAATATGTGGGCACCAATGAATTCAGTCTGGTAAGGACGGGATTTCTGATTTACAGATGACACCTTCTGTCTGTGTCCTCACGTGAGGAAAGGAACAAGGTGCTCCAGGGGAACCTCCTGTGTGAGAGCACTGATCCTATTCATGGGGCTATGCTCTCTCCATGCAGTCACCTCTCAAGGGCCACATCCTTTAACATCATCACACTGCATCTCAACAGAGCAATGTGGGGGTTGGGGATGCACGAACATTCCGATCACAGCAAAAAGCAAACCCCTTTCAGTCAGGGCAAGGCAGTAGTAGCAAATACAGCTAACTTCAGTGGTATGCCCAGTGGAAAATAAATAACACAAATGCATAAAACTACTTTATGGATAGTAGCCAGATTCCTGCCTACATGGCTCTGTCCATGTGCTGCACAGTGCCAAGCCAGCAGGTGAACCCTTAGGGCCAGGTCAGCGGTGAGGAGGTTTGGGGGAATAAGGTCAAGTTCGAGAGACAGTTAAGAAAAGCAGTGGGAGTGACTTGTGGACAGAGGGGCACAGAGCCTGCTCCTGCCCCTCACCAAAGGGAGCTTCCCTGAAATGGCATCAAAGTGTGGACACTCCCTTCATGTGGGAAACAAAGGTTTCTGCCCAGTGTGAGCTACTGTGATGAGTGCCAATGAGCAACACATACAAACACAAAGAAATAAACCCATGCCAGAAGAGTAAGGCCTTCTTGATCCACAAATGCCTATATTTCTAGCTTCTTCCTACTCCTCACTTAAACTGGGGTCCTTATCTGGGAAAATAAAGGTACAGAACATAGCAGAGTAGCCAGGGTTTCATCTAAGGTTTGTTGAAGAAATGTCTACATCTTAATTGGAGTTTCTGTAAGACTGCACACGGCCCAGGAGCCCTGCGGTGAGAGACAGAACCTGGCCATCTCGAGGACACCCCTGATGGCCCACTTGAGGGTCTGCACACTGTGAGATTTGGGGTCTCCGGGTCTCCTGACTGCCCAGGCCTGCTCCACCCTGTAACCCTTGCCACTGTGTATTTCAGCGATTCGGGGGATTCCCTTCTCATGCACTGACTCTTAGGGCAGTAAATAATTTCTCTAACATCTTTACAATCTTAAATATGTGAACATCATCTTCCTCTGATACAGTTTTCATATATACAGTCTGCTAAAAAATGTATGTACACTTCAGGAAAAGAAAAATAGTATGATGTTACCCTTGTATAGGGCACCCTAGAGGATGTCGTGTATTGCAGAAAACCCACTCCACTAATGGCCTTTAGAGAAGAAATTGGAATTGCATGTGCAGCAAGCTCAATGACCAAGGTCACCCAAGCAGCAGTGGAAGCTCATGGCCCCCGCTTTGAGCACCTTTTGTAAATGTGGAGGCCAAAGGTAACTTGCATTAATCTCATGATGTCTCAATAAATTCAGTGTTAAAATATTTACACAAGTATTTCTTTTCCTGAAGTGTGTATACACTTTTTGGCGGACTCTGTATACTGTGAATATAAATGGAATTGACTGTGATACATTTAAATCTACAGGCTGTTTCCTACCTTGAATGGAACTTTGGAAGTGTCTCAAAAGTGTCATGGACAGAACTGACAATGGATTATATGTGGCAGTGATTTAGAAGTTGTGGTTTTTTTGGCAACCTGAGAGATGAAATTATATAAGTAAAGCATATACAGATACAAATAAATAAAATTCTATGTAATCTAATACTAGGGGCCAAATAAGGGGAAAGACTTTATTAGAGGGGATTTAGAATTGAAAAACCAAGAAAGTTCACAGTCCTGCAGACCTATGAATAACATAGTAAAGAAAATCAATGGGTGTCACCGAGTGACAATACTATTGGAAAACGCTATGATGAGAATTGGGTCATCTTCAGCCTGGGAGGTTGAGTCCTGGTGGACTAGGGAAGATGAGTATCACCCGGTGTTGGGGCTGAGTGAGGAAGAACAAGGTAGGGATAGCAACAGTCTAAGGTATTTTCTTTGCAGAAATCCAGTTAGTTAGCTGCCCTTCCTTCTACTGTATTCTGACTTTTTGCTTATGCGATCCTCTTCCCTACAGGACGGTAATATATTGAGGACCGGGATCGTATCTTTCATCTTTCCATTAGCAGCGTCTAACACAGAGCCTAGTGCATAGCAACATGTACAGCCTGTTCCTAAATGAACGGTCGGTAGTACTGGCTCCAGGGTGCCTGTGGACAGAAGTCGCAGCCTGTCTAGTGAAAGGCCCTGAGAGGCTCCACCTCCCCGGAGGCGCTGTGTAAGTCTCAGCACTGCCAGAGCTGCGAGCGGCAGAAAATGCAAGGGTAGTCTTAGGTCATCAGGATGCCATTTGCCTGCGAGGAATAACTAGTCTCTTGCTGCTTGGAAATCAAGTGTATTCTTGTCAGAAAGCTTTCGGGGCAGACCCTGGTGAAGGCCTTGCTGGTTGAAACTGCAGCTTTTAGCACTCATTCTATGAGGTTGGGATTTGGATTCACATTTAAAATGGAAAATGCTCTTTAAAAATGTCTGATAGCCCATTAAAGTTCATCGCTCTGTCATCTCACCATCGCCTCTCGAAAGCGAGTGCTCGGCTGCGCTCCTCTCGGCTGGAAGCGGCTTTTACCCTGACAGAGTGAACAAAGGCTGATTGTCTCTTCTTGAAGGGGTATGATCTTCCCATCGCAGAATAGGTCACTTTTTAGAATGCATTGTTCCAATCCAGCTAATTTCAGTCTGATCATTTACTTCTGCTCAACCTTCTCAAAAGCATCCATTTTGCAACTCTGAATTCCATTCTGATTTTTTTATACTTTGTCTCTCATCAAGTTTTTTTCCTTGTCCCTTTTTCCAACAGATACTGGTACAGTCCTATGTCTACGTACCTACAGCTGAATGCATGTGTGAATGCAGGGTGTGTACCTATGTGTAGAATAATCGTTACCTAGATATATTTTTAATTAAGGACATTAAAAGCTTACAGGTTCATTTGGTCATGAAATAGTGAGAGCGCTGGCCAAGTGTTTGGGAACCCTCACCGATAAGCAGGTTAAGTTCACACTCTTTATCTTCCTTCCTGTTTGGAAGGAATAGAGCATAAAGGTATCTCCTCTCATCCAGGTTTCGCCTCGATCTGGTTAGCTTGCTCTGACCTGTTTGTTTCATGTGACACAAGGGTCCACGCTGATGTGCATAATCCATCCCCGTAGTGACAGAAAAGTTCTTACAACTGCAATGTGTTTTGGATCAAAAGAGAAATACTTTCTCTTTTCCCTCCTTCATCTTCAGACCTTCCAACCTGCACTCCATCCAAGGTGGTTAAGTAGTTAGTTACTCTAGTATATGGAGTTACAATTGTTACCACTTTATTTTTCCAATTTATCACCCTTTTCGCTCTGCTGCTGTCTGCTAAAATCACTCAGCTCTTCTGAATCCATATCTGTATTTTTTATGTGGTACCTTGGCATTTTACTTATTTCTAAAATAATGTATGTATGTATGTATGTATGCTTATCTTTGTGGCTCAAGAGTATTGGTTTTTTCAGCTCTGCTTCTCCTTCTGTATTATAGAACACCTACACATAGTAGGTGCTCAGAAGCATGTTTGTGTGTTCATTGACTAGGTCACCTTTGAAAATCCTAGTTTGAACATGTGATATGGTTTTTGATCTTGTACCAGTTTTTCTCCAGCATCTCCTCTGGGCAATCAGTCTGAGCTTCTATTTCAAGAACAAATTTGTTCTATTTCAAAATGACACAGACTATTTGACTGCTCATTAAGACAATATGTAACTGCTTATATGAATGTATCAAAACATCACAAATATTTAACAAGTGATTCATGATTTCTCAAAATATTTTACTTACAAGATCTCATTTCACAATATAATCATTTATCATATAGACTCCAAATATTACTTCATATTGTTAAAAGGAAATTTTCTTAATGTCACAAAGCCAATAGCAAACTGGAATGGGAAAACAAGTTCTCCAAAGGGAAAATCCATCTGCTTTTGTTGTTATTTCCTTGTTTCTACCTAACTATTCTCCCGAAGGTTTTAAGTTTTGTGTGCCTGTTCTTTTGTTTTTGTGGAAATTCAAGGTATCTATATTTTTATTGTTTTTATTTAACATGAGACTAACGTGGCATCTTTGTCTTCTGTGGTTAGATAAAAGGTTTTTCTAGAGCTAATGGCTCTTTAGCAAATTTGTGGCATGGTATTTTAAACACAGTCCTTCACAGGAAATTTTAAAAGGTTGGTGTGTTAGGGTTGACCTTTACGCAGAGTGAATCCAACTTGACATTTCCCATGGCTCTGAGATGAGACTTCCCCATGATCATTTCCTCCCCCAGCCTCCTTCCATAATTATTCCTGATCTCTTAGACTAAAGCTTTGCTTAAGTGAAGTCCATTGTACCTACCAGTGGCCTCAGAGAAGAGTGGGTCAAAAGCAATTACCATAACAAAGTGATTGACCTTCTCTGAGAATCTGGACCTCTGGGAAGGGTACTTTTACTGCCTTTCCGTGTCCCAGTGGGTGCAGAAAGGGTCCCCTCCTGAGCCCAGTACATCACCGACACAGAGGAAGCTCTGCAAATAGTGTCATTATTAGAGCTGAGTCCTCAAGCTCACCTAGAGGAGAAAGACACTAAGCACCCAAAGCAGGTAGATAGCATAGCTGTATACTGGGGGTGAACAGTGCTCCCCTACCCTTACGTATGTCTCCCTAGAACCTGGAAATATGACCTTCACTGGAATTGTGGGTTTTGTGGATATAATTGGTGACGGTAAAAGGAGGCCACCGTGCACAGGATGAGCCATAATCCAATCAGGCATCAGACTGGTGTCCTTATGATGACAGGAGTGGACTCACAAAGACACACACATGGATACATGGCTGTGTGAAGACAGAGGCAGAAGCTGGAGTGAGCCAGCCGAGCTGAAGAATGACAAGGACGGACAGCAATGCCGCAGCTTAGAGACAGGTGTGGAATGACTCTTGCCCTGAAGCCTGCAAAGAGAGGATGGTGGCTTTGCTGACGTCTTAGATTTCTAGCCTCCAGAACTGTAAGAGAATACACTTATGTTGTTTTAAGCCACTTGGTCATAGTAATTTTTGTGGCACCCCTAGGAAATGAATATGAGCTTCTGTTCTCAAAAGATGTGTGCTTTCTTTGAGGGCATACTACATGCGTACATGCACACCCATACCGAAATCAAAAATAAAAAACCAGCTCTGAACAATGGATACTGATTGCTCCCGTGTGGCTCAGACATTCAGAGCAGGGCTCCTGGTTGGGTCTGCGTGGTGACCATGGCAAGATCCGACAGGAGATGGGGTGGAATACAGTAAACAGGAAAGGATGGAGGGAGCTATGTTCCGGGGGAAGCCTGCCCACTTCCTGTGAACTCTGAGGGAGCAGGTGGAGGTGCTGAAGAGAAACAGACTCAGAACAGCTGCTGGGTTTGGCCCGTGGCTTCAGGTGGTGGCAGTGTGTGGTTGGACACAGGAGGCTTCTACACCCAGAAGAAAGACACCCGTTATTTTTTAGTGATTATTAGTAAGGTTTCTTTTCCTTTTCTTTCTGGTATTTTAAAAACTATAGGGGTGTCTATATTGTTTAGAGGAAAGAAAACAGCCTTGGTGTTGATTTTACCAAAACTGTCCTGGACGGATCCCCCCTAGCTCTGCTTAGCCCGCTCTGATCCAACACAATCAGTGAGACACCAGGACCTGCAACCCTGCAGCGCCCTAATGGCCACCGAGGAGCCCATGATCCGACCCTTCCTGGAGGGTGGGCCAGGGGTGCCTCCCTCTGTCCCAGGCTGGCCTGGTGGGGCTCTGCTGCTGCGCCTGGCCTGGGGATCAAGGCTGTGCTGTACTCCTGAACTCTGACCTGGTAGGCCTTTGTGGCTACTCATTTAGAGGGTGCCCCTTCCTATGGTGTCTGGCTAGATGAGATAGGAGTTTATTCGGTTTGGACATGAGTCTGAGAAAAGAGTAATATCAAAGTCAACAAGACCTTCTTTGTCCTTTCCAAGAGTGCAGGCCTCAGTGGGTAGGGGAGGTCCAGTCAATTCCAAGTTGCGATGGTCACAGACTACTACACCCAGGGACAGTGGGGCCGGGCAGCACGCGAAGGAGCACCACTTCCGTCCTGGCATCCTCAGACTTTCACACGTGAAAGACAAAAAGAAGAAAGGTCAACCACAATAAGCTACACTGTACTCTGAAAAAAAAGACTGGGACCTTTTTTAAGTGGACCAGAAATGAGGTCTCCATCTGGACACCAAGGACCCTAGAAGTAGTTACCAAGACTCAGTTAAACAAATGGCACTCAGAATGGGTCAAAGGTAGGACCACTCACTGGTACGGAACCTACGAACAGGAGCAGGCAGGAGCAAGGGCAATGGAATGGCACTGGGTTCTGGAGCCCTGGGCTGGGAAGCTGTACTTGGTGTTGTAAACTGAATCCTGTGGTTGTGATTTGTACGGTATCAGCTGTGTGGAAAGAAGGCCAACAGGGCTCCAGAAAGCATGACCCTTCTGGTTGGACATGTCCCGGAGAAGGCCTCCAGGTAATCTTCACTCAGGCCCCAAACACTGATTGAACTTCATTAATGGTTTCGTGTCTTGGATTGTGCCTGTGGACACCACCAGCCTGAGCTGAATCTTGCCTGCTACCTCGTGGCAAGTTAAGAAACAAGGTGGCGGTGTTCCATTTTGGTCCAGAGGAGAAATGTGAATTAATTATCAGGGAATCTTTTCTTGAAAAGGTAGAAGCTCTACTTCTACCTCTCAGTGGAGAGCAGGAATCACTGTTTGGACTGTTCGTGTCTTTGCAAGTTGTCGAAGCCCTGCTTGCCTAGAACAGTGGTGGTCGTGGTGTTCAATCCAAAGCGATCTCATAATACAAAAATACAAAAGTAAAGAAGATTTTAAAAAGCATCCTCTGGGGCTCCAAGCTTGGTCAATTCTTCCAGAATTTCTTGAGTTACTGTATGATTTCTCTGTCTGAGACTTAGAAAATCTTATTTTAACTCTTGGAAAAGGGTGTTTCTGGATCATTTAATCCTCATCATCAACTTGAGCCTTATTCCAGTGTTTTAAACAAAGTGATATTTGTTCCCCTTGGGGAAAATATGGTGCACACTTCACTGGGGAATCAAAAGAGGGGATCACAGTTCCACGCTGTAATCATGTCTGCTTAAAAAGCAGGAAGCAATATTAGGCCAAAGTAAATTATCAATAAATAGGTGACGAGGGGATAAGTTACACTATGCTCACACACTACGTGATTTTGTAGAAAGAAACAATGCTTAAGAGTTTTAATGACCACTGTGCGATGTTAGAGTTTGGACAATTGTGTGCTGGGTATCTATACCTAAGAGAGTAAGTAGTATTGTGGCGAGTGTGTAGGGCCCCTTACCGAATTTGGAATGAGAGCAGTGTGTATTGAATGTAACACAAAGCAAACCAGCAATACCATGCTTCCGTCAACCAAATTTCCACTCGAGTTCTTTCCATCATCTTCTCTCACCTTTGAGATGTCCCCAAGGTAACTTTGATCTGACACTCACCAACCTTTGCAAGTCAGGCAGTTGCCGGGATTCCTGGGGACAGTAGGACAAAGCCAGCACTCTGCTGTGGAGCTGCTGCCCGGAGATCAGAAAGCCAGGGGAGGAGGTTGTGAGGTGGGACCTCTGGGTGTGGGGCCAGTTGGGACTCAGGAATGGCTGGCCTGAAGGGCTGACCCTTCTGGCTTCACCCGGGCAGGGAGAACACAGCTCTGGGGCCCCATATAGGAGGAATCCCTCCCTGAATCCCCCCAGAAAGTATCTCCTTAATTACCAAACAGCACAGAACTCCCAGGAAGACTCTGGCTGGCTTTTTTGACCTGGGTCATTGAGGTCCACCCAATCAGATCTCTAACTCTGACTCTTGGGACCAGTGCCTGCCGTACTTACCTGGACTCCTTCTATCTTAACTATGTCCCATAAGCACCATGGGTACAACTTTTCGATGTCAAAAACTTCTCTTGTCAAATGTCACATCTGTCTTGAGGTGTTAAATGTTTTCCTGATATCTGTATATATAAATTTTTAAATTGCATTTTAAAAATTCTTTTAAATTGCACTTTTTGAGATATTGTAGCGGACTTTAGACCTCACACTTAAGCATCTCCACTTCACTTTCACTTTCTTAAACTGTCCCTTGGCTTTTTAAAGCCGTATTATTTTTTTAAATCCCTCTTTCCATCATCAGAGAATGGAGCCAGCAGAGTGAAGGAAAAAATGATTTTGTAAGCCTAAGAAAAATCAGATGCAAAGACATTTCTTTGTTGTGTGGCACCTCAGAATAATCTTGCATTGTTCTTCCCCTGAGCATGGAGGAGTAATGGAGAAGTTTTGTTGCCCCAGGCGTTCGGCCCTGGCTCTGATGCTTGCTGAGGTCCAAATGTGGTTTCCAAGACTTCTGAGATTACTTTTAGAAACACATCTTACTCCCTATTAGTGCTGGAGTTGCAGAATAAGTTTTTCTATCTCTTTGTTTCTTCAAGAAATGAATGCTGGAACTAGGCTTTAAGTACCAGGAAAGATTTACTGTAGCATTTCACCTCCTCCCCATCTCGAGAATTCATTCAGATCACTCAGGATTATTTGTTTAAAATGAATGATTTTTGAGTGACTGAATGAATAGAACAATTCTGGAGACAAACGGTAACTGTAGAAAAAGCAAATACATGAAGCTCACTCTACACCTTTTAAAAGATATTTTTTCTTTTTCTTTTTTTCTTTTCTTTTTTTTTTTGACTTTGCTGAAGATCAAACCAATGGTCTTGTGCATGGTAGGCAAATACCCTCCTGAGTGACAAGCACAGGCTCCTATTCATATTGAATACCTGTAGTAGAAAGCATTTCTCCTAGAATAATGCAATGTTTTATGTACTTGTGATTGTGTGGGCTTGTGCCAAAATTTTCTTAGTTGAAATTTCTTCAAAGAGCTTGAAGAAGGATAATTGCTACACTTTTTTATTTTTTGCTGTGGGGTATTTTCTTTTTATACCTGGTGATTATGACATCTCCCTATTTGTCATTAGGAAAAGTAATTTTCTTTCTGTTTAATATGTAATATGATCATTAGTAAAAGTGTTAATGAAACTCAGCTGGTTATTGAGCTTTTACTCTCAATCTAAGGTTGTTCATCATCCCTGAAGCTAAGTATAGAACCTGTCCAGATACCCCCAGGTATAGTGCATTCGGATCTACAAGGAGTCGTCAAATCAATTTTTGTTAATAGTGCAACTCAGAATTCCACTTGGTAGGCTGCAGGTGTAAACATACTATCCACCAGCAGCTTCATGATTTGGCCAGTCGTGAAGACTCTAAAAAATTATGTTTAACACGTTTTTAATCTTGGCCACCACATTGGGAAGGGGAGTTGGGAACTGTTTGCATTCATTGTTCCATGTTACTCTGATATCAGCCAGATGAGGTATGTGTTATTATCTCAAGTTTACAAAAGAGATGACTCCACGTGGTGAAGATCTCAGAATGAAGGGATGGCAAAGGTCTTTCTAGGCCATTTCCTTTCCTTTTAAGATTTTTCTCCCCCTCCCTTTCCTTCCTCAGGGTTTTCTTTCCGCCGTGCTCTGCACCTTTACCCCTCCCTAATCTCTCTGACTCACAGCACCTCTTGCCTTTCCTCCTTCTCACCCTGTTTTCTCTGACCTACGCCTCCTACTCCATCTCCTACCTTTTCCTCTTTATCTTCTTCTTCTTTTCATTTTGTTGTTAATACTTAACTGTAATTTGAACTAAAAATACAGGATGGGCCTCTCTCTCCCTGCCTCATTCAATGGCGAGAGGAAAGTGGACTTTGTACTTTTCCTAAAGACTCTTGCACCTACTCTGCAGAGAAGAAGCCTCAGCTTAGGAAATGAGAACAGAGTTGTATTTTAATGTCAAGTATTTGGCATAAATCCTCATAATCACCACTTTCTTCCTGGCTTTATATTTTCCCAACCAGCATCCCTTCAGGCCACAGAGAGGCATGGTTTCGTCATGAACAATGGCTCAAGGGGTCACAGGAGATTGGGATGTAATCGAATTTCCAGGATATTCAGATGCCAAACATGTTAGAATGGAAGACTTGCTTTGTGCATAGTGTTAGTTTCCTCTTTAGGTCTATGTTCTTCAACATGGTTTTATTTCCTCTGCCTGTATGTAGTATGTTCTATAGATCAAATTAGTTAGAAGAAAAGAAGTTAAATGTGTCCTCGCTTGTAGTTAGGTAAGATTGTCTTATGTGGGATAGAAAAAGGGTAAGCACAAAAGTAAAAATGAAAACTGGATTGTTTCATGATTATTATTTCATTACATATCATCAAAAGAAGCCACTAAGAGAGAGAAAGTTAGAAGATATCCATGATACATCTCTCTAATAAGAACTCTCCCTAGGCTACATAAAGGACTGCCAATCAATAAGAACAAGGTACATAGCACAGCAGACAAACATGCGGAAAGTTTCACAATGAGTCTTCAAAGGACGATTTCCAAATGGCCCAGAAACAAATGAAACGTTGCTAAATTTTTAGTCAGGAGAGGCCTTCACAAAAATGGACTTTCAAAGGGTGAATAAACGCATGAGAAGATGCTGTGTAGGAAATGGGGCTCAATCCCAGTCTGCTATCTGCGTTACCGCCCAAACATTAGTAAGCAAACAAACAACAGTCCGCTGACCATCGAGACACTCACGCAGTTATAATGTGGAAGTACATCCTCACAATCACTTTGTAACACTGTCTGACGACACCTACACTAGGAATTTCTCTTAAAAATTCATATACATTTCTCCGAAAGACATGCACAAAACTGTTCCAGCAGAACTGTTCATATTACCATAAGATAAGTAATTAACCCCATGTCCACTAAAAGAGATAAATTCTGTTTGATTTATTTACACAATGCAATGCTGCACCACAATAAGAATTATTGAATCACAATTGTATGCAACAGCACGGTTGGCTTTCAAAGAAAGCAGTTACTGAGGAAAGCAAGACATGAAAGAATAAATATCACATGGTTTCATTTATATAAGTTCCAGAATATGCAAAATTAGTTGGTTATACTAGAAGATGGAGTAGTTTTCTAATTCCTCCTGGTTTTGAAGATAATTGTATGAGGGGCTGTGAGGAGCATTTTGTTGCCCTGATGATATTTTTTCTCTTGAGCTAGGTGGCCAGTTACACAGGAATATTCAGATTCTGAACATTCAACTAGCTGAACACCTTTTATCTGTACACTATTCTATATGTAAATTATGTCTTTATACAGAGTGTAAAAGTGTTATTGTGTAAGTTGGCTGGGATTCATATGTGATGGGGATTTTTTTTACAGTGGGTTGAAATACATTCTATTATCGGAAATTCTATACATGGGAAAAAGAAATTATGACCTCTTCCTAGTCAAGAAACAAATTCAGACTAAGAAAAATTGATATAGATTTGACCTCACTGGAGGAGATTTAGGGAATTAAAGAAAATAAAATACAGGTATAAGCAAAGCTGCCTGGAAATTGGAGGAAGAAGTGGCTGGTATGACGTCCCTATGTAGGGAGTTTGTACTGAATTCTCTAGATTTGTATATGGACAGAGACATTAGAAGAGTTTGATAACTTCCTGTCATGGAGAACTGTCCTACGAACAGGGAAAAAGGTCAGAAGTAGTGAGTGTGGGATTTTGCAGTCTAACCTGGAATGAAAGGGAAAAATAGATGGAGTAAGGACAGTTGGTGCAAAGAATATAACCCTTGGACATGCAGCCAACGAAGCCTGTAAATTCCTCTTTATTAAACCAAGCTATCCTGGGTTATGACTGAAATTAAACTCAACATCTGTTCTAAGATTTCTTACAGAACTGAGCCTTCATTATGAGTATATATAGCTGTCCAAATGCACTGTAAATATACATATAAATATATATACATCTGAGAATCTCAACTAGTCTCACATTAATATGTGGCAAAACTGTAATTTTTGTTTTTTAAAGCATCGTTTAAGAATCTGGCGGTCTTGTTTTACTTCCCAGCCAAAATGGAGCAGTAAATTACACTCCATTTATGAACCACAGTACGTTCACTTGCAGCGTGGGTAGGATTACCATAAATTAAGGGAAAACTACAACTCAAAGCAAAAGAACAGAATGTGTTTGGCAATGGGCTATTCTTGATTTTGTAATCATTTGTTTTAGTTCTACTCTGCACACACCAGCAATTTGCCAGCCAGAGAGGCTTGTGAATTAGCAAGGTTTAGCTGTGTATAAAACACATACGTAAATAACCGTGAGGACTGAGTTTTCAGGTAGGGTGTGCGTTTAGGTGCACAGATGCATCCGTGTGTGTGTGTCTGTGCATGTGTGAGTGCACATGCGTGTGTGAATGGGTGTGGTGCTCCGTGTCTTGGCCAAGATGAATGCCTTCATCGAAGAGCTGCGAGCTGAGTGTCCGTGGACATCCATGAGGACGACCTGGGCTTGCCGTTTCCTACAGCTGTGCTGGATAGAAGCAGCTAACAAGGGCTCCACACAACCTCAGCTTCTCAGACCTGCTGCCTGCTCTTCTTCCTCACAGTAAATGTAGACATGAAGCAGACAGGAACTCTTGGGGATGTTTTCTAGAACGTCATAGTAAGATAAGATGACCTTCTCAAAGTCAGGAGGATAAGAATGCCAGAATACAACTTCTTCTGAAATGAGCATGAAGTGAATTGATTTTCAATTCCATTGAGAAACATGGATTCTGAGACTTGTAATCAAAATCAGAAGTCTAAAACTGGAGGGCAAGCAGTGTATCCAGGATGCTCTCAGTCACTTTCTTTATTTACTTGGCTGAGGTGAAATGGTGTCCATTATCCCATTTGCTAGGGCTACAGGAGGCTAAAGACTGAAGAAGGTGGAAGATACAAGAAGGCATCTTGGGAGGTCTATTTTTCCTGAAAGACCCCTTACTTATGGGGTGTGCACATAGCAGTATATCTATGTGAGTGTACTCGGCTTTAGGGAAACAGAAACTAGATTGGGAACTCTTTACTATGTGGTCAATAAATGGCCCTCTCTTCCATACTGACCTATGCATTCGATTCTTCAATAAGAGGAAATGGCCTTTCTTTCTGCATGACTGGGATTAGCAGTTGGCTTCTCTAAGAATCTTGGAGTCTTCAGGAGGGCCAAGAACTTGATATAAGGATGCTTCCTAAGAGCAGGGTTGAAGGTGGGAGAAATAAGGGAGTAAGAGATCCTAGGAGCAGGGGAGCATAAGGAAGACAGAGAGCTGAATGTGCCTGGTGCAGTTTGCAGAGCATTGGCTGTGCGTGAATGTTGCGCATGTACACACACCGAGCACATACTGAATATATAAATTATCAGTGCATTTTCTCTGTTGTGAAGCCTTTAAGTGCCAAGATATAGGTGGTTCTTGGAAGAACTTGCCGAACATATGCTGTGCTATTCCACCATCTGTAGCCCAGCCCTCTGGGCCAGATTCTATTGCTTTGCTTTGGGGCAAGAAAAAGGAAATGAGCAGATTTCTACCCATTTGTCTCTTCTGCCCTCACCAACTCAATTTTGTGACTCTACCTCCAATGAGTCTAGTTCACCCCTCTCCCTCTGGTATACCCCAAACTTAATCTTTCACAGTTAAAAAGAAAAAGAAAAAGAAAAAGTCTCTCTGTAATCTGTAATGAGAATATTCTACCCTTGAGGCAATGGTCTTCTCAACAATATATTTGCAAATGCTTTTTTTCAGTGTCATATATTTTGAAGACCTCATGAATACCATTCCCAGCCACAATTGCAGAGTAATGTAGCTGAGACAATCAAAATCTAAACCCTTTACTTAGCTAAATACAACTTCATTACCAGCGTCTACCTGGCTTCGGGCCACACTACTGTGATACACATATTTATGTCCTATGAAGTTGTGTACATGCGCCCTGGAAGGATGAGGGGAAGTAGGCACCCTTCCCCCAGCCTCTCCCCATCCGGGTCTGTCTCTGAGATGGAGCTCCTGGCCTTTTAAAGCATTGTGAGTCTTCAAGTTTTCCTAACTTGGAAAGACAGATCTTTCCATTTGTTCTCTAGACATGAGGAGACTTAACAAAAAAGTTTTTGTTTTGAGACACAAAGAAAAAAAACATGCCAAAACTCAGAATTTATGAAATTATATAAAATAGGCTCCTTATTGAAATAACTTGCACCCAAAGGACTCGGCTACCCCAGGTTTATCACTCTAGTGCTGCCTTGGCTGAACCGGGGAATAAATAGATTTCCTGAGACCTTGGCCAGGCTGGGGTGCTGTCTCGGGAGTCCTGTCCTGCACTCCAGGGGACATTGCTGATTCATAGCACTGCATTATGGGGATCTGAAAAAGGCACGCAGATGTTGCACTGCAGGATTTCTCATCTCCATGCTCCCACGGGGCTGCTGGGAGGACATGGGTGAGAGGACTTCCATTCAGGCCCCTCCTGTCTGCATCGCCCCCCCAGCGTCCTTCCTCAAATTCCAGCCTACATTTTCCTCCGACATGCAGCTGAAAACTGCTTTCCCCTGTCTTCTGCTGGGTCTGGCCAGGCCGGACTGGATTTGGGGAGTTGCGCTTTGTAACTAATTGCTCTCTAGGACCTCTCGGTGATGGTGATATAGTTTGTCACAGGGAAAGACTGATGAGATGGAAAACTGGAAGCACCACTTGTGGGGTGATAAGATCCATTCTGCTCCTGATTGTCCCCCGGTTGCCATGACAATGCAAGAGGGCCTTCCGCAGGCGTCTGTGGAGCCCTTGGGAGTCTGCTGGGACTGTGGGACCCTCACGCTGAGGCTGTGCTTGGCCTGTTCTCCCTGCTAAGGGAGAGAATATGAACTTCGTTTCGAAGCTCCTGGTTAGTGGGCCAAAGACACCCTTGCATTCTGGGTTCCGAGGAGCTGGAAATAGCACAGAAGTGGCCCTGGGCAGCTGGGGATGGGCCTCTTGGGGTGAGAGGCAGTCGGGCTTTGCTGAGGAAGCTCTTGGGAAGCTTGGACACAGACAGCAGCTTCAACTCTGCCGGGCCTCGCTTGGCCTGCCCTGGTGGATCTCAGGAGTTCTGTCTGGTTAGCACTTCCCAGGGCTCCGCGGACTCTGTCTCCATCCCAGCCCTTCGAGTCCCCACTGTGTTCAGCTGCAACCCGGGAAATGGTCTGGACCTGCAACTCTGCCAGGAGCACAGGGCTACGAGGGTGGGGCCCAACCGCTGGGGCATTGCTCTGCCCTGCCAGCCTCATCCTGGGGACGTAGTGCTTTAGAACACTTACACGCACATCAGTTCCCGGGCCTCCCTTACACTTGGGAGGAGCTTTGCGGGGATTTGGAAAGGATTTTTGTAAGTATTTTGAAATGAGGGCAGCAATAACCAGCAAGGAGGGTACAAATCGTGAGTGACAGATGAGTGAAGCAGGCGTCTAAGAAGGGAGCGGCCACTGGAGAACAGGAGTCTCCCTCAGGGCCCTGAGGCCAGCGGACTCCAGCGATCTCCATAAGGACTCAGCGAGCGACTGACTAGTGATCTTGGACTCCTTCAGCAGTCCAGGAAGGTCGAGATCCCCTTCCTACTCCCAGGACAGGGGCCCGAGGGCTCATCCGTTCGTGCAGTGCAGGCTGTGTCTCTGCAGCAAGGGCCGGGCATGTGCTCCACAAAGCTGGCCACCCCAGCTCCTCTGCATGAGCTCACTGGTGGCCCGGAGCTGCCTCAGTGTGTCCGAACCAGTGCCCGAATCAAGGACACCGATCAAGAGTTGATGTTACTCTTCCTGATGCATCCCAGACAGCTTCTGCAGGGGCCCACTTCTCTTAAAAGGTCACACAGTAAACTGCTGGGTTACAGTCCCACCCAAGGCTTCCTTATGATGAGTTCTCTGTTCTCTTGTTAATCAATCTGTGACATATATGGTCTGTGTTTATAATTCAAGATCGCAATCATCATCACACCTTTTAGCTCTGTATAATGTGGAGTAGTTCTCTTATTTTATCTCAAGTATATTAAGCAGGTCAGAGTTGTTTTACTTGTTGTTTTAGATGAGACCATGCTGAGTGCAGTTTCTGAATAAAGACTCCTAATTTCATCAAATATTATTTCTGGCATAATTACCTGTTTGTATGGCAAGACATAGGCATAAAAATTAAACTGAATTCATGTACATTTCTGTCCAAATCAGCAACATATATTCTTTCTGAAAAGAGAAAGAGTATGCAATCCTATGGCAGCACAAGGATATTCAGGTTATAGTATTGCTATGTCTACCAAACATGGATTAGTTTACAGCCTCATAGAATTAGATGATTCACCTCTGGCTTACCTTGAGCTTCCAAGAACTATGAATCCTACTTTGAAAAATTACAAAAAACTTCAATATACTTTTTCATCAGTGCTAGGATTGAACCCTCAGGGTTGTTTTTTTTTTAAGTGAGACAGGATCCTACTAAATTCCCCAGGGTGACCTCAAACTGTGGATCCCTGCCTCAGCCTCCAGTTAGCTGGGGTTATGAGCATGAGCCACCCTTCCAGCTAGTTTAAACCTCTCAATTGGCTTTATTTGTGATTCTAGATTCAGGCAACACTTTAGCTACAAAATAGAGTGAGTGTCTCAATGAGCTGAGCTAAAGAGGTTGGTTTTAGAGACAGAGGAAGGCTGAAGAAAGCAGAAACAAAGAGCAGAGTGGACTGGTCATTTCAGGTCACTTTCCTCATCACATGGGGACAGGGAGACAAAACCATAGGAAAATCACTGGGGATTTAGCTCAGTGGTTTCACCACCTGCTGTGCAAGCACAAGGACCTGAGTTTGGTCCCCAATACCAAAAAAACCCCACAAAAAACAAAAAACAAAACATAGGAAAATCACTGGAGAGACCCAGTTCCTTCAGGCAGTCTTCTTTTTCTCTTTTCCATCTACCTCCTTCTCCTCTTCCTCCTCCTCCTCCTGCTCTTCCTCCTCCTCCTTGTTCTCCTTTTCCTCCTCCTCCTCCTCCTCCTTCAGAATTGAAACAGAGAGAAGTTTATTATTATGCTCATCCAAACTAGCCTGTTTGGGAAATTTGTCTGTTACTTCTTTCTCTGGATTTCTTGGAAGGTCAGTAACAAATTAGTCTCAGTTTAGTGGCCTGGAACTTCAGCACAGGTGACTGAAGTTTGATTTTTATTCTGGCCTGTTGGGGCCCAGTGCAGGAGCTTGGTCCAAACAAAGGTGCCTTGTCATGTTTATTTATCATTGCTTCCTGCTGGCTTCTCCTGAAACCCTTCTTCCTGGTCTCTTCCATTCACAATCTGCATTTTTCTCCCCATCAGTATTGAAAGGAAATAGTATGTAGATTCCTACTTCTGGGAAATAGCTCAGATCCTCAATCTAGTAAATTATTACACTTGTTCAGCGTACACATTTACATTTCAGAAAGGGACTTTGTGGGGCGTCACAAGGGAGCCAGTCTGCTGCTGAGAGAGCAGAAGTCAGCTTAGAAGGCAGTTTGGTGTTGGCCACGGGTGGTGCAGACCCCAGGAGATTGTCCGAACTAGGCCCTCCAGCCGGTGCTATCATTGTGGAATCACTTTGCTTGCTGGCTTGCTTGGAATTTTTTGGATGTGTAGAAAAAACTTTTACATTTGGATTTTGTGACTGGGTCAAAACTATGGAGGAGAGCAGAGGGGGAGGACCACGTGGACAGTAGCAGAGAAGGGATACGATGTGGACATGAGCATTGACGTCTCTGTCCAGGAACGCATTCTGAAATAAGATGTTGCCCCAGCCACACAAACTACGCGAAATTCTGGAACCGTAAGGATGTCCACATGATTTCAGTTTGAAAATCTTTGGGTATTACTCAGACTCAAAAATGAATACCAAAGTTGAAAGAAAAAGCGAAAAGGAAAGAGAGGGTCCCCAGAGGAGCAGCTCAGCTGTGACTCTTCAGTCTGCAGTGAATCTTACAGATTGATGTGCAGCACGTCCTGATGAAGGCTTATCCTCTCAGGGAGGCCTGGGTGGGAACCTTGAAGCACTGTGCAGAGCCAGGGATCGCAAACAGCATCACCACAAGGCGGACTTCTTTCCCTGGGCTCGTGAACTCCGGGAAGGGGAGGTGGCCGTGGACAGTGCTGGGGACAGCACGAGGTCAGTGTGCAATCCGCCCCTTAGCCGGTTATTTAGTCTAAAAGTAATGCAGATTCGGGCTCAGATTCTTGAAATAGAGGCTCAGGGTAAGATATGCTTTGTGTCTGGATACAGTCTTACAAAATTTCGCTTCAAATGTGTCAGCGGTATAGGTCATTTTGAGCAACTGGAATTCTCCTTTTCAACATTTAGATTCATCCTTCCAATATGGCACCTTACAGTTTCAACCCAGTCACTTTCAGATCCCAGCTTTGGGACATGAGGTTATCCCAGGGGAATTATTGTTTTTAAAAACTTTTATTTTATTGGTACATTTCAGGTATGCAATATAATGACATTCATCATTGGACATTTGCGCCTTCATGTCATCTCTCTTGGTTCTTATTTTTCAAAGGGGAATTATTAAAGATAAGAGGTTATCAAGGAAATAATTAGAATCATAAGGGAGCAAAGAGAGAGTGTTTTTCAGGGGTGACGCTTTAGGGGTGTGTTTGTTAGTCCTTGACTTAGGTTTTTTAAAAAGGTGCACATTAAGTGTGGGAGACCTCGAGAAGATTTTTAAAGTTTATTTGCCACAAATCTCTTGGTATCATGCTTCACTGTGAATTATACAGCCCTAAATACTTTCCAGGTTGAAAATTATTCTCCTCATATTGCTTTTGTCTGAAAGAAGCAGGGCATGCTAAGATAAAGGAAAGAATAGCATTTCTTCTCGGCTGTAAGTGAAAGGGTGAGTGTTAATTTGCTTGTGCTGCCATAGCAAAATTCTATAGTGTGTGGCTTAAGCAACACAAGCTTATTTTCTCACAGTTCTGGGGGCTGGTTTCAAGGTGTTGGCAGAGCTGGTTTCTCCAGAGGCTTCTCTCTCCAGCTTGCAGATACTTCTTGGTCCTTGCCTCTTTCTGCTGTCACTGTGTTTGTGTTTCCTCTTTTCATAAGGATACCAGCAGATTGGATCAGGGCCCATGTTAACAGCTCCCTTTTCACTTGATTGCCCCTTTTGGACCCTGTGTCCGTACAGTCCCATTCTGAGCCTGTTGATTAGGTCTCCAAAATGAATTTGAGGAAAGGGGAAGAGCTTGACCTATAAGACAGTCAAAGCACACTGGGGTCAGGCTCCTTTTAGAACTGCACAGAATTCTACCATGTTCTAACTTGCACCATTCAAGCACTTTACCATCAAGCTTGCGCAGAGGCCTGGGTTTCCAGCCAACCTTTCTGCGCTCTGTGGGCCTGATGCAGTCAGCACGACTTCCCCAAAGAGTGTGGCTGGAGCCAGGACCTCTTGCCATGTAAGCTAAGAGTTCCCCCACTCTCAGCACCAAAAATGTGTTCTGATCAGAACTCTTAGATTAATCGAAAGAACCTTCCAAGTAGAGAAGACAGAAACCAGAGCAGCCACTATGGAATGGAAACCAGTGTGGAGACTCCTCAAAAAAACTAAAAACAGGAATTCCGTTAAACTCAGTTCTTTTCCTTCTAGGTATCTTTTCCAAAGAGTTAAAGACATGTATTACCATTGTACATGCATACACATGTTCATAGCAGCACAACAGACCACAGCTCAACTTTGGAAGTGGTCTGTATGTTCACCAACAAATTAATGGACAAAGAAAATGTGGTATTGATATACAATGGAGTACTAGTCCGCCATAAAGAAGGATAAACTTGAGTCATTTGTAGGAAAATGGATGCACCTTGATATTATTAAGTGAAGTAAATCTGACACATAAGCTTAAATAACACGATTTCTCTTATTTGAACCCCAAACTAGAAATAAATGAAAAAGCAAAATAAAACCGGGTGATAGGTCTTTTGCAGAATAAAAAGGGACTGAGAGATGGAGAGAGGTATAGGGATGGGAGGAAAAAGATGAAAAAAAATCCAGGGACTTCGCTCAGTGGTTCCGGTGGCTGCCTCACAAGCGGCAAGGTCCCGAGTTCCAGCCCCAGTTCCAAAAAAAAAAAAAAAGAATGAAGATGTATTATGTACACATACAAACTCCCCATGATGAGTGCAATCAATGTGCATTGCAACCATGTAGTAGAAAAAATGGAGATGATAAAAATTTGGATCGCAAAGTAGAGGCTGCTAGTAGTGTTTCCTTTCAGGAAACTTGACACTATTTAAACATCTCCAGAAGAGATAATGGCACCAAAACAAAAACAGGCAATGGAGTGTAGGATGGAGACAGGGTAAGCACGCACACATTTTAAACCATGGCACTAATTCCTCCTAAGGAATCAGGCACCTGACTGCTTGAGTGTAACAGGCTAAGGTGGCACAGAGCAGTCCTGCTTTAAATAAAAGATAGAAGCGAGAACCACAACCCATGCAAATAGCCGACATTCATGTGCTGGGTGAAATACCCTTCGTTAGAAAAAGAATTATGTGGCGAAGTTCAAAACCCAGGATTAGAAAATATATGTATTAAAATATATATGTGTTGCTTATCAATAATGCAGGACCTCGGTCCTTTTATAAAACGCCCATTTATCAAAAGGTAATGGTCACTGCTCCACAGTGACTAATTGACAGTGATGGGTGGGAAAGATTGCAGAATGAAACATTCATAGCAAACGTTCCGTTTTGTGATTAAGGATCATTAGATGCGTTAACTGCTTTTCTAATGAATACCCTGCTAACTGCTTGTTAGCACTTCAGCCAGACACACCACTTTGAAGACTACTGACTCATTGAGGACGATATGTTGGCAGTTAAAAAGCAGAAACATTAGGGTACCTCAGAAAAATAACACACCTATGACATTTTCTTCATCAAATGTAATATCATTTTTTGCCGAATATTAGGCAAAAATGACCAATGACTGTTGACTATTGTATACTCCAAAGTAGCTGAGGCAGAAGGGTGGATTTGTTGATTTTGGGTCAGTGAGTGGTTTTCATTTGAAAAAAGTTTTCTGTGGCCAGAAAGGCAAATACCTGCATGTGAGTCAACCTTAATTGCTAACTCTAACTTCAACCCTACTCTTCATTCTGAAGTGTGGAGTTCGCTAACTGAAACCACTAAGTCTCAATATCACTAAAACCATGATTGTGCTACTTAGAGATATTTTTAGTGTGTCAATTGCCTGCCTGTCTCTTCCAACATCTCTATTACATTTCCCTTTGGTTCAGTGCCAAGAGCGTTTTCGTCATCAACGTATGATGAAGCTGACAGACGTGGAAGATGCTTAAATCACCCCATGGAACCGACGCACCAGAATAATTGTTTGTTGCCTTGTCTTCAGATATAAGAAGCAGCACCCTTGGAACTCCTGGATCCTGACCTGCTGGCTTCTGTCCCTGGATTGTGGGGATATCTGCTTCCACCGCTGGTAAAGAACTTTCCACAGGTGGTAGATAGGTTTAGGCAAGTTATACTTGCCACTGTGATCGCATAATTCAGTTAAGTGTTATAAAACCCCTTAGCCGCTAGGCACAAAGAAAAAAACTATTTCAGATTTATTTTCTAGGTAGGTGAAGCCCTAAAGAATTCTCAAATGGTGGTTAGACAGAGGAGGGAGGGGGACCTTGTAAACTTCTAGCGTTCTGGGCTCAGGCCACCTCTCCACTGTCTTTGCATTCATACTTCACTTAAAGATATCAAACATTGGAATTGTAGACCATACACCAGAAATGTGGCTTTTTCAAGAAGACTTGGCAGAACTCCAGTCAAAGGACTACAGCACAAAGAAAAGACCTTGGTCTTATATCACAAGCACAGCTGATGAATGTACATTTATATACATCAAATGAAAATAAAACCTTGGAGCATTGAATGACTCTGCTTTACAGCCTCTTTTGATTAATTGGCCAGTTACTGACTGAGTATTTTAGACAGAAGAGCATCTACTATATATAAGAAAGAAGTAGTGTACAAAACATGCAATCTCACTTTTAAAAATACACATGAAAGTATATATGAGTACTTAATATTGGGTAGTATGTTTATGCTGGTCTTTATTATTGTGTATGTATTTTTCTATATTACAGTTTTCTAGAATTCAGTTCTATCACTTGGAAAATGAGGAGATGAACCAGTACATGGTATTTAGTACACTGTGTTTTCAGCTCTTCTGTCTCAGGTTCCATCCTCCGATACCCTCAGAGGCATCCAGCTTGCCTGAGGACAGAAGGCTCAGACCCCCACTAGAAGGCACTCGAAGTAGGGCTGGTCAGGCTCCTCTGGCACCTCCGTTCCCAACAGCACCTTCTTAATGTGTCTTCATTCACAAAATCTCCTCTAGGTCCCAGAAATAGTCTCTGTATGTTCCAGGGACAAAAAATAAAAGTGCTGCTCTCCGTTTGTTTTTGTGATTTGGCTAGACAATTGAAATGAGAAAATCTAAGCCCTTTCAATCTCAGAAACATTTGCAAACATTTCACCTTGGCAATAGCAGGTGGGCATTTTTCCCTTGTAGCCATACTCTTAAAAAGACAAAACAAAACAAAACAAAACAATGCAAAACAACAAACAAGAAACCAAGGATTTTAGTTGAACCTGTACTTTGAAATTACACCTATGGTTCATTTTTTGCTCATGGTTGAATCAGTTAGGGAACACATCACTTCTTGTTTGTTTGTTTCAGGAAGACTATAGTAATACCAGGTAAACAGTTCTAGCCAATGCTCAAAACTCAGAGCATCTGACTTTTGATACAATGCTGGGGGGGGGGCGCCGGTCCCAGGAGGACGTAATACAGAGACTTTGCCATCTCAGGTCTGTGTTCTGGGTACCAAGCTTGTGGGGTCTGGAGCCCCAAACACAGTGAGCTGGGCACCCCAATATCCTCCAGTGTGTTCTGAGACCATGCCCGTCATGGATACTCAACAGTCAGATGGACAGGTGGTTGAGTTCAGAATGCCTTGTGTGGTTACATTTACATCTCAGTGCATTATTTTCAGTTACGTAACATTTAGTTTCATATTTACTGTTTTATGAAGCATTGCTATCGTTTTTCCTCAGGGCCCGGTAACATAAGGTGCTTACCTTATTTCCTGTGTTCCATGATAATAGCGTCTTTGTGTCAGGTTCTCTCACTACCATGGACAGAGCAGGGACCCCCAGACTGTGGTTGGGAGTCCGAGTCTCCTCTCAGTTGGTGACACCTGCACCCTCCGCCTGAGCACTGAGCTGCTATCTGCCCATCGGTAGGAAGAGCATGAGGACAAAGACAGCACTTACTGGTCCGAAGTACATGAGCCACTTTGTTCTCTTAGCAAAAGCCCCATAGTGACCCTAAAGATTGGTTATCTTCATTTCACAACTGGGAAAATAAGTTTCATTGGCTTGAACATCAATGTCTATGATCACACAACTAAGAAGAGTCGTGGCCAGAGTTGCACCTGGTCTACTTTGAAAAGTGTGGAGACATTGCATGCAAGCACATTTGGGGGAATTCTTCTCCTTTTGGCTCTGCCCCTCTGTGAATAGTGGGGTGTCCGGACACGGGGCAGAGAGCACTGGGAGGGCCCGTGAGGACCGACCCTGTGTTTGGACTTCACTCTCCATCTGCCCTCCACTCCTTTCTCTCTTGGATCTGCGATTCTAAATATTTGCTCTTCTTGCTCTCAGTGACTTACAAACTATATTATTGGGTGGTTTTTATACATTCTTTAAAAATATGTAGCTTTGAGGCATAATTTATGTACAATAAAATATACACACTCTACTCTTCACCCGTGAACCTCCCACCTCCTGGGAATGCTCCAAAGTCATAGCCTCCTTGCTCCACCAGGTCCTCCTGTGAGTAATGTGCAGGCTCACGCCAGGAGCACCTGAGAGAGGACCACTGGGACCAGGAGATGTCTTTTAGCCTCAGAACTATGATCCTTCCCTCATACCTCGAGCATTCTCCGGCAGGCGTCTGACATGGTCTTAAAATGAAATCTGGTTTTAAATATTTCAGTCCCTCACTTTCTTCTTTTTTGCCTTATGATTGGCTTCTGATGTTAGTGATCAAATTCTTGCTATTTTGATTTCATGATAACTTTTGGTTGCTTAATAATTAACTGGCAAGGAGGTAACTAAGGTTACCACTAGAACACATAGCACATTCACTTAGTTTATGCCTCATGCTTATGAGGAAGGGAGACAGAGCCATCAAATTCAAGAGCAATAATTTCAAATATATGAGACAATAGATCCGATGACTAATAACACATTTGACTATATTTCAGAGATGGTCTGAATGATATAATAAGTAAAAATTAAATTTTTAGCAGGAGATTGAAGTATTTTATTTTTTTGATGCTTAAAGAAAATGAAGATGTCAGTTTAAAGTATTAAAGAGAGTTTGAAGTTGAATGATAGATGAGGTTTTTACCAAAGCAGATACCTTCTCATATAGCATGTATCACAATGTAAAATGCAGAATACATTGCCATTTAATTTGCTCTAGCAATAAGCAGGTTTCCTTGCTCATCTTCTCTGCTAAAACCCACAGGAAAATAGGGTGACTCCCCATGGGTGTCGAGGATTATAGGGGTGCATCAGTGATGGTGGTAATTCTGCATCTGAGAACCCCTGGATGGACCCATCCATGGGCAAGGTCTGAGCAGCCAAAGCAGAGAGGGGCAGCCTTGTATCCTTTCAGGTACTTTAAGCTGTCAGGTTGGGCTCATGTGGCTCAGAACATACAGAGAATATAGTGGGGAAGTGAATGAAAAAATCAGACTAAACTGGAAAAAATTTGGAAAATCCTCAAATTTCTTGTAGGGAGCCCCACCCCCAGTAAATGAGGATGATGCTATAATGGGTTTCTAACCTATAAAACATAGCATCGGTTTTAAACTTCTCAAGCCACACACAGCCCTGCGCCCTCTATTCTTGCTTTATGGAGTCTAGACTTCTTTATTAGACAAGGGAAACACAGGAATCCCTTCTGAAGAGATGCAAAGTTTAATATATATTCTACTGGTTTGGGATAGAGCTGCCTCTCAGCTTGAGAAATCGTAACACATTCTGAAATTGTGAGCAGCAAAATCATTAGTTTTAATTGTTGTACTTCATACACGAAAGTGCTGGAGAATCCTGCAGCAGACAGTGATGGATTAGTGCAACATTAAAAGCGCCAAATTCCAGCCCACCTCAATCCAGAAAGCATTAGTGCTTGTGTTTACAGCGTGCTTGCATCCACATGAAAAGCCTCTTGTTTCAGCAATCTCGGGGTCCACAGCTGCAGTCGCCCTGATCAATTACATAGCCTCGGTTTTTTCCTGACGTCTTCAATCCTTTGTCACTGAGACAGAAGAATGCCACATTAACCTTCTGTCTCACTATCACTGTGTTTCGTTCAGAGTTCAGTGCAGTTGCATAACCAGTCCTTTATCTGCAAGCTCCTCTGGGGTCATTAGGAGCTTTGACTGCTGTGACTATTGAACGAACCAGCATCATGAAACTCGTATCTTCTTGATTCCCTTTTTATGTAAGCGCTCAGGGGCTAGATATGTTTTCCTTAAATTGTAGAAACCAATCTTATTGGTCGGTAGCTGGCCTGTCACCCTCTACGGAGAATGGACACTCCGAAGGAGCTCCGTGTCAGACATCAGAGATAAAGAGTGGGTCTGGGACCCTGTACCTCAAAAAGTGTTGGAAGAAGCAGATGAGAAGGCAAAGATTTATTCTCGCTGGGGACATGGGAAGTTCCGTAATTAGCCATGGGCCAGCAGTATTTACAAGTCACCTGGACAGAGAGAACTTTGCTGATAGCCTGATACATACTTTGCCTCTGTACTGGAAATGCTAAACTGGAGAATCTACAGGGCAGCAGGATCACAAGTTCAAGCCCAGCCTGGGCAATTTAGTGACTTAGCCAGACCTGTCTCAAATTTTTTTAAAAAAGACTGTAAATATAATTCATTGTGTAGGCTCTGGTTCAATGCTCAGTATGCATAACAGCTACAATAGCAACAGCAACAACAACAAAACACATGAATTAGGTAAAATTTGTCTTCTTTTTTAAAAAGTGAAGCAGTCAAGGACATAGAGTTGAAGTTACTATTCTGAAAATCATGCAAGTTTTAGAAGGATGAAGGCAACATCTGATATAGTTTGTTTGACTTTCAAGTCCAAACGGGTCTTTCCTCTCAATGAAACCCATGAAACGCATTTTTCCATGTACGTCAATTTGTTCAGCATTCATTATGCTCTTTTGTTCAGCAGGGGACCTGTGTCTTTCTGAGCATGTTACCCTTGGTGTGGTTCGTCACCCAGAGGTTCCTACACCAAGGGCATGGTGCCCTGAGTGGTGTCGGGTGGTAGGAAGGTGGGTCTGGGGCCTGCACCCTTATTGCTGCATTAACGCTGCTTGTGCAACAGGTCAGATTTGGTAGGAGTGGATCAGTTCCACACAAGTGGGTTGTTATCATAAGTGCAACTCCAACCCTGCCCTATTTCTTGCTTTCTGTCTTGTCACGTGACTTTTTATTCACGTGTGCACACATGAGATACACAGGACAGATGGCGCTGCTGTACTGTTGACTTTCAGACTCAAGAACTGTGAGCGAAATAAACCTATTTCTTTGTAAAGCAGCCAACACCAGGTAATCAGTGATAGCATCACACAGTGGACTGAGACAGAGCATACTTGACTCTGATGACACTGAATGCTCATACCGGGCTGGTGATGTAACTCTTCTCATGTCCTTACAGGGCTCGTTAGTCTCCGCAAACATTCCATTTGGGAGCTTCGCATCTTACCATTGCACCGGTAGGGTTCGCTTGGGAAATTTCCACCAAGAGCATCACTCTTTTTAAACTGAGAGGCACATCCGTGACACATCAAATCCACTATCACCTTCTGCTCCTCTACAATAATCAAACATATTTTTGTACGCTTCGTAATAGGAATGTGCTTTTTCCTCTTGGGTCGAGAGCCCTAGTGGTTGACATGAGGTGGACTTAAGGAAGAAAGCACTATCTGTTTCAAGCAGTTAGGAGAAGGATAATAGGAGAGACAGTTTCCAAGATAGATGGTTATCAGAAAACATTTGGTTGAGGAATTGCTAAGCTATACTCAGGCAATTTACCATCCACCCAGTGCCCAATGAACAAAAGGAGATAAACATCCAGTAAAATCTGGGAAATGATGGTGTTTTCTTGTGGGATGCGTTTACTCCAGAATTCAGGTCTGTTGCGTTTTAGGGAGAAACACCCCATAGGTATCCAGAGGCTTCATTCATGAGTGATCATCCGCTAAGACTGAGAGCCCAGGAGAAATCCAGCTCAGGGTCCCTCTCCTCTAAGGGCAGGGGATCAGCCTCCCCAGTGTCAGGTCTGGGTTTCAGGCTTGGAGCTTCCATGTTGTAGGAGAAAACCACCCCAAGAACTCTGGCAGAAGCCATGTACTGCCTGATTGGACTGATACGGGCCATTACCCACCTGCCCTCCGTACCTGCACGTTTTCATTTAATCCCTTTTTGGTACTGGCTTCCTCAGCATTATAGAGATGTAAGATCTTATTTGCTTGTTTGTTTGTTCCTCTCAAGTGTATCCCCTCTGGTACTAAATTAAGTGGTGACCCTCCCTCCTTGGATTCTCCACCACTGGTTGGCCTCTAAAAGAGACTGTGACATTGCACATCCAAAACATCAGCCACGTAGAAGCCTTTTCTCCCTCCCCTTGGTTAGATGAGGGCTTTTTGTCCACAGCCCGAGTAGTTCTCCCTCATCTGCTCCCATGTTTTCTTGGCAATGTCTTTATGATAACATTTTCACTTTCTCCAAACCCCCACAGCCCCTGCTGTTCTGCTTCCCATTAACCATGTGTGTTTCTGCTTGTTTGTCTCCAGATGTATTCGTTAGCATTTTTCCAGTTGAATCTCATCGTGTTATTTCTTGCTCAGAATGCTAACCTCTCCAGGGGCCCATATGCTTCTGAAGCTCTCGTGCCAAAATCACAGAGCATCTTAATGCTCACCTCCTTTCAGAGTCCACACACCAGCCAAAAACACAGGCTCAGTGGGCTGCCAGCCTGATTTATAGTCAGCTCTGTCCCGGTGTAACAGGAAGAGCACCAGGTCTGAAGCTAAATCATAACCATGTCGCTTTCTAGCTGCACGACCCAAAGCAGGATGAGTTAACCGCTGAGCACCAGTTTTTGCCTCTGAGAATGGGAACCACTTTGTATAGCAGAACGTGAGGGATGGTTGCTGAGCCCCTTCCACCTTCCCTGGCATGCTGAGGGCACCTTTCTGTCTCCTGGGATGACAGAGAGGACCTTAGGCTATGGGTGAACACTCAAGGAAAAGGATACTCTGTTACATTTGGATAAGACCAGAACATTAATAAAACAATTTTCTTCAAGAAATCAAACTGTTAGGGCAAATTAGTAGAAAACATCATAGTGACACAAACTGGCGTTTGAGTCCCTGGACAGCTCCTGTGTCACTGAGCTTCCTTCTACCTGTTGACAGACTCCAAGTTCCCTGCACATTTGTCATTCACACTCATGTGCCCAGTGACATCATCTTCGCATAGTGTCCAGCTCTTCCCACATCTGTGCCCACCTAGCGAACTTCTCTTATCCTTCAAGACTCACAGCGAGCATCGCCTCACTCACAAACTGCCTTAGCCTCCCCAGCTGAATTCAGTATTTACGCCCCTTCACTTCATATCCGCCTCTGCGAATCCCTCGGCGCACAGACGATATTTCTGTGGTCTGCCTTCCCCGGATTTGTCTGCAAGGTAGAGCCTCCCGCGTTCCAGTCCTCTGCGCATCACCGGTGTCCAGGCCTGTGCTGAGGAAACCAGATAGATGAAGGAAGGTAAGTGTGAATGAATGAACGAATGAATGAATAAAAACATTGCATCAGTTCTATTAGACTTCAGCTAATAACAAGTGCAGTGTGATAATTTTCAAACTTGATATTAGGAGCAGAGACAAAACATTGTAATATTGAAATAATTGAAATGCCTACCACCACAGCTTTTATGCCCTGCACTGTCAGGAGAAATACCATTTGCTGTCACTTTCCCCCAATGTGGGGACAGGGTTGACACTGGCTTTCTGAATGTTCAGTGAGAATGGGATAGAAGATGAGGAATTCAGCAGCCAGGCAAAATGTGATTGTTCCTGCCAGCTACAAAGGGGCCCAGCCGGGGAGAAAGGTGGTGAGCAGGTGGGAGGTGCTGAGTGGCCCCGCGCCTCTGGGAGAACGCAGGCTGTCTGTCGTCACCACACAGGGCCAAGCAAACTCACTCTCGGGGTCTTGCCAGTTCCTGTCCCTTTCACTGGAATATTCCTTCCCAGGTCATCTTGGTGCACAGTTATACTCTCTGACTGTCCCGTGTAAACTTGCTCCCATGTCTCTGGTCACTTGACATCATGATGAGAATCTATCTTCTTCATATCATTTATATCTTGAGGGATTTACCATTCAATTAACCATTAATTAATCAATTAACAAGTCCCTAATAAGTATTTGAGGACCTGACCCTTTCATTTCTCCCATTTCCATTTTTCTTCTTCACTTGCTCATTCATCCAATAAGAGGAAGTGCCACCTACGATGTTCCAGGTACTGATCTAATAACGGAGGAGTGGGATTAACTTGAAAGGATTTTACTTAGAGAGCTTACAATGGACAAGGACCAACTTTGTCAAACAATTGATTCTGAAAGTACAAGTCAGGGCAATCTCACAAGGCAATATTTGAAAGGTATAGTTGTCCTAGAAGTCCCTATTTTTCTAGAGGTAGTGAAACAGTGTGTAAAGGAAATGCTTCTTTTATGTAGACACGTGCAGCCAGTGCAGGTGCATTCCTGGCTTGCAGAGGAGAGGTTGCCTGCAGAATGTCCCTGATACTCTGTCCATATGTAACCTGAACTATGATGAATTCCTGGGGAAGAGCAGAAACTCAAAGCCTGGAGTCCTAGCACCCTTAAACCTATAGGACTTGGATTATTGAGTCATGAAGGGCTGCTCTTGTCATCAAGTACAAGTGGCAGTGGTGGTTTTAAATTATATAAATCCACGGACAAAGTGGAAAATGGAACACAATTATTATTCCTGGTTCTGCTCCCATAAGCCTTTTCCTCTTTTAGAGGATGAGAAAAGTATAAAGGAAATGTTGAAGCCCATTGGCTTGAGTAAGACACAGTATTCTGTTTGAATGTGGAATCTTAAGGCATGAAGCTGTAAGTATGAAAAAAGAATAAGAAAATCAGACTGGATGCACCAGGACTTGGGTAATGTTCCACTGTCAGAAGCTTCCTAAATATCTGAGAGAAAGAATACATGGGGCTGACAATCACAGGTTCTCCAAATCAGCCAGTGTTACGTAGGGCTGTAGCCAAGAAAGAAAAGGTAATGAGTCGATCCTTCATTTCCAATGATCCTGACAGACAGCATAGGGAGCCCCAGGCCCCAAATGTGGAAAACACCACCAGTGTCCAGCATGGGGGACATGTGTAAAATTGAAGTTGTGTGTTTGAAGAAATGGATCTTATTTTTCTATGTATCAGTACTGATACACACACACACACACACACACACACACACACACACACCCTTCTCCAGGGTATTCTCAGCCAGGTCCACAGACTTCCCGTGGGAAGAGGCGTGGCAGCAGATACTTCCAAGGGAACAGCATCTGAGTCCAGGATGGTCTTTGTCCAAGGTTGGTCCTTTTGTCATCTTGCACTTCAGGTTTGTATGTTTCATAGCTTTCATGTCTGTCAGCTATCACTAACAGAGTACCTTGGAAAGATGGTTCCTTTTGTCTGCATAATTCTAGAAAAAATGTTTACTGAGTGCTACATTTCTATAGAAAATTCTACCACTTTAATGTACTGTGATTTCAGCTCATGGTTTGAGCTTAACAGCAATGTGCTTCAACACCTGCTCTGTGATATATTTTGGAATGCACTCAGGTGCCCGCTACCTCCTAGGCATAATTTAAAAATATAGGTACCATGTGTCATTTAATGGAGGAGAAAGAACTGCAGACTGACCTTGCCTGCTCTTTTATTAAAGTGCTGTGCTAAGTTAATCGTCACTAAGAACAAAATAACATTTTATGATGGACCATTTTCTAGAATCAACCCCGAGTCCTGATCTCAGCCCCTGCTGTTAATTGACTTGGCCAAGACCTGTTTGATGAATATATTTTGTAAAACTGGCAAGGATTATTTCTTTCTGAAGATCTGTTGGACTCTAAGATTAAAAGTTGCAGAAGAAAGAAGTTAATTATGTTGCACTTTTTTTTTCTACCAAGAGGAATTATATATAGAAAGCTAAAACTGAGCTTTCATTCAGGTAAAGGGAAAATAACACCAGAACACCTGACTCTGCTGTCCACCTCCACTTCCACAGCAACCTGCCCCTGCCTCCTGGACTTTGAGGAGTTTTGAATCTGGCTCTGTGGCTATCGGTTTACTTTGTCCTCAGAAGACACCAACAGTTAAAGCTGCTATACCACTCTCGGGGTGAAGTCCTTGTTGTACTTCCTGTTTTTCCTCTGTGCAGCAAAGCTGTTATCTCGTTAGTATATAGCATCTACATAAGAGTTCCTACTAGTATTGTTTGCTTGGTTTTGGTCACAATATTCAAAGATCTTAACTTTATAGCAGCCTACACTGACTCCCCTACCACAACTGCAGGTACACTGTTGTCCATTCACCTCTGGGACACTCACCACCCACACTGCCATGGTATAATTCTGAGTGCATTCGCTTTATATATTGGGTTTTCACTGATTATTTCAAATGAACAAAGTGTTTAGTGAATAAACCACTCATAGATATGAACGAGTCAAATAATTTATGATATATCCATTAAAATGCCTTTTATTGAGTCTTCTTTGGCTTCACTTAGCTACACATTCAAAATGATGTCATTTAGAATGAAATGCAAAGAAATACCAATACCTTAGCAAGCAATAAAAAATAATTTCATTTATCATTTAGCATAAACTGAGCAGTGTCTAAACCACTCGCCTTAGATGGAGCTCCCTTAGCCTGATGCCTCTTTGATACTGAATATATCCATGCCATAAGTTTACTAAGTGAGGTATAATGATACTGTGCTTCTATGTTTATTGAGTGTTAAGATATCATAGAGTGCAAGATGCACCATTATTCTATATACCTTTAAGAAATAAAAACTACTGGTACTAACAACTGTACATGTCATATGCTGATGACATGCCAGCATATGCAAGATGAATTTAATTTTGGATGTGTTAAAATGTAAAAGATATCATATTAAAATTAATTAAATGGTTGCCTTTCTTTTTTAAAATTGCTAGTCTTAAATTTTTACCTTACTGAAAGGAGAAATAATTCAACCTGGTTGATGGGTACAGGTTTGGACTTCAGAATTTAAAATACTGACTCCACTTTACACAAACTGTTTGATGTTAGACAAGTTACATTTTTATGCATTTCACAATTTATAAATTTGATGATGATGTAGGATAATATGCATAAAATTGTTTGTCACATAAGAAAATTGCTGGGTGCAAAACACACACACACCTATTTATGAAAATAGAGAAGCAAGGATATGCATACTGTGTTGAAATGTAGAAAATAGCCACAAATTCTTTGAGATTCTTCCCACCCAAGAAAGCACCCTTCTGTTTCAGCGTCCTCCCTCCTCCAGTGGCCAGACTTTCAAGTTAGCTAAAATGATGCAAGCAAAATCCTGAAAAGTACATCTTCCCCATCACCATGTACATGAGCTGTTGGATAATGAAAGATATGTAGCTGTCACCCAGCTGACACTAGGCCAACCATCTGACGCAGGCGAGAGACACCATGCCACGTCAGTAGCTTGCTGAAAGCCTGAAACGTGTGCTGCCATCTAAGACCAGCTAGCCCTTCAACAGCTCACGTCTGACTCAAGGGGAATCAGGAAGACAGATTCAGGAAAGTGGCCAAGGACCCCGGCCTGCTGACTGCAGTGCAAGTCACTCATTTGTGTGATGATCAACTTTCTGCTTTCGTTCTTATTTCTTTATGTATTTATCTTTTCAACTTGCTGTTTTAAACTGCTATGAATCTCAGTAGCAATGGTGCTTGGCTTTCTATGCAGCAAAGCTAACTGATCAAACGTGGGAGTGCACTATTTCCCTGTGGCTGATTTGTGGCTGTTTTTGATCATCTCTTTTTCCAATAAAAAAGTCACATATTCTTTATTACTCTTACTTCTGTTTTTTATTAAAGCTTAACATGTGTAAGATACTAATTTAGTTAAGTCTAATAAATGCTTTAGCAAGATATGAGAGCTTTCCAAACATTCCATGTTTTTATATGTTAGAAGCAGATTTCTGTTCTTTCTGTGTTGCAATTTCCAACTTGGGGATGTTTTCGGAAGTAGAGATATTTCAAACTGGTATAGAGCCATATATCTGCATCTCTACTTTGGACTGTTATGTAAAAATAACTTTAAATATGGAGCATGGGAGGAAGGGTTATGTTGATGCCTTATATCATAAAGATGACTCAGAGGTCCTACTTGTTTGCTTGTTTTTAAGTAACAATAGGACATTTAAGCCTGGGCACAATAAAAAGAAATCATAGAAAAATCTTGGGATGTAAGAACAATGCAAAATTCCTGATGGTGTGAAAAGCAGTGATGTGCTATAAATACAGATGCCAGATGTGTGTGTAAAATGCTAACTGTGAGCTCTGTAAGCCACTGCCCTTCTGCCACTAACTTGAAGACTGCAAACCTTCATTATTCTTGAGAAGTCAAATCAGTATTTTTAGTAAGGTCCTGGAGTCCACAGAGAGCTAACGAATCATATGTTCCCTTCAGGGAGGCAACTGCAGGGAGGGCACAAGGTAATGCTCACTAACAGCAATGATTTTTAAGAGTATTAAAGCCCAGTGATATCACATAACAATGCTGAACTATGGCAGTGACAGAAAGATTATGTCTGACCTGCTTTGTGTTTGTTAGTGAAAACACATCCCATGACTCTTTGAGGTAAATAAAGTAACATTGATATCTTTAATAACATATATATTTCAGCCCTTGTGGCATTTCATTAATGTGGATGTATATTCCCTGTAATTAGAGTCAGTTACTGAAGTACCTGCCTTCACGTAAATTTTATTTCTTCTAGAATTTGAGGCAATGTTCGTTTTGTCTTAAAATACAAAGTACATCTGCATGGAAATATTTTCATTATTATGGCACTGTTATTATTAGTTGTACTAGTAGTGGTAGCAGTAGCAGCATAGAGAATCATCCTGCATATAACTGTCATTTTCTTCATCAGTGTGTAACTTCACCTATGGTCACTGCGGTGCCAATACATTTTGGATTCCCCTGGCTCTCCCCATCCTGTTCATTTTAAGATCACACTTGGTCCATCACGCATGCATAGCAAAGCCCTTCCTAGCAGATAAGTTTACTAATATGAGGTATGATCAAATATATGGTTACTATTTAAAGTAAAAAATGAATATTACACTGAAGAACATAAGTCCATTAACGTCCTTCAGAATATTCCTCTCACTTTGAATACAATTTTCCACCATTCTTGTATCTTTCTGAAGCAGCTCTGGAGTCCTCTTTCACAAGTGTACTTATACATTCTGATCAAAAACATGGTGAATGTGGCTGCCTTGTGCCATCCAGTGTAAATGTAAGCTTGTGAAAATGTTATGCCATGTGTCTTCCACATTGTTCACTGGATCTGGCACTGTATGACTTCTGGCTCTTCCTCAAAGTCAAAATGACCTTGAAAGGTAAATGTTTTTAATGCATTCGGGACATCAAGGCAGCCACGGCAATGCAACTAGAGACACTCATGAAAGAAACTTCCAGAACTGCCTCAGCAAGTGGTTAAGAATGGTAGTATAAGTGTTCAAAGAGAGAGGCTGTATTTTGAGGAGGGAATGAATGGAAAAACATCTTTTACTCTAATAAATCTTTTATTTATTTATTTATTTATTTTGGTACCAGGGATCAAACTCAGGACCTTGTGCTTCTGAGGCAGCCAGCGGAACCACTGAGCTAAATCCCCAGTCCATAAATCTTTTAAATTCAAACATTCACTGAACTTTTCGATTGCAACTCATATGTTTAAATGTCTGTTTGTCTGGCATATTTCTCTTGCCACTTCCATCTTCATGACCAGCACAATGCTGAGCTTAAAGGCTGTGCTTAAAATACCATGCCAGCTTTTTGGACAACACGGTCTTGGGGAAGATAATGCCTGCCAAGGAGTTATTTCTTTCTACTCGGCACATTCTACATTTCCACATATAAGTCAAAAAAGAAAACTTTCCCATAAGACGGTTGGAAATCAGTAGTCATTTAATGGAAATACGATTTGGAGGACTATGTAGAAACTGGGAGACCGGAATTAAATATTCTTTCACAATTCTTTTTGTCTTCTCACACTGCCAAATGGAAATTGTCAAGAAATGTTGAGACCCACACTTTACACCTACTTAGCAGTTAAGGAAAGGACAGGTCTACGTGAGAACCTGTGTGGCTTTGCTGAGAAAGCCCTCTCTGGTCTATCTGCCCTCTTGCTGTTGGTTTTGTTTGGTTTTCATTTCTCACCCCTGCAGAGGAAGGTGTGTCTTAATAGTTTGCACGAAAAAAATAGGTTTCTAACAAGAAATTTTCCATCATACTTATACACGTGCTTATGATATGTCATTAAATATTTATATGGCATCTCACGCTAGTCACTGAGTTATTCTAGAATATATAGTCATACCTCTTATCTTTAGTGATGAACATGGCATCTGTTGCATAATGTTTCAATTATCTACAGCTTCATAACAAAATAGCCCCAAACTTAATATCTTAAAAGAATAAGTTTCTCCTTCCTCACAGTTCTGTGAGCTGATGAGCAGTCCATCCGCAGTCAGCTGCTCCCCAAGCCTGTCCTATGATTCACTGCTTCAAGACGGCTTCTAAGTCTGGACAGACAGCCTCACTCCTGCTTCCGTCAGACAGTGCTGGGTGCTGGCCAGACACCACCCTCCTCCTCCAGTGGCCTCTCCCTTCATCCGTGCAGACAGGATTCTCCAGCATGCAGAAGCAGGCACCAAGAGTGTGAGCTCAAACCACCAGGCCTCCTCAAGTCTGGGCCCAGAGCTAGCAGACTGTCACATTCGCTGAATTCTGTTAGTCAAATCAAGTCACAAAGCCAGTCTGCAGTTTCTTTTTGGAGTTGGATGAAGGAGAATCCATCTTTTAAAAAAAAGTACCAAGCAGTTCCAGGATGGGAAGAATTGCTGGTGGTCATCTTTGTAGGAAATCTTAGTTGGTTATTTTTGTTATTAAATTTTTTTATTGAAGGAGTAAATAAGCAGTGAAAAGACCAATGGTCTAGATGAGAACTAGAACTGAGAAGACTTGCATATTAGGAAGAGAACATATATATTTCCCTTTATTTTTCTTTCCCTTCATCTCTTCCATTTTTCTCTTTGTTATGCATTCAGAAATGTTGAATGGTGAATCAGCACTTGCCAGAAAGGAAAGGAACTGACTGGCATTGCAGACAGAGGGAACCCCCTGGGCACAGACTCCGGGTGAGGAAATCACAGGATGCCACTCCGAACGGTGAGAACTTCACGGAGCTGGTCACGGGGGAGGCACACAGAGGGTCCCAGAGGGATGTCTCTGAGACCTGTAAGGAGGAGCCTGACACGGGAAACTCACTTTTTGTTCTTTACAAATAGGAGTAAATGAGTTGTTGAATGACTTGAGATAGGGTAGCAATATATAGTATACAGTATGTCTGAAACAGACTATCTGGGCTATAGTGAGAATAGTAGTGTTTATCTCATTCGTTTCTAGTTCCTGTGTTTTAAAACTATTCAGCAGACCTACCTTGTGGTCAACGTTAAAAATGTTGAATAATGGAGTAAGATTGCTCATAGGTATCAGAAGATGCGGAAGACTAGGTGTGAGGGAGC
The DNA here is from genome assembly GCF_053883595.1 of Heterocephalus glaber. Classification (NCBI taxonomy): domain Eukaryota; kingdom Metazoa; phylum Chordata; class Mammalia; order Rodentia; family Bathyergidae; genus Heterocephalus; species Heterocephalus glaber. Next base: position 44,869,914 of record NW_028258305.1, read on the forward strand.
TCAGACAGGTGTCTGGTCTTATTGACCAGGTGATAAAACTGCATACACACTCTGTACCTGAACATCACCTGGGTGACCAAGATCAAGAACAGCAAAAATGTACTAATTTCTCCTGAAGACAGGCTAATCATCAAGGCCAGGGCCAGGTCTGAAGCAGGGAGCAGACCCCTTCCTGAACAGAGAACCCCATGAACGGCTCCGGGAGTAGGGAGCGAAGAGAGAGCCAACAGTGCCTTTGGCCTATCTGCAGAATCTGGCACAGCCTGTCTTGCAAGCTGGAGAATGGGCTGGCTTTAAAAAGCTTATTATATGTGCGTTTGGGATCCACTATTTTACAGACTAGAAGCAAGTTTCACTGGGTAGTAGAGAAAATGTAAATTTGTCACAGATTTCTTTATAGACTGTCACTTTCCTAAATCAGGAGAAAGATTATACTTAGGGGATGGATGACAAGGAAGACAGAATGATGATTTTTTTTCACTCTCTTTTCTTAAAAGAGAATGCTTTGTAAATGAGAAATGAGAAAATCGTTGAGTTTTATGGAAGTCATGGAGAAAGAATAAATGCAAGTGGGCACTTCCTATTATCATTCTTGCCTTCAATACTCTTCTTTTTCTTTCCCTCCTGGAAAGTCTTTCACATTTTAGATAGCCTCAGTTATTCTTTCTGTTTCAGTCATAAAGATGTATCCAGGATGCCTTGTAGTTATTCAGATAAATATTCATCCTGGAAAACCTGCTGGGTAGCATTCACATGCAGCCATCCCCGTATTAACCTGTCTGCCTTGCTATTACCAAGAATCCAGTCACCTGTTCATTCATGGTCACTTTTCTAAAGGTGTTCCTTGGTGGACTCATCCTGTTGGTTTCGGCTACTGGAGTCCAAGCCGGGGTCTCCGTGTTACAGCACACTACTGGCCACGCGAATGTGCATCTACTTCCGAAGCCCCGTTCCTCCAAACCGGGCCTGCTCATCCTGATCCCCAACTCAAGATAATGTTATGTTGCATCAGTGTGGCATGTGTATTCCCAGTCCTCTGATTTCCACTGGGAGAGATTGCCCTTGACATTCTTAGCTTCCTGCCCTGTCACTTCCTCACTCTGTCCTAGGCGGACAGGAGTGAAAGCTGATCTATGCTTTGTGAAAAGTAGAAGGAGGCATTCCCTGTCTTCCTGGGTATGCTGCCTGCCCTGCCACATGGCACACTGACCTGCAGCTGGTTTCTGTATGACAATATATGTACCAGGATGGGTGATTTAACTTCAAGGACTCAGTTGTACCAAGTCTACCACCTTGAGGCATGTTCTCCACACTTAACAGCAATAGGCATGACTTTCTGATCTTTTTCTTCCTGAGTCAGTGTAACCTCCTTCAACATAGTCAAACTGAAACAGAGACAAGAGTGTGGCTTGTTAGCCTTCTTCTTCGCCTTCAACACCTATGACTGAAACTTCTGTCTATAACTTGGACTTCTCAGAATGCCCTTCCCATGAAATGAAAACAACCTTCATGTACTGCACTCCTTTGCTGTAGTTAGCAAGCTCACATTCACTCTCCACCTGACTAGGACAGAAAGGACTTTGGCTGAGACATGCACGCATGATGATGCCTAAGATGACCGTGACCATTGGCAATGTGGACAAGAACCTGGAAACCCAGGGTCATGAAATTTATGTGGAACCTAACCTACTGGAGACTATTTTATCTTGGATGAAGGGGAGATAGCAAGCTGGAAAGTGATTGTGTTCTATTTTTACTTGCTTTTGAAGTCATTCATCAAAAGAATCCTTTTGCTTGAAAACATATTTCAGGTCCAATAGATGGTAGAGATTAAATGATGCTGCCCTAGATAAGAGGTGTGGGAGGCCATGGTTGTCCACCACCTCCTCTTCAGTATGGTGCCTTGTGATACCCTTAGAACATGTGCTGGACACTCATCTTTTTTTTTTTTTTTTGGTGCCGGGGATTGAACTCAGGACCTTGAGCTTTCGAGGCAGGCAGAGGAACCACTGAGCTAAATCCCTGGCCCTAGACACTCAGGGGAAGGATCACTGTGCTGGAAGTCACACGCAAACTCGCATCCACAAACACCTCAGCGAACAAAGAACACTTCAGCCAGTCAGCTCATTTTCTCATCTCCTGCTGGAGGCAACTAAACTCTTACATCCTTGCTGGCTGGTGGGATCAACAGCGCTGTATTTCACAAAGCGGAAGATGATCCAGTGTCTGGATTCCTAGGATATCACATCGCAACATCTCATTCTTTAATTTTCTATCCTGCACATCTGGCTCAGAGCTGACAGTCAATGCCTGTTTAATGACTGAAGGAGTGAATGAGAGAATAAATAGAAATTAATAGCTCCTGCCCTTAGGAGCCTTAGAGGGTGAGAAGCAGACATGCACAGTGTAAAAATCTCATTCAGAAAGTTTCTTTTCTGACTTTTCAAAGATCAGAAATCTGTAGACTGAAATCACCTTCTCCATCTTTTGAAGGTAAATTTTCGCAGAGAAACTGCGGTCTATCAGAATGTGACTCTCTCTGGCTGGAAGTAGCTGTTCCTGAAGATTTGGCTTCTTCTCCCTATGAAGGCATTGTGAGGATTCTATCCCTGGGCTTCCAGAGCAAAAAAGTACAAGAAAATAACATTGCTTCATTGAGGGGACAAAACTGCTTGTTGCAGGAAAACATTCTTTTTCAGTTGCAACTAAGTTTCTGCTTTCAATCACCTTTTTTCTTTTGCTAGAAAATTAAAATCAAGGCCTTTACAAAATTAATCCCCTAACCCAGCCCTGTACTGTGACGGCGCCACCTCCAGGGCCCACCTTCGACTCTCACTGGCAGAGTCTAGGAGCCCGGGTTTGTTCAGGGTCCTGCGTTACAGAGAGGCTCCCGAAGGATCCGACCAGGTGTCCTCCCTGGGCCCCAGCAGTGTGTTGCCACCGGACACTTCAGACACGCCAGCAAGTCTGACCACATTTCTTGGGCTTCGCACGAACTGCCGCCTCATGGAGGCTCACCATTTTAATAATAGATAGAGCTACTTTCCTTTCGACTGCATCGTGTGTTTACTCACTCGGGCTCTGGGTGTTGCTGTGATGAAGAGCAAATACAGTGCGAAAGTCATTGAAGCACAAGACAGCGAGGACAGCAGTGCCAGTGTGACCGACTCGAAGGCACATTGCCCCTCAGCCACTCACTTGAAGAACAAGGGGAAATTTTATTTCTTCTTTCATATATCTATATCTATATCTACATCCTCTTTCAAAAGACCAAGTTATTAATAAATACTTGCTCCTTTGGACCTAAATACATAATTAATGTGGTTTAGAGGCACTACACTAATGGTGGCAGCCAGGTAAGGTTTAATTATTCAAGAAGACTTGCAGAACTCAAAATGACCATATGGGACTTAGAGAGCTATGATTTAAAAGAGGAAAGGATACACTTTGCAAATAGCATTGCAATAAAGAAGCTTGTCATAGCCAGGGGCGGCCCCGCAGCAGAGGCCTGGAGAAAGAGTGTAATTCCCTGTGCCTGCTCTTTCCTGGGCCACACCACACCCTTCCACCCGCCCTTGAACCAGGAACCATCTGATCATGTGCAGGAGATGTCTCAGAAACTGGGAGCTCAAGACGCAGTCTTAGTGGGGGCTTAGCAACACCCTGCCAGTGTGAGGACATGCTTCCTGCTACATAATCAGCCCCAATAATAGAGATCTCAATGAAAGTAGTTGCAAGCTTTCAGTGTTGCTGTTATCAATAAAAGATGCCATCGAATTAGTACAGACATCCTTAGACCCACTATCGCAAAGTGACACCGTTAGCCAGTATGTTTTACGCCCTGACCATGGGTCAGCCTCTGAACATACTTCTCTTACTTCAGAAGAGTAAAGGTAAATGCCAGATCTGCAGGAAATTCTATCACTGTACAGATGTTGTGGAAAGAAATTAAATATACCTAGCACGAGGACACATACCTCGATCACAGCAAGTTTGGACAACTCTGCCTTGTAACTTTATTCCGGTGAACACGTCTACATGTGTCGATGTAAGCAGTGCATAGCAGGAATGTGTGACACTCAGGGCTTTCCATTTGAATTGTGTTGTTTGCCAGAAAGCCAATCATGTAGACAGTATTTTCAAATTCATTTTGAACTGCTCATTTATCATCAGAACAAATAACAACACAGCACTTACTGGGCTACTTTCTGATAAAAAAACAATGACAAAAGAACAACAAAAAAAGCAAGTAAAAGGAAAAATGTAAACAACAAAAAAGAAGCCATTGGATATGTTAGAGTTATGTGACTAAGAACATAGGAAAAATAACTTTTAGGATCCTGCTGTAGTCTACAAACATAATTTGGGGGATGTTCCTAAGAGATCTGTCTTTCGTCCTGATTTCTTCTCGCTCAAGGTGTGCATTACTTTGCAATTTGTCCCACTAATCTGAATCGACCAGCATCTCTGTTTATAACTCACAGTTTTGAGTCTTTAACTCAGCTGCCTCCTGGGATCCAGCTCAAGAGATCAAAATACTTACAGGTTCTGTCTTCACAATGCACAAGCTCTTCAAACTCAACATATCTGCAACTCTCTTACTTCTACTCCCCACTTTACCACCAAACCTGCTTCTCACCCTCCATTTCCTGTCTTGGTTCTTAGCATCAGCACCTCCTACATTACACCTGAGGAGTGTGGTGATGATATTCCTCTCCTCCGATTGCTTACGTCCTTTCTAAGTTCTCGTTCCTTTTGCACAGCCTTCCTGCATTTCAGTGCTTACAAACTCATAATTTACCACAATTATTCCCCAAATGCCATTCCCTTTCCAGTGTTTTCAGCCTCCATCTCAGCCTCTGTACTTTCATAGATTACAGTGATTTTTGCATTATGCAGTTCCAGCTGTGTTATTTCCTACAGGTAAAATGCATTAATGGCTCCTGAGTAGCAACCTGAGTAGGCTGCTCCCTAGTAGAGTGCTCAGGCTCTGTGAACGGCCCTCTTCTTCCTCCAGCTCTGTTCTTCTTTTCCCAGCTTCTTCCCCACTTCGACCTAGTCACACTCTGAGTTGTGCCCATGTGGTTCCCTCTTCCTGGAACAGCTCTTCCATCTTTCCTGTCTAGTTCTTGCTGAAGTTCAAATTCAGGCTTTGTAATCTCTTCTGAGAGCGTTGGTGGAGACTAAGTGCGAGTACAATGCTCTGTGTGGCTCCTCCTAGGGAAGTAGCGCCCTGGTCCCCCAGATAACATCTCCTTACCGCCATTCGCATAGTAGGGTAGAGGAAAGCTTACTGGGGAAAGTCACCGTGTTCAGATGTCTAGAAATTAGAGCGCATGCGTTGCGGCCAGTGTTTCCTCCTGAATCCACCCGAGGGAGGGGCCGCTGGTAAGGGATGAAGGAAAACGTCCTTAGGACACTGGGGGATTATGCAGGTGCTGTAGTGCTTCAGCAGCCGTGGGGAGAATGTAACAGATCGGAAAGAGATGCAGGGCACAGTGGATCCCCCCAGCTCGGGGCCTGAAAGGATGCGGACGCCTGGACTGGGGAGGAGCTGGCAGGAAAGGGCCTTCTGCAGAAGGTCCCGTGGCCCAGCGGTGTGGGAGCCAGCCCTCAATTGTGTGCACGCACAGAACAGCCACAGGAAGCCAGAGCTAAGAGAAAAGAGAACCGGTGAGGACCCTGTGAGAGGCCTGCCCTTGGGGAGCCAGGACACCCAAGGAGATTTCCTGGGGGGGGCACTTTCTGGGCAAGTTAGGGAGATTAATATGTTACTATCGCTGTATTTACATTCACAAACACCTGGGCCCTGCTTGTTCCACAGTCTCATTCCCGATAACTGGAGCTTCCTCCTTTTCTCTGTCCCCCTGCCTAAGCTACAAGGTCTTGGAGGGCAGGTTCCGACCTTTCCTGAGTCTACACTTGACATATACGGTGCTGTATAAGGAGCCACGAGAGCTAAGCCACTAGAAGTGTATTGCCTCAGAAACCTTAGAGACAATTGTGTGACGGGAGTATCAGTTTCTAATTTGTAACTAAAAGGAAACTAGCAAGCTTTCTCATAAACAAAGAAGTGATAAATATCAAAGCACTATTAATCAAAATGTGTTCTATTTTCTCCCAGGCTCTCCTCATTAGGAAAATGAGGGAGGGGATTTGTGCACAGGCATAAATCAAGGTTCTTAATATTGAAGAGAGCTGTACACCACCTGAAGTAGAAAAATGTCCCCCTCCAGTTTAAAGGAAAGAACAATTAAACCTCTCTGCGTACAGTTATTTCCAGGGTCCCCCAAGCTTTCTGTAACTATAAAAATGTTGAGACAAAATTTAACGCTGAAGCAGAAAGATTTGCTTAGACATTGAAGCATTGTTCCTGTTTTCTGTATCTACTAATTCCAGGATTATAGGAACTGCCTCCTCTGTCATGTTATTGAAGTGTCCCTACAGTTTGTGCACATCAATAATAGATCTAGGAATTATGTTTGGAAATAAAAATCAATAAAATCACTGTCTTTCCATTGATAGTTGTAAATAATGAATACTCTTTTTGTTGACTAGATCTTCACAATACCACTGAAAGAAAATAGGGTCTCTAGATAGGGAGAGAGAACGCAACATCTGCCCATGTCTGGGAACTGGCTGAGAGGTTTAGTTACTACTAAAAACTGTAAGTGTATTATCTAGAAGCGTAAATATAGTTCTGCCTTTGGTTTTGCAACTACAGCTAAAGCTATCAGAGGTTTGCAGTGTCTGTTACTGGAGGTAGAACTGAAGACAACAAATAGAAACCAACAGAAACTGCCATGGAACACATAACCGCCAATTGGTCCTCCAGTTTTGGATCGTTCCCCTGTATAACAGATGGGTAAGGAGAGTTTTGCAAATGCCTTCGACAGTCTAAATAATTCTCAAAGACATCTTTTCTCATTGTCTCAAACCCCACTAAAAGGTTTTTGTGTTCTCAGATGTTCCACTTGGATGCTCACAGGTGCCACGTCATGAGAATGTTTAACTTAGCACTTACAGTTTGCTCTTCCTGACTGAAATAATCCAATTCTTACAAAATCCTGTGAAATGGTATTGTTACCACTGTGATTTCTCCATGAGAAACCCGAGCCTTATGGAGTTTAAAGAAATCCTACACCTCCATGCAGTTCCGCTGCATAGCTGGGCCCTGAGCCACATGTCCGTGCATGATGGTGATTATCCAGTAATGATCTTGCAGCAAGCTTCACAGAACTAAAGGTTGTGGTATATGAATGTGAGGCAGATCAAAATTTTATAGTGGGATCGGGTCTGTTTATCTTTTCTCTTATAAATTCCTACTATTTTAAATTACTAGTGAAGGTCTATAGATTCCTTTTCAAAACAACTTTCTGCACTAATTTTTCTAATTCAGATTTTCTACATTGCTTTCTAGCTTTGAGTTAGACAGAGATAGCGGCTAGAATAAAAAATACGGTTAAGTTCCTAGCTATTGAAAACCGTGAAAAGTGCTATTGTAGAGCTATGTATGCAATGACAAGAAAGACTACACAAAGGACACCTCAGCTCTGACTGAGAATATCTACTGACTCTACTTGGACTTGACATAGAGCCTATATGGAAGTATAGACTTTGATAGGTAGAGATGAAAATGCTGAATTGTATAGGCAAAAGGTCTTTAAAAAACCACACATAAACAATGTATGAAAGCAGTGAGAGAAGACAGGCCTCACAAAGGATATGTTTAGCAAAGACTTCTGAGTAGGCTATATAGAAAAGAGGTGAAAGAAAAGGCTAGGATTATAGTGTATATCTAGACTATGTGAAGAATTTTCAAAATTGCTGACATTTTATTGTATACATGACATGAATTAAATTTTAATGAGTTTTAATTTGAAGTATTCCAAAATGTGAACCTTTCCCCCAATGAGATGTATTTAATTATTACCACAGTGGTTCATATTGGGTGAAGGTGAGCAGTGATGTTGCGTAGTCCATTAAATCATGAGGTGATTGATTTTCTTTTCCTTTTCTTCTTTCAAGGAGATTATTTCCACCAAATAGAATTGCCCTTTAGTGAAGAGTGTTAGTTTGATGTACTATGAGCTTCCTTGGGAGGATCAGCATCTGTGAATAGTAGCATTAATCTAGTACAGAAACATTAGTGGCTTGGAAGGATTAATTCTATTTTAAGAATCTTTTACAAACCTTGACCGTACACATACTCCATAATAACTTGTTTCCAATTTCTCAACTGTCACATCTTTAATATGGTTTTTCACTTTATTTCTTCACAGTTATTGATTCAAAACTTTGCTATTCCTTCTTCACATAATATTTTTAATGATTTGTGTCTTTCTGAGAATAAAACAGTGGACGACAGTGATGCTGTTGGTGTTCCACCTCCCTTTCCCCTGCAGCGTATGAATAGCATGGGCTTTTCCTGCTGAGGTTCTGTGTCTTCTATGCGGCCAGCAGAAATTCAGTTTTCAATTGTGAATTCAGATTTGTAAACTTCACCTGGGCACGCAACAAGTTAATCCATGGTGGAGTTGAGATTGTCATCAACTCACCCAGCAGCTGCACAGCAAGATCTGCTAATCAGGCTGGAGTCCATGAATCCCATTGGAATAAAGTGGCAGGAGATGGTGACGGAAGGACTCACTCCTGTCCATCTCATCACTGGTCCTAACTCGTGGGGAATCCAGTGGCTTTCTTCTCAGTACTTAGAGTTCACTGTGCTAAAGCCATGCCATGTTCCTGTTTTGCATGATGGATTTCAAGATTTGATGATCATAGGCACGGTATGTTTTCTTTATAGAGGACTGCTCAAAAGCAGACTGGGACTTCCTGGCTATTTCTGGCAGGATAATTAAAAATAAGTAAATAAAAGGGAAGCACAGTCTAATATTATGCATTGGATTAACTCTAGTTGATCTTGCAGAATTTAGAATCCCAGCCTAGAAGGTTATGGAGGAAAGCACCTTACAAATGGATGACTTTCCTTTGACTGGTGTTATGGTGATGACATCATAGCCTTTGTATCCAGAGAGATCCCAAGTTGAATGCGGGCATGGAGCAGAACTTTAGCTCATCATCATGTGTTGCATCTCAGGTCTTGTGGGTGATGTTTAGTGTTGTTTGCTGCACAACAGGGCCATTCTAAGCATTTAATAGAGTAGGCACGCCACTTGGATATGGGAAAGCTTTATAACCGCTCACTGAGAAAGATTTTGTGGCTGAAGGACAACACAGGCTAATATTAATTTGGTAAATATATGAACCATTTACTCTTCTTTGATAATTACTTGTGTATTCAAGTAAATTATGTGTCTGGAATGTTGTAGTATTCAAGGTAGGAAGCATCCATTAGAAAAAGCAAGAGGAATGGGCATGCCCATGTACTTTTTTACATATAGAATTACTCAATAATTTTAATTAAACATATTTTCTGTGAATTATATGGTGAAAAGCCATATAGTTTGAATGATCGAGTTTCTTTATGCAAGAGAGTTAAGGCCATCCTTCAGTGAATTGTGATGATTACCTTAATGTTAGAAGGTGAAAAAAAGAAGAATGCAGAACTTAATCCGCATCATAGTAAGCCCTGTGTCATATGTCAACAGCCTCCCTTGGCAGCACAGGGCCAGTCCTGTACCAGACAGACTGTTGCCAGGGTGTGAGTCTGGGCTTTGCTCTTCTGCCGTCCTTTACTTACTATCATGGGGGACAGCAGGGCTATGGATGGCATGACAATCTGTTTTTGCTTCAACTGATAAACAAGCTATGGACTGAGCTGAGGGTGGGGTTAAAGCCCAAAGGTAATTTTATGAGGTACAAACCTTTGGATCAAGCCAGAACAAAGGTGTCAATCTGTACATCGCTAATTTCTAAGCCTTGCTTTCCTTGCCATAAAAGGACATTTTGAAAGTTAACAGACATCATGCAGAATCCTCTAAGTGATTCAATTTTTAAAAAGGCAAATCTGTTGAAAAAAATCTGATTAAAATTCTGCTTCGTAATTTACATAATCCATATTCAATCTCTTAATGAGCTTTTGACTGTCACAATGCTCCTTGTGTATACTTGAAGGTGAATTGAAAACAAAGGTAGTGAAAACTGGAAAGAATATCCAATTACTATAAAAAAGTCATTCAACAAAGAATCTATCTATCTATCTATCTATTTGCATATTGGGTAGATACATTTCTATATAAGAAATATTAATAGCATGCCTAATTTGAAGGAGGATTGAAAGAAAATTATTTAATGTACACTTTTAATGTTACTCTCAATATATGATTTTACTTTAAAAAGTATAAACTTATATAACTTTCAGAATCAGATTGAGAAAAAATAGTGCATTGGTTTTACAAATAGTTATACAATGTACTAGGAATTTGCCACCAAATCCCTAACACAACAATGTATCCTTAAAAAATATAATCATCCTAAACAAACCATTATTTTAACACATTCAACACATTATGCTATGATTTAAATCTTTTTCTTTTTCTTAATCAAAACTTGCCTCTTTGTAGAACCAACTCTATATAAGGCCTATGAATAGTACCAAATATTTCTTTAATAGATTAATTATTAATTACACAGTTGTTAAAAGTTACCTTTTACTACTGGTTATTGTTACAAAGAAAAAAGTTAGAACAAAAAAGTATTTCATTATTTTAACAATAGCTAGCCCAAAATGACAAAATTCATTTTTATCTATTAATACTCAACATTGAAATCAGCAAACACTGAGCTCCATGAAATACTCACTTATTTTACAATAAGTCATTTTGCAAAAACAGAAGAAATCACAATTCATAAGTTCTACAAAACCATTCTGAGATAAGGCAGAGCGTTAACTTGAATAAAAAAATATGCTTGGATCCTTGCTGTCCCTTTCTTAGCCTGTGATGTAGGGACACAGGAGCAACTCTGCTTCTGTGATGACAGGGCACCCCCCTCCCCGTCCAGCTGCGAGAGATGTCAGTCCCTCGCATTCGGAGCCTGAATGGCAGCTTTGCCATCTCCAGACCTTAGTTGTCCAGACACATAGACATCTGCAGTCCAGCATAGGACATTAATCTGCTCTTATCTGATTATTACTGAGGGTCCAAATATTTCATAAAATACTCATTTTCAATTATTTTACCTTTAATATACATTTATTATAAATAACCTCAAACCATCTTAAGAGAACCCATTATTGCCACAGTGTGCCCACATCTGATTATTGTGTAACATATAAAATGTATCATGTGACATATAAGATGTTCTGTAGCCATGAAATTTTATTGCCTGAGTATCAAGACAGGTATGTTTGAGACTTCAGACAATGTTCTTGAAATGAAAGACACATGGATCTTGAAACCAAGGTGAGATTTAAATATATATATATATATATTTTTTTTTTTCAACATTTGAAGTATGAGCCATTGGATCCACTCTTACTCATGGAAGAGTAGAATGGTCTTGAGCACTCCTTAGTGGAGATTTAATAGAGAAAGTAGAGTGAGTAGTAATAGATGAAATTTAAATACCCATTTATGGGCTGGAATTAATAACCTTAGAAGCTCCATGTTCTAAGACCAGAAAGATTTCCTCTTGATTGCTTTTTTGGGCAACCAGTAATTAAAACAGATGTTTAAAATATATTAACAAAGAAAACTAATCATTATTAGTAAAGTAACCAGAACTTGATACTTTCTTTTTTTATTATGACTCTCATATTTGCTAAGATCTTGTGACATGAATCAATGTTATTTTTGACCATGCGAACAAGGTAATGATTTACCATAGATTCCTCATATAACCCATTGAAGAAATTTATATATTAAAGAAATTTGTGTTTATATACACAGTATACATTTAATTTGCATACCCTGATTCCTGCTTGAAGATTTCCCTTGTTTTTTGTTTGTTTGTTTGTTTTTGTTTTTGGTACTGGGGATTGAACTTGGGTCCTTGTGCTTGCACAGCAGGCAGTGAAACCACTGAGCTAAATCCTTGGCCCAAGATTTTCCTTGTTAACTCAACAGTCTTCATTGTGTCCAGAAAATCCATTTCCACCTACTGTTATGAAGAGCAGGTCATGGCAATGGAATTAGGCCTATGTGTTAGGCAGAAGTATTTCTTTGTCACTTCTCACATTGAAGTGTAGGACCTCCCGTTCAACTAACAGTCCAGTTTTTTCTTTCTACTTCTTATCCCTAGAGGAGAAGTGAGTTACATGATAGCTCTAGAAGGAGACTCGAACATGCTCAGCTCAGCGCATGCCTTTCTCCTGTCCTGAATCTCTCAGCTAAGGGTGATATGTTGGGATTTGCTTCTTATCATACTGGTAAAAGGATCTCATAGAAAGGATTATGAGAAAATAATTTGGTTTCAGATAAATTATTTAGAACTTGAATTGGCCTGTTTTCTATGTGTGCTGTGGCAATCTTAAATCTTTTGGACTCTAACGTGAGAGGCTTATAACAGATGATATTGCTTGAGCCAATGTAACCTATGTCATCCTGAATGAACAGTATTCTTTCCCATGGAAAACATCTCAGGTTTCAGCAATTGAATACTAACACAAAAGGATAGAAAAATGTGACAGAAAGTGACTGTTATTTTCCTTAAATAGTAGAAGAGTTCAGCATCAGTTAATGTATTGTTGTGGCTCAATTTGGAGTCTTCTAGGGAAAAATATGAACTCCTTGCCAGTTGAGAAGAAACTATGCAAAACAAGATGCCTCATTCCTGGGAACATTTGCTGGAGGTGGAAGTATAGGATAGCTCAATCCCTGATTAATCATACAGTTAATGTTTAAAATCAACAGTGGAGAGAACAGAAAGCAAGACAATATTAATGGTGGTTGCTATGGTGCATTCTTTATGCTTTCCTTTTTTTGTAAAATTTATTGATTTTATTACCATTTTATTAGAATAGGATGGATAGCTTACAATGTTTTGCGCCAGTAGTTTTTGCAAAGCAGTATTTTTGTGATGGTACTTTTCATCCAATTGGAAAATGGTAATATTAGTTTTATTGTATGAGGAAGTATGTAGTTTCATGAACACTTTAATGCAAGTTTCAATGTGTTACACTCTACTGGCTTACGTGAATTAGGAAATGTGTTTTTCTTTTCAGCTTTATACTTATCTTGTGTACAGCTGATCTCTCTAGTGTCCTGAGACAGGCATTTGTCCTGTTGTCCAGAGAATGATGTGCACAATTCTTTTTGACACTGTTGAAAGGTGAATACACAAGTCAGCCTACTTCAGTGAAAATTGACCCATATTTTTTTTCATGTTTTGCTTTTATTTGAACTAAAATTCCTGGCCTATTTTGTTAGTCCTAAATTACATAAATATGGACTTTGGAAGACATAGTGAGAATGCTTTACTAAAGCTCACTCCCTTTGTCCTATCTTTTTCAGATTCATCCAAATGGAGGAGTGAGATTTGGTTTAAAGGAATCCATAGGTGAGAAACTTCTCCCTACAGCAGAGGCTATAATGTGTCCAGTTTTCTAAATAAGGGATAATTTTGTTTAATGTAAGGGAATTGAGTATTATGAAGCACTTATTGGGTGATCAAATGCTATATTTTCCGGTTGATTTTACTGTAAATGCAGCTATGTTTTTAATCTCCATTTTCTGTCTTTTGTGTTTTATAATTAGTTTCAATCTCAGGGAGCAAAGAAAGTTGGTAGCTTCTCAAAGCCACAAGCACAAACCAGAAGATGAAGAGATCAATGTTAGGCATGTAATAATAAGTTTTAATTCATATTATAGTACTCACTGCAGGTATGAACATAAGCTAATCAGAGGCTGCTATTAGATTATCAAAAATTCTGGTTCATAGTAAAGCTGTGAGAAAGGTTTTTAAAATGTTAATATATTAATTAATTAATACATTAATACATCCTGCAAATTTGTCTTTCAAAATTGAAGGAAAAATAAAAGATCTCCATGACAAGGAGCACCTAAAGATATTCATGACCACCAAACCAGCCATGAAAACATACTCAAATGAGTCCTAGACAGAAAGAGGTCAACAACACCAAAAGGGCTAAATTAAAATACCCACCTAAATGGGAGAGTAGTTGCACAAGAGAAAAAAAACAGAAAAATCAGCAATAAAAAAAGAATGCGATACCTTTCAATGATAACTCTCAATGTAAATCATCTTAACTCCCTAATTAAAAGACACAGAGTAACAGATTGGGTTGGAAAACAAAGTATTTGCTGCCTACAACAGAAACACCTCATACATAAACACACAGAATGGTAGAAGAATTAAAATGATACACTATGTAAAAAGAGTTTGAAAGCAAGCAGGAGCAGCTATCCTATTGTCAAAGTTGACTTCTAGCCAAAACTGATCAGAAGAGGAAAAGAAGGTCTCTATATACCAGTAAAGGGAACAGTTCAACAGGAAGAGGACAATTGTAAATATATATGCACCAAATGTCAGCACACTCAATTTCGTAAACAAATATTAGTAGATATGAAAGGTCAGCTAAACATCAATATAATCATAGTGGATAATCCCATTACTCCACTCTCATAAATAGGTCAACCAGATGAAAAATCAACCTAAAAATATCAGAGTTGAAGCAGACCATTGAATAAATGTTCTTAACAGACATCTACAAAGTTTTTTCATTCAACAACAGAACACATAAGTTCTCCTCAGTAGCACACAGAACCTTCTCCAAAATAGATCACATATTAACCAATAAAGTGTATTTAGATAAATGCAAAATAATTGAAATAATCTACTGCATACTATCAGATCATGGTAGAATGAAACAAGAAATCAGCAGCAAAGGAAATTTCAGAAACTACACAAACGCATGGAGATTAAATAATACACTCTTACATAATGAGTAGGTCACAGAAATCAATGAGTAAATTTAAGTTTCTAGAATGAAATGACAATGGCAGCACTACATACCAAAACTTATCAGATATAATGAAAGCAGTTCTAAGAGGAAAATTTATAGCCATGAATGCCTATACTGAAACTAGAGCATTCCCACATAAATAACTTAATGATGCATCTCAAGGTACTAGAAAAACAAGAGCAATCCAAATCCAAAACATGTAGAAGAAGAGCAGAAATTATGAAATTGAGACTAAAATTTCAACACAAATCTCAATGAATCAAAAACTTGATTTGTTGAAAGGATTAACAAGCTTGATAAACACTTAGTCAAACTGACCAAAAGAAGAAAAGACCATATCAATGCAATTAGAAATGAAAATGGAAAATTACAATGGACACTGCTGAAATCCAGAGCATTATAAGAAACTACTTCAAAAATTTTTTGAAAAAATTGAAGAATCTGCAAGAAATGGATAAATTCCTACACACATATGCACTGTCAAAACTAAACCAAGAAAACAGAAAAACCCTGAACAGACAATAACAGGCAGTGAACTAAAGGCAGTAATTAAAACCCTACCAATGAAGAAAAGCCAGGACTGGATGGGTTCACACTGAACTTTCCCAGAGCTTCAGAGAAGATCCAATGCCAACATTCCACAATGTGTTTCATGAAACTGAAAAGGAAGGAGCACTGCCGAACTCATTCCTGAAAACTGCTATTAAACTGATACCGCACCTGGAAAAAACTCAACAAAAAAGGAAAACTACAGGGCAATATCCTTAATCAACACAGATGTAAAAGCCCTCCAAAAAATGCTTTCAAAACAATACAAGAAATCATTAAAAATGTCATATTTCATGATTAAACTTGCTTCATCCCTAGTATGCATGAATGGTTCAACATATACAAATCAATAAATATAATACATCACATAAAAAGAAATAAGGATAAAAATCACACAGGTATCTCAATAGGTACCCAAAGAGCCTTTGACAAAAACCAACATTCCTTCATTATATAAAAAAGAAAACCTTGACAATACAAGTGTAGAACAACCTTACCTTAAACTGACAAGAGCCATTTATGTCAAACTCACTACCAACATCAGGCAAAATGGGGAAAAACTGAAAATGTTCTCTATAAATATTCAAAACTTTAGCTAGCATTATCAGGCAAAAGAAAGATATAAAAGAGATTCTAATAGAAAGGGAAAAAGTCAAGCTATCCTGATTTGCAGATGACATGATTATTTACACCAAAGATGTAAGTCGCCACAAGACGACTCTCAGAACTAATGAACAAATTCAGCAAAGTGGGGGTATATAA
The DNA here is from genome assembly GCF_053883595.1 of Heterocephalus glaber. Lineage (NCBI taxonomy): Eukaryota > Metazoa > Chordata > Mammalia > Rodentia > Bathyergidae > Heterocephalus > Heterocephalus glaber. The sequence continues at coordinate 44,886,112 of NW_028258305.1, forward strand.
ATTAATCACAAAATTCAATAGCATTACCAAAAGTGGTAAGACTTAATAAAATTCCAGTTGCAATATCAAACAATAATTTCCTCAGAACTAGACAAATCAATTCTAAAATTTATATGGAACCAGAAGAGACCCAGAATACCCAAACCAATCCTGAGCAACAAGAGAAAAGTAGGAAGTATCTCAATTTCAAATTTCAAGCTATACGATAAAGCTACTGCAAGAAAAACAGCATGATATGGAAAAAACAGACATGTTGACCAATGGAGTAGAAGGTTCAAAAACAACCACTATACCTTAAACACCTTCAACCATCTGTTTTTGACAAAAGGATCAATGACATACATTGGAGAAAAGATAGCTTCTTTTTAAAATGTTACTAGAAAAATTTGTTATCTATATGTAGAAGAATGAATCTAGATCTATCTCTCTTACTGTACTATAATAAAATCAAAATAGATCAAACATGTACATGTAAGAACAGAAATATTGAAACAGCTGGAAGATAACATAGGGGAAACACTTGAATCCATAGGCACAGGCAAGGACTTTCTGAAGAGAAATCCAATAGCAGAAGAAACAATACCAAGAATCAACAAATGCTTCTGCACAGCAAGGTAATAATCAATAAAGAGACAACCAAAAGAGTGAGAGGAAAAAACTGCCAGCTTTAAAACTCTTGAAACAAATGACCCAATCAAATAATGGACATTTGTACTAAGTAGACACTTCTCCAAAGAAGAAGCACCGATGCCTAAGCCTTTAGAGAAACGCAAACCAAAACATCTCCAAGATTCCATCTTACTCCAGTAAGGATGGCCACCATCAAGAACATACATAACAAAAAGTCTTGGGAGAATGTGGCCAAAGGAACCCTGCTACACTGTTGCTGGGAATTTAAAGTAGCACAACCATTATGGAAATTAGTAGGGGGAGTCTTCCCAATTCTAGAGCTGGGCACAGTGGTGCCTGATTTCAATCTCAGCCCTCAGGAGGCTGAGGTAAGAGGACCACCTCGAGTTTCAGTCCAGCCTGGGGTACACATGAGTTCAAGGCCAGTCTAGAATACCTAGTGAGTCCCTGTCTCAAAAAATAAAAAATCACCTAAATTAGGAAATTCCGTTTGACCCAGCTACATCTCTCCTGGGTATTTTCCTACAGGAGTTATAGTCATTACATTACAATGGCAAATGCATACCCACGTGTATAACAGCACATAACAGCTAAATTAGGCAAACAGTGTAGATGTCCAGCAACAGATGAGTGAAATGTGTCATGTACACACAACAGTGTATTACTTGGCAGTAAAGAAGGATAAATTTGAGTCATTTGGAGGAAAATGGATGGATCTTGAGATCTCAATGCTAAGTGAAATAAATCAGACTTTTTTTTTTAACATGAGAAACTCAAAATATAAGTAATTTAAAGAGCAAAATAAAAAGAGAGATAGTAGGAAACAGAGAGGTGACTGTGGAGATGGGCAATCCTTGGGGGAGGCAGAAGATCACAGAGGGGAAAGGTCCAGGCGAGATATGTGTACATTCCAATTCCTTAAGATGAAATAATCATTTATATTCCATGCATAATTCTGACCCCTTCGCAGCAGTTGCAAAAATCATTCCACTATAACTTCTTAATCCCGCAGTGAGCTTCCATGGAGATGTGGAGTTTTATATCTGGGAATCTCGGCCTGACTCTGACACGTACACTGTGGGAAGTCAGGGTTCCCTTCCCTTCCCCCAGTACCCTTCCCTGAGGCCCTCTCTCCTGTGGAAGGATGCGAACCACAGCTCAGGACACCAGGCCAGGCCCTGGGACCCCAGGGGAGATGCCGACTCCCGGCCTCTGCCACCGAGGCCCATGGTGTTTGCTAGCCTGGCTGAGCCCCGTCTGGGGAAGAACACAGATCCAGCCTAGCCACCCACATGGCCCCTCTTGCATTGTATTTTCTGTCAACGTTTAGACAAAAGCATCAACCCTTGTCCTTTCTTCCCTCCTCATTTTGTTCCTTCTTTCAATCTTTAGTTTTCTGCTTATTTGTGTTTTCTCTTGTGATCTTCTCAACCCATTTCTTTTACAAATGTCTCCATCAGGAATCTAGTTTCATCAGACATAAAAAACCCTGTGTTTTTCTAGGTGACCCAACTGAGGTGGGGTTTGTATCCAACTTGTTTTGTTTTTGAAAATGTCTGTGAGAGTCTTTTGACATTGAGAATGTTTAACAGTCTTGCTTATAAACATTCTTTGGTCCCTTAGCATTGTCGTGCCGCAGAAGAGGAGGAGGAAATGTGTAAGATTTATATAGCTGACAGAGATTTCGGTGTGCTCTGTGCACTACATTTATATTTTCAGCTTAAATCATTGAGTGATTATTCTCTGAAAGAATTTCGTCTTTCTTGGGGGAGGCTGAAAATCATGTCTCCTCGATGATTTATTAAGTGAATAAGTAAGTGAAAATGAACAGACTGGTACTGATTTTTACCATAGGCAGCAAATTATGAATAATGATTCCTCCATGCTTGAACTCCCTTGCAGACATTTTGCAAATAATTCTGGTTTTCTCGGGTTGTTTCAGCCAGATGGATTTGCATGGGCGGGAGAAGCTCAAAGACAGCAGGTGAAGCTTGAAGCACTGTGTTGCAGGGCACATTAGACCTGGGCTAGGAACACGGGTGTGCATGCCACCAGCCGCTCCGCGTCCATCACTGTCACCTGCTCTAGTTCTGGAAGTGAGGGAGAGTAGAAATTATTTAGCACAGTGTAGCAAACACACAAATACATGGGCTCAAAGAACTTTTTAAACGCACCTGAGAATGCCAAAGGCTTAGGATTTGAACGACCAGGCATGAGAAAGCCACGGGGTCCATTACTCCTCCTTTCCGGACCCTGCTGTCCATCACTGGACACAGCACAGCAAGGAGCCCATGCTATGCCAGGTGGCTTCTTCCCGTGTTAGAAATGGTCCATGTGATTGCATTTTCTCCTAGGTCAGAAACAGTTGTAATGTGGCACTTTCCAATTGTGCAACCTACTGTAATAACTTAAAATTTGTAATCTGGCCATGCTCCATCATACAGCACTTTTCCACATATGAATGCCAGGTTCAGTGTGCAAAATACATAATTACAGATTTATAATACATTATTTTCATGGAACTGATATGATTTCTATATATCACACATAACTGTATGATAAATATTTTTGTTCTTAAACACTAGGACCTTAAAATTGTATATTATTTTTTGATATGACAGAAAATATACAAACTAAAAATATCTTAATATTGAACACAACTTAGTTCTCTAATTTTGGTGAATTTTATGCTGTGGTTGTTGACTAATTTTTTGTTGTGGCAGTGGACTGACTTTGGTTTTCTTTTGCTTTAAGAGATTAGAGTAAAATGTCTATCTTTACAGTGACCCCCTGGCACATACCGTGTATGCAGACTGAATATGTCTCCTAGTTTCCTGTTCCAAATATCTGCATAGATTACTACATCTTGCCATTTTCTTTCCCAAATTAAATGGCATTGGACTAGTTTATCCACTGTGCTTGCATTAGATAGTTACATCACCTTTATCCACGCATTTAAACACATATGGCCCCATCTCATTTGTTGTCATTGAAATTTTTCTGCATTTCTAGTGAGATCTAAAGTTTTTAGGTGACATATTAGTACTTTGGGGTCATTTGTTATGGTATGGTCATTCCTTTGTTTTTCCGAGCCTTGAGAATTTTGGCACAGGTGTAAGCAGAGAGGTCTGGTCAACGTGGGTACGGGGTGGGCAAAGCAAGCCAGTGTGGGGAGGGAAGCAAAGGCAGCCGGAGAGAGCATCGCCGGGTTGTTCTGAGCCGGCCGAGCGCGGTACAGGTACAAATAACTACGGAGACGACTGATCTCCTTTTGGCCATAAACGCTCATCCCCTGACGCCTCCACTCCTGGATGTATATTCTTTCAAAGGAGAAAGCTAGGAGAGAAAGGACAGTACGGCTTCTTTGCTGTGTTTAGGGAGCCTCCTCGGAAAGATCTCCACCTGGGAAGACAGAGGCAGTTACCTGGGAAGCAAAGGTGGAGCACCTTCCACTCCCCGGCCTGCGCGGAGGAGAGCAGAGGCAGCAGTGCTGTCAGGAGCGTGTGCGGGAAGGAAAGCGGTGACCTCAGGAACTCGGCAGTGGGACAGGCGGGCACCGGACAGGAGCTGGGCAAAGCAGGCTTGGGGAAGAGAAAAGAGGCAGCCAGCGGCCGGCCCGGCTGCCGAGGTTCCAGCAAGGATTGGGTTTTATCTGAGCCCGCCCACGCCCCCTGGGGGACCCGTGGGGACACAAAAGGAATATGCCGAGGTTTCAGTCTTTCAAGAATATTCCTGGCTTCATGAAGCTGCTCACACTTTTTCATTTGTGTAGTCAGACTCCAAGGAACAATTTTTTAGCACTTACACTTGTGTAGAAATCTCACAAATCTTTTGTTTGCTGCATCATCTGGGAGATTTGAAAGTTCTTTTATTCAAATCTTTAATAGCTCACAAATTACAGCATGTTTCTTTTGTCCTACTAATTTAAACTTATTATAGTAAAATGTACTACATATTAGAGAAAATTTAGAACTTGCACATGCAAAATGTAAAAATAAAACGATTAACCTGGTAGTCATAACCTGGTTTAATATAAAGAACGTAAGAATATTACCAGGACTTTGGAGACCTTTCCTGTCCATCACTGATTGCCAACTGCTGTCCCTCCCCCAGGTAACTGTTCTGGGTTCTGTGTACTCCATCAGCTCCTTGCCTCTGGTAAGGGCAGTTTATCATCTATTCATGAATACTTCAACAACATACGTTATGAATGCTTCTTTCATTTGCCTCTTTGCAGCAAAATTATGTGTCGATCATTCATCCATGTGGATATAACTCTCTGTGCAGTTGGAGCATGGCTTACATTTTTATTCCTAAAAAAATACACTAGTACTGTATTTACTTTTACACTCTGTGATTGATAGATGTTTGCACTTTTCAATCTTTTGCCTTTGTCATCAATTTAGATATGAACATTGTTGTACATGCTCCACACTGCTCAACGGCAATAGAGTCCTCTGCATCTTCTCCCAGAAGTGGGTTGGATGGACAGGCACATGGTCCAGCTCACCGAGGAAAGGAACGCTGATTTCCAAAAGTGGTTTGCAAATGCATAGCAGATAGCACAGGAGTACTAGGAATTTTTTTTTTTCCATCATAGTTTCTCCAACATCTGGTACTGTTTGAATTTTTCATGTTTACCTATCAACTGGATATGAAATAGTTTTACTACCTAATGTGTTTTAAACTTAAATATTTTTCATTGTCATTGAGGTATAAATTTTTCACATATTTATGCATAATTTTTCCTTCCTTTCTTCTTCATGTCTTTTGCTCTTCTTTCTTTCAGAAAGTTTGGAATTGTTATTGCTTTAAGATATTTGAGTTTAATAATTTCTTTAGTATATGATGCACAAATAACCTCAGGATAAAGCTTGCCTATGACTTGCTGGGTTATAACAAAACTTTATAAGCTTGTGAATGTTCACATCTTCTGTGTGTTAAATTCTTTCTTACCATAAGGCTATGAAAGTGTTGCCATTCTTTTCTAAATGTTTTACAATGATGCTATAATACTTTTAAATTTAAGGTTTTATTAATTTAAAAGTATCATTCATAGGATATGACAGAAGAATAGAAATTAGCTATTTTCAATGGATAAAACATTATTCAAGCAAAATTAGATAACTTGTCTCTTCTCCATTGATCTAGAAGCCAGATCACTTATAAATCATATTTGCACATGTGCATGAAGTTTAAATACTTTAGCTTATAATAAGTTGTGCTACTGTTAGGATGGATCACCTCATCTTGTTCATGGAAACTTTAGATTCACATTGTCATTTCCACAACTATGGAGTTTCATTTGGAATTTTATTGTAGCTCAGAATGAAATAGGAAAAAATCAGTGTCATCATATTCAGTTTGCTTTTCCTATAAAGTAGTATATTTTTAACTGTGTTGGGGTCTCTGTTAGTATCTTGAAAATAGTTTATAGTTTTGTCCTTAAAGAATTGGTACCAAGGGTCAACAAATGGGATCATATCAAATTAAAAGGCACAGCAAAGTAAAAATTCAACCGAGTGAAGAGATAACCTATAGAGTGGGAAACATTTTTGTTTGCCACTCGTTGGACAGAGGATTAACATTTAGAAAATATAAACGACTCAAAAAAACCCTTTTAAAATAAAAGACCCAATCAAAAATGAGCAAATAAAATGGATATTTGACAAAAGAACAGATGACCAATTAAATACAGTGGTATCTCAGTTCATGAACAGTTTTGTTTGCAAATAATTTGGTTCACAAACAGAAGCATTTGGCAAAACTTTTTGTATGCAAGCTCTGCATTGAGTGACAAACACAACCACAGCCATCTTTCCCACACAATCACAAACATTGCCATCTTTTCCAAAATCATAGAACAAATTAAGTTTGTGAACTGAGATACTAGTACAGATAACTGAGTACAGTACAAGGAAAAAATGAAAGTTATGACATCAAAATTTCATCTCACTCCAGAAAGAATGACTGTCATCAAGGAATCAGATAATAACAAATGCTGAGGAGACTGCAGAGTAAAAGGAACCCTTGTATATTGTTGGTGGGGATGTAATCTAGTACAATCACCACAGAAATCAGTATGGAGATTCCTCAAAATTTAAAACTAGAAATTCCATTTGACCTAGATATTCCCCTTCTAAGTAACTTCCTGAGAGAATTAAAGACATTATATTAGAATGATACATGCACACCCATGTTTCTAGCAGCACAATTCTTAATAGCTTAATCCTGGAAGCAGCCTATATACTCATCAACAGATAAATGGATGAAGAAAATATGATATTTATGCACAATGGAGAACTACTCTGCCATGAAGAATAAATGAGTCATTTGTGGGAAAATGAATACACTTTGAAACCATACTATTAAGTAAAGTATATCAGAGACTTAAGCCTAAATATCACACAGTTTCTTTTATGTAAAAACTACAAATATAAATAAAGAAGAACATAAAATAGGTAATAGAAAGCAGAGAGATAGAACTTTTTTAAACGGGAAGGAGATCATTAGATGGGGGAAGTAGGGGTGGGAAAGGAGCTGAAAAAAGAAATGTTATAGATATGCAGCAACTCCCCACAAGGGTGTAATCATTACATACTGCAGACATGCACTAAGAAAAATAAAAAGTAAGAAAAAATCTTTTAAAAAATTGGCTTAACGGGCTGGGGATTTAGCTCAGTGGTTTCACCGCCTGCCTCACAAGCACAAGGACCCGTGTTCGATTCCCCAGTACCATAAAAAACAAAAAACAAAAACTTGGCTTATCTTCTGTTAGTATTATTTCTAAATTCATTGTATTTTTCTTATTAAATAGCCTTATTTCCTCTCTTAGCCCTCATCCCCTTCTGCAGTTTCTCCTTCACCTCCTGTTCAAAATGCCAACCATTGTTTACTTCTGATAATATATGTAAGTTTCCACAGCTTTTGAACTTTATAATTGGAACCACGCTGTACCCTTTAATTGTGTTTGGTTGCTTTTATTCTACAATATATTTATAAGGATGAGGTCGATACTCAAGTAACATATAAAGTTTGTGTATTACTCCATTTTAGTAATATACTATTCTATATTGATGAACATCTGGCTTGTGTCTGGTTTTGGTTATTAGGAAACATAATGCTATGAACATACTTACACAAAATTTCTGGTGCATTTATGTTTATATTCCTGTTCTCTCTCTCTCTCTCTCTCTCTCTCTCTCTCTCTCTTTCTCTCTCTCTCTCTCTCTCTCTCTCTATATATATATATACATATATATATAATGTGGTAGGAAAGGCTATACATAATTCCAGATATTCAGATTTTGTCAGTTTTCCAATGTAGCTAAAGAATTTATTCTGCCTTAGTAATTGTAAGAGTTTCAGTTGTTTTTTGATTTTTCACCCTATTAGTATGGATAGACTTTTTATTTTAACTTGTTTTTTCCCCTATTAAGTTTATTGGTACATTTTAGGTATGAAATACAGTTACATTCATCATTGGGATCTTGTACCATTACATGAGTATCTTGGATATTTTTTTCCCCATTCCCCTGCCCTCCCTTCACCTCCTCCACCCTTCCCTATTTACAAAGACTTTGTTTCCATTTTTTTCCTTTTCTCATATTTTTTTCTTTTCCCTTTTTTCCTTTCCCCTACCCTTCCCACTTCCCCTGCTCCTTTAGACCTTTCTTCCTATTACACAATATCAATTATATATATTTAAATTACAATATCAAGATCTAGGAGACATTACCACAGATTTTACAGAATTTAAAAGGATATAGAAAGCATATTACAAAAATCTTTTTTGAAATAAATTTGACAACTTCTAAGAAGTACCTTGGAAGACAAATTAATGAAACTAACTCTGGAGGAAATATAAAATTTGAATAGCTCCTATTAAAGAAAGTATATTCCTATCTTGAAAAACTACCTATATGGCAACAGCAGGCTCATATGCATTTTAACTGATAAATTATATCAAACAATTAAAGCAGAAAAAGGAAGGAACAGTTCTCCCCTCATTTTAGGGACTCAACATTGTGCTAATCCTAAAACTGGATAAAGATAATGGAAGAAAAAGTGTGAACATAGACAGAAATTTGTTTAACAAAACAAACTATGAGAAGTCAGATCTGGCAGGATGTAGAAAGTGGTTTTGTTATAGGGATGGCAGTGTTGGTTCAACATTGGAAGATCCACCCCCAAAAGTCATCATTTTAACAGAGGAAAGGCAAAAGCCATATGATCCTGTCATTAGTTGGAGAAAAAGTATTGGACTAAATTCTACAGCTGTTCATGGTAAAAGCTATCAGAAGACTAGAAATAGAGCAGAACCTTCTCAACAGATCAAAGATATGTACTCCATACTTCCAGTGAGAAGGCCTTATATGAATGGAGAAGATACAATGCTTTCTCCTTAAGGTGGGGAACAAGGGCAGATATGCTTACTCTTTATCTGTCCATTACACTTTGAAACCTAGGCCCCACCAAAATAGTCTGGCAATAAAATGACACAATTAGGATAGGATTGGCAAGGTAGAAGCAAAATCTTTATATATAGATGAAATGATCATCTACAGAGAAAATACTAAGAAATCTCTAGGAGCCCCTAGAACTTGTATTTGGATTTAGCAGGATTAGAAAACACAAGATATATATAAAAATTCAGGTCTATGTATACTTGCTATAGATGAAGAATTGGATATTGAAATTTAAAAGTTATGTAGGAGTACAAAGGACCTAGAAAAGTTAAAACAAAAAAGGACAAAAAACAGTGTTGGAAGACATTTAGTACCTAATTTTAAGACTTCTTCTAAAGCTACAGTAATCAAGGCAGTGTTGGTGTAAGGAAAGACATATAGATCATTTGAATAAAACAGAGAATCTAGAAATAGAACCACACGTATATGGTCCACTGAGTTTTGAAAAATTATTTAACATTAGCATTTTATAGAATATAAACTCGATTCAAGAGCCAAGGAAGAGATAGTGTTTTCAGCCAATGGCACTAGAACACCTGGTATCTGTATATAAAAAATTAACCTCAACCCTTTATTTCCATACATGAAAATAACTTGAAGGGATCTATGAACCTAAATATGAAAGCCTAAAAGTATAAAACTTAAAGAAGAAATTATAAGGGAAAATGTTTATGAATTTAGAGTAGGCAAGAACTACCTAGGATACAAAAAACATGATGAATAAAAGAAGAAAATTGCTAAATGAGGTTCCATCAAAATTTAGAACTTTAAATGACATCATTAAAATGAAAAGTGTCCTTAAACAGACCATATTTACAGTGCATATAACTTTTGACCAGAATATATAAAGAACTCTTACACCTCATTAATAGACAACCCAATTAAAAAGTAGACATAAGAAGATGATAAATAGCCAGTATAGCACAAGGAAAGGTGTGCAACTCTAGAATCAGAAAAATACTAATCAGTACAATAGTAAGATTGAAATATACACTCAATGGGGAGACAAAGTTAAAAGTTTTAAAAACCTTGTCATGACTTTTTCTTTTTGTTGGATTCTACCCCTTTGCGTTTAATTTGTCATACCCAATGGATTCATTTTGCTGGGTTTCCTGGGGTTGTGATACTCATTGTCTTTTCCTAGGGTATTGTCTAAAAATTTTTGGAGTGCTGGTTTGGGATTCATGAAGTTCCTGAGGTGCTCTTTATCATGAATGTATCTTATTTCTCCATCAATTTTGAAAGATAGTTTTTCAGGGTACATCAATCTGGGTTGGAGGCTGTTTTCCTTTAGGGCTTGAAATACATCACTCCAAGCTCTTCTTGCCTTGAGGGTTTGCATTGAGCAGTCTGCTGTGATTCTGGTGGGCTTTCCTTTGTATGTGATTTGTTTCTTTTCTCTCACTGCTTGTAGAATTTTGTTCTTCTGTTGGATTCCTGGAATCTTAACTATTATATGCCTATGTGTAGATTTTTTTTTGATCAAGGCTATTTGGAGTCCTATATGCCTCACTTACGTGTATGTCAAGTTCTTTTCCCCTCCTTGGGAAGTTTTCTGCCATCACTTCTGTGAACAGTTTTTTTTCTTTAATGTCATCTGCGCTCTCTCCTGTTTCTTCATTGACTCCAATCAGTCTTATGTTATTCTTCTTTGCATCGTTTAGCGGCTGCTGGATTGATTTCTCATGTTCCCTTACAATTTTAAAGCAATTTTTCTTTTCCTCCTCGCTAATTGCAATCTTATCTTCTGTATCTGAAATTCTATCCTCACACTGGTTCATTCTGCTGTGCAGACTTTTGATGGAGTTTTTAATCTCCTAGAAATCTGTTTTCATCTGTTTTATGGATTCCATTTGTTTCCTATGTTGGGATTTCATCATGTTCCTCAGATCCTCTATTTTTTTTTTATCTGTGTCCTCTCTAGATTTATTAATCTGTCTTGCACCATGAGCACAATCTTTGCTGTTATCTGAGAAATTATTTCTGATTTCATTTTTCCCAGATCCTCTTTTGTTGCCAGTTCAGAGAGTCCAGGTGGTTGAGTATCAGATTGTTCCATCTTGTTTCCCTTTGGGGTTGCTGTAGGTGATTGGAAGTCTGTTTTTGAGGCTTGTTTACGTGTCTTCTCATTTCCACGGGGGGTGGGGGTGTGTGCTTCTGGTGCCCGCGTGACTCACCTTCTCTGCCCTAGGAGCATGGGACGGTGGCAGGGGAGCTTCCTTCCAGGTGCTGGGACCAGCTCAGCTTCTGTGCCCTAGGAGTTTGGGATGGTGGCAGGGGAGCTTCCTCTAGTTTAACTTGTTTATTTATCTTTGGTGATTGTATAGTTGTATCTCATTATCATTTTAATTTGTATTTCTCTTCTATCTAATGAAGATAATTACTTTTGCATATTTCCATTTAATATCCTTTTTTTTTTTTTTTGGTAAAGTGCTTGATTATGTCTTTTGGCCTTTTTATTTTAAAAAATTGAAATAATGTTTTTTTTAATTGATGCATAAGACATTTTTAGTATATAAGTTCTCGGTCATGTGGAGTGTAAATATTCTCTTCCACTTATTGACTTGCCTTTTCATATTGTTAATGGTTTCTATTGATAGATATAAATTCTTAATTACAATGTGATTTCTTTTTATTTTTTTGTTTATCACTACCTTCTGAGGGAACTCTTATCACACTTGATATTATCTTTTTATTCTGTCCTTCATGTTTTCATAGATTAGTTTCATCCAACTGCAACATATATAATTTTATCAAATATGTCTTCCACTTTACTAATTCTCTCTTTAGCTATATCTAATCTATTTCTTAATACTTACACTGAGCTTTTGATATCTAGAGACTATTTTTAGATATTCCTTTACTTATTTCAAATTTGATCATTATTTATGTTCTTCATTTGCTAGCTCATAATGTCATTTAAAACAACACATTTTACAGGATATTTGGTATCTGAGGATTTTGATATCTGAAGGATGTGTTAAACTACTGTGAATATCTTTTTTATCTGCTATCTTCTAATAATGCTTCTTTTCCAGATTTTAGACAGATAACTGATATTTTTTCTAAGCTTTTATCTGTTGGAAATATTGCAAAATCAATTACAAACTGTACTCTTTCAGAGAGAATCTTTTTGTTGTGTTTCCAGTCACTTAAAGTCATGATCACTTGAAATTTATTTCAGATATGCCCTTGAATATTTTGGACATAGATAGTTTGGATTACAAACACATTTATTTCTTAATGTGGACATCCACTGTAGTATCTAGCCTCAAAATCTAGGCATAGGATGTCTTTGCTGTTGTCTTATGTATAGTAGGTATAGGTTTTGTTTACATTTACACTGAGTGTATTTCATAGATTCAGATTTGCATGACACTTTCATGATAGCTCTTGTCTTCATGTGTAGTTAGAAAGTAAAAAACTCAGGTCTCCAGGAATCCTCAGAGATCCTCAAGATAAATGCTATTATAAAATACCACTTCTGATTCTTTTTTTGTCTTTGCAGATTATTTTGTTTGTACCTGGTCAGGAACACATTTTCAATGATTGTTTTTCTGTTTTAATTGGTGTTATGATTATTTTTTAAAATTACAATGACATAGGCTGTTAAAGATTTCTTGTCTACGATACAGCTAGGAAGAAATCTGGTTATCTTGTTAACCAAATAGTTATGCACATAAAAACAGGTTTATGCCATGCTATTTTTGAGAATAGAATCTTTTGGTTATTTTATCCATTATGTATTGACAAGAGTGTTACTGAGGGTTGTTTATCTCTTAAATTTAACGCAATTATCTTACCCACCCTAAAATTATTTTCTTAGATTTTTAGGGGGGATGCAATTATGTTATTTATAGATGTTGATAGTTTTCTGAGTTTTGATAACTTTTCATATAATGTAATAATGGACTATATTTTCTAATAATTTTCTCTTTTTAGTGTTGATTTAAACGTTGGTTTGTAGTTAAGTATTTGTAAAATACTTCTACATAAAGACTCAACTTATTTTTATTTTGTTTATTTATTTAATTAGAAGATTTGTTGAACTGTCAAATATTATTTTATATTTATTGAAGGGAACACTTAATCTTCCTTCCTATGAACTTTTTCCCATTGTCTCCATTATTCCCATAGTACACAAATGTATAACCATATTCCTTACAAATTAAGCAAATGAGTCAAATAGAAGAGTTTCCAATGGCCAAAGCTGGAACAATTTGAGCAATGTGTTTAGTTAAATGGTTCTGGATTGTTACAGTATAAAATAAGTGTCCACGATTCTATATTGGTATAAATAAGAGATTATATAAATTATTAAGTGATGAGAAGAGACACATTTTCCATACTGAAGAATGTCAATTACATTGTGTAGATCAAGGCAATCTTCCAAGGAGAAACATCACTCCCCACCCTCTTCTGTGAACTTCCTTAAGTGACTTTCTTCCTGAGGGTAGAATATGTGAAGAGAAATAGAAGTAGCTTTGCAGTTGAAAACCTGACAAACACTGCTTCAGCCGACATGTGATCAAGGTCAGCACCAAGACATCAGCTACATGCACAGCGTGTACCATGGATACCACATGACAAAGGTCATTTTACCCATACACCTCTCCGCCAAGCCCTAATCTCAGTCTAACCATCAGAAAAACATCAGACAAATACCAAGAAAGGAATGACCTATAAGTTTTCCGGCCAGTAGTCAGTCCTCAAAACTGTCAAAGCCATCATAAAAATAAGAAAAGTCTGATAAACGGTCACCATTACGAGTACCCTAAGGAGAGGCGACAATTGGATGTATGTGATATCTCCGACGAGAAACTGGAACACAAGAAGAGCACCAGGGAAAAACTACGGAGGTTTGAATGAACTATCGATTTGAGCTAATAATAATGTGCCAATACCAGGACCCTACATAAACTATGAACTTTAACTAATCATAATATATCAATATTGGCTAATTAGTTATGACAGATGTAATGTATGTATATGTCAATTGTAGATACCGGGTCGTATGGTAACTATATACTCACTACTAAATCTTTTATGAATCTAAAATTGTTCTAGAAATCAGATCTATAACAAATGAATGGCAAAAATAAACATATCAAACATAATTATGAAACACTGATTTGTTTTTAAGTTGATTTCTATTCTATTCCAAATTTGTATTGACTCAGATATTTACCATTCAATATGATTTATGATGAATACAGCAAAATCCCTGGATTATCAAGCCAAACCTTCAAGTTACTCTGGACCCAGTGCATCAAAAGGGGTAGGCCTTGTCCAATTTGTAGTACAAGTGCACATCTGTAATAAAGGAAAGAGGCAGGTAATTGAAATAATAATTATGCTTCATCATTTATTATAGCCTGAGATAGGAGCTAGTGCTCCAGCTTAGCAGAAACATGAACTTTTATAAATATTGAATGATAATTAATCAAAATGAAATACTTTGCTCCAAGACATAAACTTTAGTTCTTTACAAAATTAATTGAATTTAAAGTAGTATTTTTGTAGGTTTGGGTAGCTGTTCATTGACACCGGGGGACATTTACAATTGTACAACTTTCAGAACATTTAATAGAAATGCAGACTCTAAGCTGGCTCAAGAGTCTCCTTTCTCTGTTGCTGAGAGAGAGCAGTGCCCTGGAAGAGATTGCAGCAATGCTTGACACAGAACTCTTGACACCTTTTGTCTTTCGACTGTAGCTTAGCATTTGAAACCGAGAGATTTGGAGTTGGTCCTGAGTGTGCTCCTCTCAGACTCTGATTCCTCAACTTTGGTCTTCTAAGTACTACTTTTTTTTTTTTTTTGCTATAAAATAAGGGCAATGATGATGATGATGTAATAATTCTTCAAGTAGTTCAAAATGCTGATTAAGATTTCAATGACATTAGGTACTAGAAGGTCATTTTAAAACTACATCAAACATTAATATTTTATTCAGTTTTATCGACTATCTTCTATATCTATTTTTCTCTTTCTAGATGAATACATTAGTAATTAAGCCATGAATCCTAGTCTTATAGAATTTTAAAACTTGCTTTGCATATATTCAGATTTGCATAGATTGAGTATTTTTTGTGAATTTCTATTCACCTTCTCTGCCTTCCCCTTTTCCCTCTTCTTCCTAATGCTTCAAGGGCACTTTAATTCAATTTATTGGAGTTGGTAGTGATAGCATGAGAACAGGACAGAGGGTTTCTCTGTAGCATTGCATTGTCTGACCATTTTTGTACAACTTTCAAACCATTTATTAGAAATTCAGACTCAGAGCTGGTTCAAATCTCTTCTTTACTTCCTTAAAGAGAGAGATTTCTTTTCTACAGCGTCTGCCATGATCCTTTCTCTTAACTTTCCTTCACTTTTTTGAACAGATCTTTGCAATCTTTTCTTCATTTTGTGGCTTAGATAATAATGCCACTCAAAGTTTTATGTTTAGTTAGCATTCTTATCTTCTCATTACACATATGTTTCCTGGATAGCTTCATTTAATTTCCATGGCCCCAAGTTTATATACCAATGAACTTCAAATTTGTATCTTTAGTCCCGATCACTATCATGAATTTCAGACTTATAAAGCTGACTATCAACAGCTATTTCTCCCAGAATATCCAATAGACATACTGAATTCAGAATACCCAAAGATAAAGTCACGATGCCACAGTGTCTCTAATTAATTTCCATACCTATCCCCTCAACATTAAATCCATGATAATCTACTGTATAATCAGAAATCTGGAAGTTATACGAAACATCACTTTCCTTAACATTCTTATTTCTCCTTACAAGTACATGCCATTGAGTCGGTAAATAACTATTAAAGCTAGACCCTCCGCACCTCTACTTTCTGAGTTTTGAATAAGGTTTTCACCACACTGTGTATGTCTTGGACCCTTCACAATAGTCTCAACACCTCTGATTCAAGTAATTCACCTCTCCTCACATTTCTGACTTGTGGTGTGGTGTTCCACGTGCCTTTCCCTAAACTATTCATCAGCTTCCTGCCTATAACGTACAAGTTAAAGACCACATTTCCTAGAAAGAAACCAAAGGTCTTTTATTTCTCTGCGAGTCTTTTCAGCCTCATTTTCCACATTCTAGTCTTAGCGTGCTAGTTGAAAAAAAAACCCCTTTTAACAAATATTAACTCTATCTAGGGCATCTTATATGTGGTTATTCTGAAATATTCAAGATCCACCTCAAATGTGACTGCTTGCAATTTCTTCAAAGAAAGTACAGCAGTCCTCATCTCTAATAATGTCTTTGTTCTGGTAATAAAATTAGTTTTTGAATAGATACTTCTATCAATAAATGTTCTACGAGTGAGAGTAGAATCCACTCATGGGAATTCACTCCACAGAATCAAGTTACAGAGTAAAGCAATAGAAGATTCCCTTTGGTTCCAACATAATAAATACATGTGTGTGTGGAAGTAGGTATTTTTATTAGTATTAGAGTATGATGAACTGTCAAAACAAGTATATTTTTGTCAAAAAGGAATTGTGAAAGACCATTGTGTATTTAGTGGGAATCTTCAACTTAAATCCCCTCTCAATAAAAGGTTTCAATAAAAAATGATGAAAATTGAAACATTCTATCCTGAAAATACTTATTTTTGTTTACAGTTATACATCTGTCTCATGATGTCTCCTCAGGAAAACTTCTGGTCATTTGTGTTGCACCACGAGAAGGTTGGGCCTGTTAATGAACTCTGTAAACACATTCAGCATCTGGCAGACATTCCAAGGTGAAAGCCAAGCAGATGGCTAATTTAATATAATCTAAGTGACTTTGGATCAGATAAAGCAATCGAATTAACAGCACTTTAACTCCACATACATCAGTTCCCAGCCATTCCTAACATTTCATTCCAAGGCACTTCTTCAGGATGAAAATCAATGCTAATTGAAAGCTCATATGGTGATGTTTATATCTGTAAAATGTGTAGTTAAAGAGCATATTAAAAACATGTGGGCATGAATATGAGGATTGGGAAATGGGTTTAATATAAAATAAATCACTGTGCCCTTAGAGTTGTTTTATGGATTTTAAATCACAAATTTTATTCTACCCATTATGCATACTGTATTAATCTCAATTTCATGTAGACTCTTTCCATTAGACCACCAGGATTTATAGTTGATACTAAGTGACTTTCAACTTGCTGTCCTATAAGGTAGATGTGTGTGTGTGTGTGTGTGTGTCTGTCTGTCTGTCTGTCTGTGTGTGTTTGTGTATATGGAGGGAGGGAAAGAGCGAGAGGGTCTGATTTTCATTTTTTTATTCAAGAGTTTTATGTTTCTAATACTCTGCCCTTGGAAAACTATCTTTTAATTTTATTTTAAAAGGTATGATTTATATGAAGCAAGATAATTAGCTTCAAGTACTTTAACTAATATTTAATGAGATCATTCCTAGAATAGATAACTTTTGCCTATAGTGCAAAAGAGCATGTATATTATAGTGAGAAAGTTCAGGGTTCAAATTTCAGTGCAATAGCTTACCAACTATGTAGCATTACTTGGGTTAGTTATTCTGCTTGTCAGGTTATCATTAGTCAAGTGAAGATGGTGAACTCCAACACTATGGCGATTAAAAGAATTACTTGATATGATGTTTATAATTCAAAAAAGATGGTAGGGAAGGCCACCCTATATATATGAATTATTATCAGTGTCCTTAGACTATCATTACTGTTAGCATAATAACCATCATTGTTTCATTGGATTATTCAACATGCACTCATTTACTCTGTGCTGGGAGCTGTGCTAAGGACTAACAATACAAAGGATAATATAAAGGGACTGAGATAATAGAGTGAAATGAACAAGTCCATGGAATTTGAAGGCACACTGCTAAGGTAGAAATTCCAGCAACACTACAAATAGTTCTGTGCCTTTGGACACATAATTAAGCTCCCTCTGCTTCAGCCTCCTTCTCTAGGAGAGACAGAATTAGTGCCTGAAAGACAGAATTAGTGCCTGAAAGACAGAATTAGTACCTCCAAGGGCTGTTGCTT
Source organism: Heterocephalus glaber (assembly GCF_053883595.1). Taxonomy (NCBI): domain Eukaryota; kingdom Metazoa; phylum Chordata; class Mammalia; order Rodentia; family Bathyergidae; genus Heterocephalus; species Heterocephalus glaber. The sequence goes on from NW_028258305.1 coordinate 44,904,239, forward strand.
AAAAATGTTAATGTCAAGAGACCTGAATTGTACTCAGAACACAGTAAGCTCTACAGAAGTGCTGGAGAAACACTTGAAATATAAGCCCTGCAGCTGTAAAGATTTCTAGAAGAAAACACAGGGAAAAGGTCCACATATTGGTCTGAGCAATGATTTTTTTTTGATATGATCACAAAAAATAGAAATGGGCATTTATTTATTGCATCAACCCAAAAAGCTCCACAAAGGAATAGTTAATAGAGGAAAGAGAGCCCACAAAATGTGAAGAAGTAATTTGTAAACCACAACATGATAAGGAATTAATATCCAAAATAAAATCCAAACAACTCAACTCAACAGGAAGGAAGCAAATAACCCGACTAAAATGGGTAAAGGAACTGAATACATAAACATTTCTCAAAAGAAGACATAGAGGTGACCAATGGATATATGAAAACATGACCAACATTGTCAGTCATCAGGGGAATGCAAATTAAAACCACAATTTTACTTCATACTTCTTAGAATGGCTATTATCAAAATGAAAGGTAAGTATTGGTGAGAATATAGGGAAAAAGAAACCCTTGTACACTGTTGATGGGAATGGTTGTTGGTAAATTAGCACAGCTACCATGGAAAACTGCTTGGAGGTTCCTCAAAAAAGTAAAAATTGGACAATCCTGAGATGCAAGAGTCTCTGCCTGGGTGTATATCGGAAGGAATTGAAATCGGTATGTCAGTGAGGTGGTGTACTTGCATTCCCATGGTCATTACAGCGCTGTTCACAATAGCCAATATACGAAAGCAACTAAACTCCCATCAGTGGGTAAATGGTAAAAGAAAATCTAGTTAATACACACAACGGAACGCCACTCAGTCTGAAAAGAGAAAAAGGTTGTGTCACTTCTGACAGCAGGGATAAACCTGGACACCATGCTATGTGAAATAAACAAATCACAGAAAACCAATGCTGTGTGGTCTCACTTATACGTGAAACCTAAAAGAGGTTGAATTTGTAGATGCAGAGGGTAGAATGTGGATATAAAGACTGAGGTGGGGGTGGAGAGTGGACAGAGAAAAGGAAAGTGACAATCAAAAGAATACAAAGTTTCAGATAGGTAAGAGGAAGAAGTTTTTCTAGTCTATTGTGTAGCTGGTGACGATAGCTAATCTTGTATTTTTGTTTCAAAATTGCTAAAAGAATATATTTTTAAATGATCTCACTACAAAGAAATTGTATGTGATTTGGTGGATGTGCTAATGAGCTAGAATTAATCATTTCTCAATGGGTATATATATATAAAACTTCATATTATATTCTATAAATATATACAATTTTATTTGTCAATTAAAACTAAAATTAAAAATAGAAGGTAAGATGAATAATGGAGACTTTATTTACTATTTTATCTAATAGTTTATAAAGATATAAATGTTTACTGAAAAACTAAAAGATAAAAATTCATTTTTTCCAGAAATACATGATCTAGTAAGGCTTATAATCACACAGATCATAATCTGCCTTTTCTCTGGATGTTAAATAGAGTTACACTTACACATGGCTCTTGATCTCAAAGAGACAGTTGGGAGAAGCAAGCAAACATTAATAAAGTACGCGTGATAGCTTTATAATTAGTTATTGTGCTAGAGGCATAGACCGTCTTTGCTTTGGATGACGAAATGAGAAAAGAAAGAAATTTGTCTGACAGAGCCTAATGGAACCAAATCAAGCTCCTGACTCCCCCAGTGCCATGCCACAGGCCACACCGTTTGGCACGCACAGTTCAAATGCATGTGTGTGGATAAACTCTCCCTCCCCTCACACAGGCCTGACCCATCATTTAGGTTCCGCATCAAAATTAGCAAAAGGTATCTCAGAGGTACATCTGGGAATAGAAGACCTACCAATATGACTTTGATTCTCAAAGAGGATTCTTTCATCCTATGGGACCTTGCTGTCCTGTGATATGCAGCACTCGGCTTCTTAACTTTAGAAGATTTCCAAGACAAGGATCATCGAACCATTAAATTACCCTTCATATCACCCTGACCATGTGGGGATGCACAGATACGTGTCCAGTGTGGTGTAAATATGCTCCAAGCACAGAGGGAGGTTGCCAAATGCGGCACAATTTGCAACCCCACTGGGATGTTAGTTCTGAAGAAGCCTACTCTAATTTCCCCTGGATGTGGGGAATGCTGGATCAATAGTTTCTACTTTCAAACAGCAAGATCTTATACCTTCTTTTCCTAGTCCTCCCTCCCCGCACCTGGAGCACCCTTACCTCAGGTATTTGGTGCCACATTGAATTTACTTTCTATATCGTTAAGCACCTTATCCATTTTCCCTCTGTTCCAGGCACTATTTGAAAACGAGTTTTAATTTTGATCTCCTCCTCAGTAAATGTCTCAGGTTCTTCACCACAATTAGCAGCTGAGGTACAGGAACAAGTGCAAGGAGTAACCCTCCAGCCAACAGCCCAGGACAATGTGCAGTGTCGTGTTTAAGTCACAAATGAAAGATAATACCATGCATAGCTGCATCCAAAACTGACCAATGGGAAAACATCATTTAAAAAGAAGTCAAGAAGAGCAATTCAAGTCAAGGGATTCGAACCATCTGTCGGAGGACCTTGCTTTGAAATAGTTCAGTTTGAGCTTCTCCTTTCACAAGCATCTTTACATAAGAGATTTATGACGTTGTATGGAAAGACGAATAAGAACGCGAGTGAATCACGTGACTGATCTATAGCAATCAAGCCGGTGACTCCCCGCTGCTGGTGATTTAACCCACTACTGCCTGGCCCTCCCCTTCTCCAAGCCAACTCCTTTCTGCTAGAGTCACATCAGCCTTCGTCCCTTCCTTTAGCCCAAACGTGTGTGCGTTTCCACCCCGTGGCCTTCTCTGCTGCAGCATTTCAGAGCTCAGTTCTTGGAGTAATGCTCCAGGAACCCTGAGTTCATCACAAACCCTAATCAAACGTCTCACAGTAATCCCACAGCTCCTCTGTCCTACACTTTGCCTTGTTACATTTCTCTTGTGGCCACTTAACTGCTCCCCCCCTCCTTTCTCGTCTGTAAGATTCCCCTGAGCAAGAGATCCGACCCATTTGCCCACTGTTTGCACTTTAAGCCCTGACCCAAGTCTCTGGCACATCATGGGCCTTCAATAAGTCTTTGTTGAATGAATTCCTGATGTAGATCTTTTAGTGCCATTTTTAAAAAGTTTTAAAATATTATTGCCTTTGACTCTGTGGATAGGCTCTTCACATCCAAACACATGTATTTCCTCATGTATTTCTCTGGTTTTCAGATTTCTTTGTTGGTTAATCAGTGCACTGGCTTTGATTTTGTGATCCTCCTATTTGGAGAATGGAGGGGAACGTGATGGAGAGACAAAGGGTCGGAGGCTTTGGAGTAGTGTAGAGTAGATCTGTGATGATCAGGTATGAGCAGTGACTACACAGTGAGCAAAGGGAGATCGAAACGAACAAGGGTCTCGTCACTCACGAGGCTGCGGCCACTGCTGTGCTTCTTGGAGGTCAATTCTGAGCGCAGAGGATGTAAGTGTTGGGTCTGGATAAACCTGTTTTGGGCCCCAAATGTAAGTAACTTTCGCTGTAGCTGGCCGTGATGAATTAAATGGAACCTGTTCTAAGCAGGCCAGCCTGCACGTTAAACTTCGCAAATGCACTACAAAGCACTTTTTGAAGAATTCTAACTAGGTCAGCAATACATTTGCCATATATCACACGAATAATTCTAATGTAATTCGTAAATATCCAGGCTTATGGAAATGGATGTTTTCTGTAAATGTTGGAGTGTGAACAACTCTCACTTCTGGTCACAGTGGAATTAAATTTGAGGCTGAGACACATCAAGGGAATTCATATTGATTCATAGATTAGAGGGTGAGCGAGGTCAGGTGCTATGCATTATCTGGCCTAAACAGAAACTTCAGGCCCTGCCGCTGCTCTTCAGACAGTGAACGAAATCTTCTCTTGCTCTGAACTCTGCCCCTGCAGGCAGCTCAGAGGTTTCTTCCAGTGAACGATTCCACGGCCTGCTTGAGCATCTTTGTAAAGATTTCTCCTCATTTGCCCTCCCAGCTTCGCTTTCCATTCACGACCCATTGCCTTTCCCTTGCCCTCTTGCCTTCCTCACTTACTCCCTCCAGGAATTCATTATTGTGATCTTTGCGGGAGTTTCAATCACCTTAATAAGGAATTATTCAAAAACATGCACAGTGGCTGTCCCAGGGTGGTTGTATTGCACGCTAACACATACTTTTTCCTAAAATTCTGCAATTGGGTTGTTTTCATGGTATAATGTATCACTCAATTACTTATTCAACCAGTGTTGATTGCATGGCCACGGCATGACATTTAGTCTTCTAGATGTGTGAGAAGCAGAGGCAGCCGCGGTTGAAGTTAGTGAAGGTGCCCGGTGCCAAGAGGTGAGTAGGAGTCTTAACCACCACACCACATGCAGCGTCTTCTGAGAGCCACAGCCCAGGCCTGAGCAGCCCCTGGCCCAAAACTGGGGGAACAAAGCTGGAGCTGATATGAGAGGAAGCTCTCCTTGTCTTGTCAAAATAAAGTTCTGCATTTTTATTTTAGAGACAAGTTAAAATTACTTCCTGAAGGTGAACTAATTTTCCTTTCTACTTTTTCAGTTTCCCTTTGGGTAAGGCATATAGTGACCTAATTCTTGGCAAGATTTTATAATCTTCAGGAATAAAAATTAAAAGATTTATGCCCAGGACAAAAAGCGAAGAAAGGGGGATGAAGCACCCAAGCCTAAAAGAAACAAACCAAATCTTTTAACTTTTTGGCATACTGATCTTGTGTCCAGTTGCCTGAGGAAGTTGTTGCTGTAAAATGAGTCAATAGAAGTGTGGGAATTTGTATCCAAAATGGCCTATGTATCTAATAGAAAAAGACCCATGTCTTGCAAATACTTGATCGAATTAAATATTTATTAGGCGCTGGCTGTGTGGTTGTGGACAGACAAAGTGCCAATCCTGCCCATAGAAACCGTCCATTTTTGTGACAGGTAACTACGGCATGGCATATAGATGTCAGCCACCATTCCCAGGGCTTGCCCTAGGCATCTGTCATTTCAAGAAGCCTTGAGAAGACCCGATTCCCAACTCTCAGCTTCAGAAGGAGCGTGTGGCAGGGAGCAGGCTGCCAGCAATGATTTTCCTGCTGACCCCGCTCTTGATGGACAGCTCTGTGCTTTGCGCTGCCTGACTGGACAGGAGGTGGCTGTACTTTACACAGTGGGCCCTTCTGTGACTTATCTTGACTTAGTCTCCTCCCTGAGAGACCCTCCTCACTCTCTCTCACACAGCCAGGTCTGCCTCAGGTCTCCTGAAATGGTCACACGGATATTCCGTCAGGAGCTCACTCATTGCCAGGCTCTGTGCTCTGCAGAGTTCCTGGCTCAGCTCCCACCAAGCGCAGCTGACATTGCCCAGTGCTGATCGATCGTTCTTGATGGTGTATAAATGCAGCGAGGACCAGAACTCTGATCCACCCACGTGTTTGACAAGAAATACTGGACTGAATGAATCAAAGGCCTAGATTTTTTTCCTCCTGCTCTGGAGTCTTCCCTTGTTTCTCCGAGAAGGGAAGCAAACACAAACATCTTTAGCCTATGACCTATCTCACAGGCAGAAATTCTGATTATGAAACGAAAGACTGTGTTTGCATAGCAGACTGAACTGTGCAATCTTTAAGATCATCTTTTGTGATAGCTTTTTAAAATCCCAAATATGTTCATCTCCAGTAATATCACAGAACTCAGAAGAGAAGTGTGGTTCAGAAAATGGAATTCTGTTTCATATAAAAGCAATACTCTTTAAAGAACATTGAATCTACAGATTTCTGGGGGATAATTTTTGAGGGAAAGAACAAACAAAAATGGGTCCAGGAAAAAATTCATGGAGTACAGGCGTCCACCTGTCCAAGGTAACCCACATGCTCCTGCTAAGTCCAGTCCAGAGTGAAAGGGCTTGGGGCTGATCAGCGCTCCTCCTTAATTAAAACTGGGCCTCGAGTCTTTGACAACAGCCACTATCCATTAGCGCCATGGGTTATACAGTAACTGAAATTCACAGAAGCCTGCAAAGCACGTAAGAAAAGCAACGCTGCCTTTGAGACTCAAGGGCAGGAGAAAGCACTCCATCAGCAATTCGCAGCTACCTGTCTAGAGATATTCTCAAAAGTTCTCCATCTGAGTAATCAGGAGTGTAATTGAACACAATGAGGTGTCAAAAGCTTTTTCAAAGTAATATAGAACAGGATTAACCATTCAATTAGCCCTGAAAAAACTAGAACCACACCGCACTTGCTTTATAATGCTCAGAACCTCTTTTGTTCTGTTCTTTTGCTTTTAATTTTTAAATTTTTATTCCGTGGCTTTACTGGGGATTAAATGCAAAGCTTTCATAATGAACTATAACACTATCCTTTTTTTTTTTTTTGAGGTGGTGTCTTTCTAAGTCTCAAAGTTGCCCAGGCTGGGCTCAAACTAGGGATCCTCCTGCCTCAGCCTCCCAGAGTGCTGGATTATAGGTGTGTAGCACTATGCCCTCCTCAAGCTTTGTCTTAACAGAAGATTCATTTGACTTTTGTGAAGCTCTCTATTCAGTACCCTATCATGATTTATTGTTGCATTCCACCCTCTTTTCAGATGGGAAAAGAAAAGAACAATTTATGCTTTGCAATGTTAACTCAATATAATTTATTATGAAAAAATAACCCAATGATTACATGTTAACATCATTGTTATATAACATAAAACATATGTACGATGCATATTTTCACTGTGTATATCAAAGTGATATTGAACAGCAATGCAAGAGACATGAAATCATATAAACTAGATGCAGTAATTTAAAAGCATAGCAGGCTGAGTTTATTTATTATAGGAAAAATACACCCTTTCTGACTCACTGGCTTCAGGGTCAGGGCTGAGTGACAGCCCTGCAAGGCACTGTGTATTTTGCATAATGATGCAGAGTCATCTAATCAATTTACATTCTTTTTATATCCTCAGGTTAGAGTCAGAGAATCATGTCGTACATTTTTTTAAATATTTCAAGCTTGGACTTGAGGTAAAAGAGTTATTGCAGCTTCTTCGTGCAATGAGCAGTGATTTCAGGCTGGTTTGGTCTGGAATCTCTTACTCCCATTCCACTTCCCTGGGGACCCACAGCACCCAGCAAATACTTGTCAGATTGGACACGGTGGGGTTATACGCCTGCCTTCCCGTCCAGTGCGCAGGTCCCCAAGAGAAAAGCTGAGTTTTCTCCTGTGCCTCTCAGCACCCGGCAGTGTGCTAAGGAAGGACACAGTCCACAGCATTCAGCTTGGCTTTCTGGGTGAAGTCCAAAAGGCCCTGGGCTTTGGGGTAATTAAAAGGTTGTGGATGAAAGTTCCATGCTTTCTGTCCCAGTTCTGGGCATGTTTGAATTTGGATCATTGCAGAGGTGGGAAACTGATAATTATTCAGAAATGCAGAGTATTAAGCAAGATTATCCACAATATAGAAAGGACTTTGAGAATCTTCTGGATGTACTAGGTACTAACAGCCCTACCAGGGCACCGGCCAATTCTCTTACCGTGCAAATTCCCCTGTTTCGTATTTACTATTATTTTGGGTATCATGCAACCTTGCAAGAACATATGTTAACCTGCAAAAAATGGGTAGCAATGTAGATGATTCTCGTTCAGTAGCAATGAAAACACATTTCATGTGCAAGATGAAAATGATTTTTAAATAAAGATTACACTTTTATTGTTCTTTATGTATACTAACCCAGTTTTGTCCTGAACTAGAAATCTTATTTTATTTTTTTTCTTGAAGCCATTATACATATCTTCATATCTCCAGTACATTTTTTTTTCTTAAATTCTTTTATTGGTACATTGTAGGTATACAACACAACTACATTTCTCATCGGGAATTGTACCTTTACATAATGCATCATCTTGGTTCCTATTTTTTTCCCCATTCCTAGCCCTCCCTTCACACCCTCCACCCTTCCCTATTTACAAAGACTTTATTTCCATTTCTCATCATTTTTCCTTTCCCTTCTTTCCTTTCCCCTGCCCCTCCCACGACCCCTACCCCTTTGGCCCTTTTCTTCCTATTTTACATTTTTGATTATTCATTCTAATCATTGGTACATTTTACGTATACAATATAATGACATTCATCATTGGAAATTTGCACCTTTACATAGTCTCTCTTGGTTCTTATTTTTCACCCTTGCCCAGCCCTCCCTTCAACCCCTCCATTCCTCCCTATTTACAAAGATTTTGTTCCTATTTTTCCATTTTCTCATATTAATCCCATTCCCTTCTATGCTTTCCTCTAGCCCTCCCACTTCCTTCCCCTTTGCCCCTTTTCTTCCTATTTCACATTACCTATTATACATTTAGTCCTTATTTACACTTTCAGTTTCTCACACCAAGAGAAACTATTTGGAATTTACTCATGTGTGTCCTATTTATTTCACTTAAGAGTATTGCCTCAATGTGCATCCACTTAGCTATAAATGTCTCTAATTTCTCATTTTTTATGGCTGAGTAGTACTCCATTTTATAAAAAAACCACATTTTCTTAATCCAGTCTCCAGTTGATGGGCATTTGGGCTGTTTCCAAGTTTTAGCTATTACGAACTGTGCTGCTATGAACATGGGTGCACATATATCACTGTGGTATGATTCTTTTAATTCTTTGGGGAAGATCCCCAGCAGTGGAATAGTGGGGTCAAATGGGACTTCCAGTCCTACTTCTTTGAGGTATCTCCATACTGATTTCCACAGTGGTTGCACCAGTCTACACTCCCACCAGCAGTGGAGCAGGGTTCCTCTTTCCCCACAGCCCTACCAGCATTTGTTATTGGTTGATTTCATGATAGCAGCCATTCTTTCTGGAGTGAAGTGGAATCTCAGCATTGTTTTCATTTGCATCTCTCGAATGACCAATGATGTTGAACTTTTTTTCATGTATTTATTTGCTATTTCTACTTCTTTGTCTGAGAAATGTTTGTTCATTTCAGATGCCCATTTTTGGATTGGGTCTTTAAATTTGGGAGGTCTGATCTTTTAAAATTCTTTATAGATTCGAGCTAGTAGACCTTTGTCTGAGGAAAAGCAGGTGAAGATTTTTTCCCACATTGTGGGTTGTCTCTTCACACTGCTGGTGGTTTTTCTTGCTGTGCAGAAGCCTTTTAATAAGAAGAGATCCCACTTGTTGATTGTTTGTGCTAGTTCACGGGCAACTGAGGTTTTGTTCATAAAATCTTTTCCTACACCGATGTCTTCAAGGGTTCTACCTAACCTCTGCTCCAACTGGTTCAGAGTTTCTATTTTAATATTTAGATCTTTAATCCATTTTGAGTTTAGTTTAGTGCATGGTGAGAGATACAGGTCTAGTTTTAATCTTTGGCAAGTTGAAGCCCAATTTTTCCAGCACCATTTATTAAAGAGGCTATCTTTCCTCCAGTGAGGGTGTTTGACTCCTTTATTGAAGATGAGGGGGCTGAGTGTATCTGGTGTTGTTTCTGCATCTTCTAATCTGTTCCACTGGTCCTCAGGTCTGCTTCTTTGCCAGTACCATGCTGTTTTTATCACAGTAGCTTTGTAGTAGAGTTGCAGGTTGGGGATTGTGATACCCCCGGCCATGTCTCTGTTACCTAGAATTGCTTTTGCTATTCTGGGTCTCTTCTTGCTCCAAATGAATTTTTGGATTGTTTTCTCAAGGTCTATGAAGTATGCTGCTGGGATCTCAATTGGAATTGCATTAAATCTATATAGCAGTTTTGGAAGTATGGCCATTTTCACTATATTAATCCTTCCTACCCAGGAGCAGGGGATGTCTGTCCATTTTCTGATATCATCTTCAATCTCTCTTTTCAGAGTGCCATAGTTTTCAGAGAAGAGGTCTTTGATTTCTTTCGTTAGGATGATTCCTAGGTATTTCAGTTTTTTGGATGCTATTGTGAAAGGAATTGTTTGCCCTATTTCTCTCTCAGTGAGTCTGTCATTGGTGTAGAGGAAAGCTATTGATTTTTGTGTGTTGACCTTGTAACCAGCTACTTGACTGAATTTGGTTATTAAGTCTAGAAGACTTTTGGTAGAGTTCTTGGGGTCTTCTATATAGAGTATCATGTCATCTGCAAATAATGACAATTTTACTTCTTCATTTCCTATCTTTATTCCTTTTATTTCTTTCTCTTGTCTAATTGCCGTGGCTAATGTTTCCAGAACTATATTGAACAAGAGTGGTGATAGTGGACATCCTTGTCTTGTTCCTGATTTTAGTGTGAAGGATTTCAGTTTTTGACCATTTAGTATGATATTGGCTGTTGGTTTTTCATAGATGGCTTCTATCAGTTTGAGGTAGAGACCATCTATTCCAATTTTTTGTAGGGTTTTTATCATAAATGCATGTTGGATTTTGTCCAATGCTTTTTCTGCATTTATGGAGATAATCATATGGTTTTTGTCCTTGGCTCTATTGATACAGTGTATTACATTGATTGGTTTTCATATATTGAACCATCCCTGCATCCCTGGGATGAATCCCACTTGATCAGGGTATATGATCTTCTTGATGATCTTCTGCATTCTGTTTGCCATTATCTTATTAAGGATTTTTGCATCTATGTTCATTAGTGAGATTGGCCTATAGTTCTCTTTTTTGGTTGGGTCTTTCTCTGCTTCGGGGATCAGAGTGATGCTTGCTTCCAGGAATGAATTTGGGAGTATTGCTTCCCTTTCAATGTCATTGAAGAGTTTAAACAGTAGTGGCAGCAGTTCCTCTCTAAATGTCTTGTAGAATTCAGCAGTGAAGCCATCAGGGCCTGGGCTTTTCTTAGTTGATAAGTTTTTAATTACATTTTCAATTTCATTGCTTGGTATTGGGTTGTTCAGAATTTTGAGGTCTTCTTCGTTCAACTTTGGTGATTCATACGTATCTAGGAATCTGTCCATTTCTTCTGTGTTGTCCATCTTATTGGCATATAGGTTCTGGAAGTAGGTATTGACGATCCTCTGGATTTCTGCTGGGTCTGTTGTAATTTCACCCTTTTCATTCCTAATTACATGGATTTGGGCCTTTCCTTTTTCTGAGAAGGTTGGCTAAAGGTTTGTCAATTTTGTTGATTCTTTCAAAGAACCAACTCTTGGCTTCATTGATTTTTTGTATCGTTCTCTTAGTCTCCACTGATTTCTCCTCTGATCTTTATAATTTCCTCCCTTGTATGAGCCTTGGGGTTGCCCTGCTCTTCTTTTTCTAGAAGCTTGAGGTTCAGCATCAAGTTGTTTAATTGGGCTCATTCTGTTTTCCTAATATGCGTATTCACTGCTATGAATTTCCCTCGTAAGACAGCTTTCATCGTGTCCCATAGATTCCGATATGTTGTATTGTCATTGTCATTTAATTGAAGGAATTATCTGATTTCTTCTTTAATTTCCTCTGTGACCCATTGGTTATTCAGAAGTGTGTTGTTCAATTTCCATGTGTTTATGAAATTTTTTGAGTTTCTTTTGCTATAGATCTCCAATTTCATCGCACTATGGTCTGATAATATACAGGGGATAACTTCAATTCCTTTGCACTTACTTAAACATGTTCTATGTGTGAGTATGTGGTCTATTTTGGAGAATGGCCCATGTGCAGCTGAGAAGAATGTGTATTCTGATTTTGTGGGGTGGAAGACTCTGTAAACCTCTGTTAAATTCATTTGTTCAAGAGTTTGATTGAGTTCTAGTATTTCATTACTTATTTTTTGTCTAGTTGATCTATCTATTTGTGACAGTGGGGTGTTGAGGTCCCCCACTACAATTGTATTAGTGCATATATGACTTTTCATGTCCGTTAGTATTTGTTTTATATAGTTAGGTGCACTAGTGTTTGGTGCATAGATATTTATGATTGTCATCTCTTCCTCTTGGACTCTTCCCTTTACAAGAACGTAGTGTCCTTCTTTGTCTCTCTTAATCAGTGTTGGTTTGGAATCTACTTGATCTGCAAAGAGGATAGCTACTCCTGCTTTTTTTTGGGTTCCTGTCACATGGAGTATTGTTTTCCACCCTTTAACTTTCAGTCTATGAGTTTCCTTTTGAATGAAGTGTGTTTCTTGTATGCAGAATATTGTTGGATTTTGCTTCTTGACCCATTCTGCCAGTCTATTTCTTTTGATTGGTGAATTGAGACCATTAACATTGATGGTTATAACTGAAATGTATTGACTTGTCATTGCCATGACTTTTTCTTTTTGTTGGGTTCTCCCCCTTTACCTTTAATTGCTTGTCATTCCAGATGGGTTCATTCTGCTTTGCTTCCTGGGGTTGTGATCCTCAATGTCTGTTCCTAGGCTATTGTGTAAAATTCTTTGGAGTGCTGGTTTGGTATTCACGAAGTTCCTAAGGTGCTCTTTGTCATGAAAGTATCTTATTTCTCCATCAATGTTGAAAGATAGTTTTGCAGGGTACATCAATCTGGGTTGGAGGCTGTTTTCTTTTAGGGCTTGGAATATGTCACTGCAAGCTTTTGTTGCCTTGATGGTTTGTGTTGAGAAGTCTGCTGTGATTCTGATGGGCTTTCCTTTGTATGTGATTTGTTTCTTTTCTCTGACTGCTTGGAGAACTTTGTTCTTCTGTTGTGTTTCTGGAATCTTAACAATTATATGCCTATGTGTAGATTTTTTTTGATCAAGGCTATTTGGAGTCCTATATGCCTCACTTATCTGTATATCAAGCTCTTTTCCCCTGCTTGGGAAGTTTTCTGCCATTATTTCTGTGAAGAGATTTTTTATGTCATCTCCACTCTGTCCTGTTTCTTCATTGAGCCCAATCAGTCTTATGTTATTCTTCTTTGCATTGTCTAGCAGCTGCTGGATTGATTTCTCATGTTCCCTTATAATTTTGAAGCAATTTTTCTTTTCCTGGTCACTAATTGCAATCTTATCTTCTATATCTGAAATTCTGTCCTCACATTGGCTCATTCTGCTGTGTAGACTTTCAATGGAGTTTTTCATCTCCTGGAAATCTATTTGCATCTGTTTTATGGATTCCACTTGTTTCTTATGTTGGGATTCCATCATGTTCCTGAGCTCCTCTCTAGATTTATTAATCATGTCTTGCACTAGGGGCACAATTTCTCCTGTTATCTGAGAAATTATTTCTGATTTCATTTTTTCCAGATCCCCTTTTGTTGCCAGTTCAGTGGGTCCAGCTGGTTGAGTATCAGAGTGTTCCATCTCATTTCCCTTCGGGGTTGGTGTAGGTGATCTGGAAGTCTGGTTTTGACACTTATTTACGTGTTTCCTCATTTCAACTGGGGTGGGGGGCTGTTAGCGCCTGCATGGATTACCTCCTCTGATCTGGGTGAGGTAGGACAGGGGCCAGGAACAGCTGTAGGTATGGTGACTCAAAAGCCCTTTCCTGTGGGCTGGGAGCAGCAGGAGGGATGGTGGCTGGGAAGCCCCTTCCTCTGGACCAGGAGCAGTGAGATGGTGGCTCCGAAGCCCCTCCCTCTAGGCCGGGAGCAGTGGGAGGGATGGTGGCCTGGAAGCCCCTTCCTCTGGGCCAGGAGCAGTGGGACAGAAGGTGGCCCCAAATCCCTTTCCTCTGGGCTGGGAGCAGCAGGAGGGATGGTGACCAGGAAGCCCCTTCCCCTGGACCAGGAGCAGTGGGACGGCGGCTCAGAAGCCCCTACCTCTGGGCCGGGAGCAGCAGGACTCAGTACCTTGGTCTGGTGGTCTGGTGTCCTTTGCGTCTTTGTAGTGTGGAACCAGGTGGCTGCCTATCTGCAGCGGGGTGATTTGGAGTCTTCCTCATGACTCGGGACATCGGTAGGGCGTGCACAGACCTCCTCCAGTACATTTTGAATCAGCTTCAGGATATGGGTGACTTCATCTTTAAAGAATTTTAAAAATCTTTGATATGTACTTACTTTATGTTTGCATATGATTTGTTGTTTTAGCTTTTTGAAAATTATACTTAGAGTTCATGCATATTTAGTTTATATGGTTGTGTTTTAAAAACTTAAATATTTAGAAATAATCTGGTTTTCTCAAATATATTTTATATTTGATTATTTGAAATTTATGTGAATAACTAAATACGCGCGTGTGTGTGTGTGTGTGTGTGTGTGTGTGTGTATGCTTGTTTTAGAAAAAATAATATAGGGCAAATAAAACTTTGACAATGAGGGAGTCAGAAGCAGGGGATGTACTTGTCAACATGCAGTACATGAAACCAAAATACCAGCAGGCCAGGAAATATGACATAGGGAAGACTAGGCACATGCTGAGGTATTGGATGGGGAACTGGCGTTGTTGAGATTTCTACTTCCCACATCTTGGAAAATAATTATAACACTAACAGATGATGTAATTCAAGAGGGCTTTTTCCCTGAAAGATTTGGATCAAGCTCCCTCTTAAAATGGCTCACTTGGGGGCAGTTCAAAAACAGTAATGCTACTGCAGAGATAATTAAATTTGGTTTAGTCCATATTTGGACTATATACCTAACTTTTATAAAGCACATAGCAGATTTTTCAAAAACAAAATGTGAGCACTTTTCTCAATGTAATTATTTTTCTTTTTTTCTTTTAGGAGTGCAAGGCTTAGCAATATAAACCACAGGAAGAAAGGGAAACATCAGGAGGATGGAGAAAGTCATGTCCGCAGTGATCCAGGGAAAGCTAACTCTAGGAAACCACGGTTTCTTGGTTAAGGAAGAGGACTACGGCCATTTTCATCTAAACTTCTTGAGATTTTCCTTCACTCATTAGCTTAAAAATTCTTAAGACAGAGAAGGTAACCCAATGAGTAGATGAACAGTGCTTCAGGTGAACTGAAGTCAAACTGAGTCTACAAAGCCCCTTTGTTCTCGCGAGGTCACAGCCCTGTGTTCACGCTCAGATCTCGCGGGCCCTGCTGCAGGCAGCTCAGGTAGGAGGAGTGGAGCTCACCCTGCACCTGTCTGTCCTCTGCCCACAGGGAAGCGACCGTTCAAGACTGGCTTACGCTGCTTACCTTGTATCGCCAAAGTTGCTACATTTCTCTTCATTTTTCTTTATTGCATGAATACTCTTAAAACAAAATTTGTTTGAAGGGTATGAAAACAAAGAATCCTTACCAGTTGCATTATGAACAGTATTCAAAGTCCTCTTCCAATTTTTTCCTGTACATCCATACGCAAGCATGAGTTTAGAGAATTTTATCTGTAGATCAGGTATAAATTTTATTATTCTTGTTCATTTATAGTTCTTTTATAAATATCTTCCTTATAATTATATACCCCTAATTATTGTATATTGCTATATAAGATTTAGACTCAATATACCTGAGTATACCTTCTCTAATTTTAGACATTTTTTTAAATGTCAATTTGCTGTTTAAACAATTCGGTCATAAATATCTTTGAGAATATCACTGTTTATACCATATGAATGACTACAAACCCTTAATTTTAAAATAAATATTTGAAGTATCAGAAACTGGGGTATGTTTCAGAATCTGTGTAAACATTTAACATGGTTGTTACAGATTAACAAGCTGTATTTAAATTAAGAGCAGGTTCTAGAATGTAGAAAATGAGCATGCTCTTGGCAGGAATTACTCAAACTGATAAAAATAATGTAGGAGAATGTAAATGTAATTAAAATTGTGGAAATATCCAATTTCTAAGAAGTGGAATACAAAGGAAGAAACAAGTTATTTTTTCAATGTTCAGGAATACACACACACACACACACACACACACACACACATTTAACAAAAACACAACACCAGCAACTCAGCCATGCGCACCCTGCAGGCCACCTGGCTGCGTGGAGGATCCGCGTGGGGGCTCCCAGACCGGCCTGCTGCTTTGTCCTCAGCGCCCAGCTGCATGCTCTTCCTGCGTCCACGCAATAAACTGCGCTTCAGAGTCACAGGATGTTGAGTCCTGTGAGGTCTTCCAGTGGATATCTCAACATTCAGCTTCGTTTCTTCCTTTATTTTTTCCTGCGGTCCTGGGGATTGAACCCAGAGCGTTTGCACTGTTCTAAAATTTTCCATCTCTTTTCATTTAATTCTTATTTTGAGGCGTGTTCTCGCTGAGAGGCCAGACTGTTCGGGCTGGGCTGACAGGCGTCACCCTCCTGCTCCCTCCCAGAAGACTGGGATTCCCCGCAGGCTCCACCGCGCCAGCTTCTTGAATGTTCTTCTCTTTCATTTGAACAACTTCGGTGGACAAAGCTTGCCAAGTCCCAGCAAATATTCACTCTCGGTTTCATCAGCTCCATTTAAATATGAGCTTGCACAAATGAAAATACTGGAGAAGATGTAGGGGAAACTAAAAATTCACTGCTTAGCAGTGCAGGTGGGTTGCATTAAATACGATAATCCTACAACCCCAATTTATATAACCTTGCAATCATTAAAATGAGCAAAATAGACCCATTTTATGTTGTGAAAACATGACAGAAAACATGTTCTATATCATTTATGCTTGTAATTACTTTTCATTTTGGTGATGACTGTCAAAAATCCATTCATTATGGGCCGGGTATTTAGCTCAGTGGTTTCGCCGCCTGCTGCGCAAGTGCAAGGACCCGAGTTCGAACCCCGGTTCCAAAAAAAAAAAAAAAAAAAATCCATTCATTTATTTGGTGCTGTTCTTATTTGACATTCTCTCTCGACATACGATCACTCAGAGAGCCAATTAAAGCATCTTTTTTTTCTAAGAATTTTTAATAGTCACTTTAAATTTAGTTCGTGAGTAGTGAGAAGCGACACCGAGGTCTCCATGGCTTTTACCGAGGGAAGGTTTCTTGCCGCCCGCGCTTGATTCTCCCTGTGGCTTAGCTGCGGTTCTGCTCCATTCTACCTTCCCTCAGCTTCCGGCACAGAGCGACTTGCAAGCCACCTGCAGCCTCCTGGCAGGCAGAAACAAGGGCACAGCCTTGGATTTTAAAGGTTCTTCCTGAAGGCGACATACTTTATTCAAAGCATAGCTCAGTGGACACAGAAGTTACGTGGCAAGGCTTGATGTTAAAAGACAGAGAAAGTGTAATTCTCCCCCTCGAGGGGTACAGCCAATATTCTGAACAAACATGCTGTTCCTCTTCTCTGTTCAAGGACTTTATTAATATTTGGCTTTAGAGTTACAAAGCCACGCAGGTGGTAACATTTTTTATGCATTAATTAGCTGAAGAAATTTGACCACAATGCAGCCCTAAGTCTTTTAAAGCAGGAACATGAAAAGTTTCTGCGAAGTGGCAGACAGTAAACAAAGCCTACTTTGCTGGCTGTGCATGTTTGCTGCAACACTTTAGATTTCTCAGTTCTGCCAGGGTAGCCAGAAAATGGCCCTAGTTATTAAAGAAAGGAATGTACATGTCTGTGTCCGTATACATATGTAATATATTAGATAATTATATATGAGATATAAATATATATTAGATACTATATATAATACACATTTAGATTGATTTTGCTGACTGCTACTCCCACAGTAGGTTAGTTCTTATCTGGTTAGAGTGGAACTTTAGACAGCCTGTGGAGATCTGCAGTTTGAACTGTTCTTGTTGAAAGACATCTCTATAGTGGATAAAATGGAAATTTTGTTTAGTTCTGCTCTAGTACAAGACAAGCCATATTTACTTTAATAGTTGTTGGTTCTGTGAAAAATATCTTGAGATACAGATGTATCAATTGCAATATCATTTTCAATGTACTTGCTTTCTTAAACAGGCTATAGAAAGAAAAGCTCCATTAAATCCCTTGGCTGGTGGGACCAGGCAAGGCAACTGAGCAAGCGTCGTAAGGAATCTGAATTAAGAAAAGAGTGAGGAGTCATCATTTAAATCCTAGAATTAAAGGGAATAGTTACTTGGAAATACACTCATTTGACATCTTCTTGGTAAAGGTGCATTACGACATTACCTACCACTGTCATCTAAATAGACATAATCATGACCCATTCAACTGTTATAGACAAAAGGTGGCCACATTCATGTCTATGGCTTTTGCACCTTTGTACAAATTCTTACAGGTAACTATAGAAATGCAAACATCTAATGTATCTGACAAATTAAAACAACATCATTCTGTTGGATTGAGACTTGCTGAAAACATTTAACAAAATTATATTGCTCAATTTTGTTCTAAGAATCAAAATCTGCTTTTTGGTAAGATTTGCATGTTCAAATTCCTTTTCCCCTTAATGTAGACTTAAATAGAAGAAGAAATGTTAATTGATTCGTTGAACTTTTGAGGCAACTATTTAACATTTTCAATAAAAAGAAGCCTACCTCCAATCCCAGGGGGCAGCTTTACTAAAGACATACATTATAATTATGCTTCTGTTTTCATTTCCTACTAATAACGGAGAATGGGAAAGTCTGCTTTCCTACATATGGATTATAAACCATCATTTAGACAAAGCTTCATTAAACTCCAACAAACACTAAAGGTCATTTTGGTTTTCATTTGTTTGTACTGTAGCAACCAAATGTTGCGAAAATGCTTATCAGCTGCCAGCAAAATTCAGAAACATCAGAAAATGGCAAACGTAAGATGAGGACTTTGGGGGTAAGTTCATCTGAAACCAGCATCGATAGAATGTGATCCTTTCCCTCAAGGAAAGCATTCTGCATGGAAAATGGAAGAACGCATCAAGTAAATACAAAGGGGATTTCCATTGAATCGTTTAGCTCAACTGACCCAGGAAATGTTTTTCTTTTTCTCACTTCAAACGAATAGACATGGAATTTAAAATAGAACAGCCACAAATGTAAACATACACTTAGTTCAAATTATAAATAAATAAATAAATAAATAAATAAATAAAAATCTCCAAGTAAAAAGAGAGCTGGAAGTTGGAGCCAAGAGTGGGAGCAGCTGGGCAGGATTACGTGGTGAGCCCCAAATACTGTACCACCAGAAGTGGAAGAGAATCTTTGGTGTGAGAATTAGAAATAGAATACTGCAGACAATCAATCGGGTTCACAAGTCAAGACCATAAGCAACAGCTATGTGAACTTAACAATCCAGGAAAATAACAAAATCTTACAGCCTGCCTAAAGTCAGGGCTGGAAAACTTGGCTCAAAAGGAATCACATTCTCAGGCCTCCTCTGTTCTGTGAGGTCACAGTCCACAGTCCAACCCACAGCAAGTGGCCCTGGGAGAAGACCTTTAGAGACAAACACTTCTGAAGAAAGAGACCAGGGGAGGGGCAGTACAGAGCTCAGAAACTTCGGTCCTGATGAAAGGCTGCCTTTTAGATTGGCTGAACCCTCTAAGTCTTAAACAGGGAAATATGATAATCAAACATAACATTAAAGACAAAATAAGTATTCATACTGAAATAAAATTGGGATTATTTAAAAAGAAATAATGAGGAGGCCAATAGTAAATATCACACAACAGTAACACACCCAAGACACTAGGAAATAGATTCAGCTAGTAGAGAAATACAGCGAATCAGGTGTTTCAAACCGGACTGAACTTCATCTAAGAATGGGGTGAAATGAAGGAATTTTCTAGCAAAAATCGAAGTAATCTACTTCCTGCAGATTGTTACTCAGAGTTTCAAAGCAGACTAAACTTTATTTAAAATGAGGAAAATAAACTAATTGTCTAGCAAAAATTGAGGAAATTTATTTCTTGCAGTTTTTACTGTAAGAAGTATTAAGACTATTTTTCATCAAGAAAGATTAAATGCAAAAGGAAATAGCTGAAAGAAACAGCAAATGTGGATAACTTTAAATAAACACTTGATTGTAAATAACAGTACTGATCAGGTTGGAAAGTATAGAACCAGTAGGACTGAAATATCAAAATAGTAGAGAAAGTAAGAATTAGAGGAAATTATTCTAAAAATTCAAATGTTCTTATAAACAGAGGCCAGAGAGGTAAAACAACTTTTTACTGTTTTGAACACTTATGCTAAATATTTCAAGTGTAGTTACTAAGATAAAAGAAAGAATGTATTTTCTTCAAAAAAGAAGAGGAAAAACAGAACAAAACTTGGCCAATTGCATAAAGGGCAGAAAATAAGAAATACTCGTTAAACAGTTAGGAAAACATAAAATTAGATTATGAAAATAGCCTTAATTTAACAGTAATCATAGGATTACTTACTAAACTATTTGCTTTATCGAAATGAAAAATAGAGACAAGGGAAAATGAAATAATTTCAGACACACCCTATTCAAAGGAGCTAAGCATATTATAAAGGTAACTTGGAAAGATTATAGAAGGAAAAAAAGGACATGCATACTATTAGACATTGCAGGTATGCTCATGATATTACTGATTGAAATAACAAAATATTTTTAAAAACCAGAAATGTGTTCAATAGGGAATTGATATTTCAATTTAATTGTAATTATTACTGTATATTTTCCTGTTCTGTTTTTCATCACATATGAATACAATTCCTTTAGGGTATTTATTTTGGAACCATTTACAGTCTCAAAAACATTGCTAATCATATATTTCATATATACTTGCACATAATCCTCTTTCTAGTAAATGGAGAAAAGTTTATTTTATCATATTGCATTGGCTAGAATTCTAGAGAAATGCTAAATCATATGGTGAAAGTTGGTAGATTAGTTTTGTTCTCGAGCTCAGTGGAAATTTCTTGGGAGTTTTACTATTGCCTACAATATTATTCATTAGTATGACATTAATAATTTTATCATGCAAAATTTAAGTTCTTTAATTCTTAGTTTATATACATTTTTTTTAGAAAAATGCAGAATTTCATTAAAATATATCATATCTAAAAAGATAGGGCTAGGGATACAGCTCAATAGCCTAGTAAATGTGGAATCCTGGGCTTCATTCGTAGTACTAGAAGAAAAGAATATTTTCCAAATAGAGAGATAATCATTTTATTTTGTGTCCTATTGCCAAGAGTATTATCAACAATTTCTCGTTATTAAGTAACCTTGCAATTTTTAGATTAAACCCTAGTTGGATAATTATTAGAGAGTATCATTATATTATTTTGGTTCATATTTTACTAAAGATTATTGGGTCTTTGTTTTTAAGTGATAATGTTATTTTTCAGTGTCTCTCAGAACTATTTTATCTTGAAAAAGTCCACTATCATCCTCAATTCACTGAAAGTTCAAAGAAGGCAGGAATCAGGTTTATTTTATTTCTCATTTGCTTAACATCTAATATTTATACTTAGCACAGCGGCTGAGACATTGCAGAGTTTCAATAAATATTTGGGGAATAAATACTGCAGTCTGCTCTTTGCCACTTAGATTCTGCTTGAACTAAGCTTTTTAAAATCCTTAATTCTCTTCAGCCTTTGCTTTCCTAATTCCTTCACTGGCAAAGTAATTGTCAAAGCTATCTTATCCTAGGATATCACACTAAATTCTTTATGACTTGTAACTACCAAACCTCTTTTAAATGTTCCTGTTGTTGTTATTGTTTACAAAGCAATAATTGAAGAGAAATTAATCAGGTACATTATTCCTGGCTGTTTGTTTGGTTTCAGAAATGAAAAGAATGAAATAATCTGTTCAGAAGTAAAATTTGATACTGAGAAGTCCATTGGTTTCTAAGAAGCTCTTATAGATAGCAATTGTTTCAATTCTCTGCAAATGGCAATAGCCTGTGGACAGTACTATGTTGAGCAACAGGGAATAAAAATGAAAAAGTTGCTCACCTTTTCCAGGCCATGTAATTCCAAGGCTGTATGACCCAGTAGAGGAGGAGAAAGGGTTTCCCCTGGGACAGTTCAGTGAGCATGTGCTTTCGGGAGCCCAGCTCCACACCAATTTATGAGAACGTCTTGGTCTGAATTGGCTGGCTGTGTGGAACCAGTGCATCGTGTTTGTCAGAACCCTGCCTGTGACCCAGCTTGGACAACCAGGGCAAGACCTTGCTTGGTCTTCAAACATTCCAGGAACGTGTGTCTCTGTCCTCCTCCTGTCCCTCCTGACTGAACCACCATCTTTGTAAATGCTTGCTGATGTTTTTGTCATTCAAAGTAAAATTTTGAACCAGAAAATAGAAGTCATTAGATCTCTCTAAACTTTATGATATTCAATTGTGAACCAGCAGTAAAAATGTTTAACTCAGAAATCTGAGGTAGGAGTAGGATTTTCATTTTGGTAAAGAATGCCCCATGGTACTTAGAATGCAGTAGTTTGTAAAAGGAGATAAATACGTGCTAATGTCCTCTAATTTTTCCTGGTTGTATCGTTTGATTTAGAAAATGATTTTATAATGAGTAAAACAAAAAAACATTTTCTGAGTGTAATATGTCTCACAAACTTTGTAAATGTGGAATAACATGATAGCCCTCTTTGTAATCTTGACTCTCTCCTCACACCAAGAGATAACCATTGCAGACTTATTGTGTATAAAGCGAGTAATATTTACTGATTTTCATTTTTGTGCTTAGATATGTAACATATGCATATCTGTGGTATTATCATCGATAATCATGTCATATAATTTATGTTTCTGTGTTGCTTTTCTTCTAATGCTATCATTTTAATATTCATTATATTTTAAATAACTACATAGGGTACTATTGCATGAATATATTATAATCACATTTTCTCTGTATTTGAGGGATTAAGTGTTCCCTTTTGAGTAATAGGGCCAAATTTTCTTCTCAAAATTGTTACACAAATGTATCCCTTTTCCAATTATGTGATTGTTCATTTCACTGTATCCTTCCGACCAATATTTGAAATTACTGATCTTTTGACTTTTTTCATTGCTGATGGGCAATTTAAATTTTCCACTTTATTAGTGTTTGAACACATCCAAAGGTCATTTCAATATCTTTTTCTCTGAATTCAATGTTCACTCATTTTTTCTACTGGTTGTCTGTATTTTTCTTTCTGAGATGTAAGATCCCCTAAGTAGCTTTCTTCAGGGAATCAGTTTTCAGTGTAGGTAATGTTAGCAATACCTTAGCAGTCTGTACTTTGCTTTCTTCCTTTAATATAAACCTTGTTATTTAAAGGCTTGGAGTCTTTTTGTATTTAGCTGGTTGCTCATTTTCCTTAGATAAAATTTATTTCTCTTGGGGCCAGGGATTTAGCTCAGTGGCACCACGCCTGCCTGGCAAGTGCAGAGCCCTGAGTTCGATCCCCAGTACAAAAATAAAAGAACTGTTTCTCTTCATCTCTGTGAATTCTGAATTTCGTATCTTATTTTGGAAGTTCTTCTCCAATGTAAGATAGAGCTGTCTCTTTTGTTATGCTGATATTTTTGTAGGTTTTTCTGCGTTGAAGTCTTTAATCCATTTGAACAGAGCTGTTTTAAATATATGACATGAAGCAACCTAACCAATTGAATTTTTCAAAAGTTCTTCACTAAGAAGTCCTGAGTGTCGGGCACTGCTCTGTACTGTAAGATACAGCAGTGGGCAGCACAGGGCCAGGGGAGCAGGCCACCATCCAGTGAGTGTATAATGGATCCCGCTGTGCTAGGAGCTGGGGAGCATGGTCTCGAGAATGGTCCATCGGGAGGAAAGAAGGGATGGCTGCTTGGGGCAGGGCCAGGTACCAGTGCAAAGAAAGGGGGCTTTGTTCACCGCCCCCCGCCCCCCGAGTGACAAGTCTCTCAATAGCGCTGTACAGGTAGTCACTTAGGTTTTTCTCTGAGTTAAGGAAGTATAGCTCATTAGCTCTGAACTTCATTCTGTGGACTCACAGCCCCATTTCTTTTTCTATGTAGGACTATTCTATTTTCTCCACAGTTTGAATTGGGTCATGTTTCACCTCATTGTTCTCTGCTGCATATTTCATTATAACTGTGTATTTTCTCTTCTTTATCATTCATAAAATCAGCATAATTTTTAAATGGGTTGGGATTTATTTATCAATAAATATGGAAGGAAATGACTTCTACAATATTTTGTCCTAATAAGGACTCTTTGTTCAGGCCTCTTATAAACGTGTGTAACACTGCTGACAGAGGTCTACGTCCTCCTTGTTAATATTGTTCACAGAAGTAAACAGCTTTTTGTAAAATTGCTGCGTGGATTTAAAAAATTAGGTTCTTAAAGCTATTAATAGTTTAGTGGTGCAGTATTTTTGCTCATTTTATATTCAGATACTTGATTCAATTTTCATATTAGTTCTAATAGCTTGTTGCTTGATTCCTTAGAATTTTTAATGTAAATATATTATCTTCAATTAGTGACTATTTGAGTTTTCTTTTCCAATATTTTCACCTCCTATTTATTTTCTTATTTAATGCATTATCTATGACTCACAAAATATGTTAAAAGAAGACTGACATTAAGTTGCTATCTTGAGTAATTTACGGGAGCCATGTTCTACAATTAAATGCACGTTCAGCCATCACCTGAGAGAATGCTTACTGATTTTCTGATTTAATCTTCATAACAGCCTAAAAAGTCTGTATTCGGAGTGTTCCCACTTTTTGACAAGGACACAGAAGGGCACAGAACAAAGAAGTAACTTGTGTGACTTCTATACATTTAATGGTGAAATGCAGAATGTAGGGATTATAACTCCAGAGTGCATGTATCTGGTAGGAAACCTTTTCAGGTTAAGAAACCTTTCTTCTTTAAGTATGCTAAGGGTTTTGTTGAAATAACTTGAGTTTCATCAACACCTATGGAGATAATCGTACGGTTGTTCACCTGTAATATTTTAATAACCTGAATTACCCTAATAGACTTCCTGATGTTAATCCATTCATGTTCTGCACACAGGGGTATAACCTACTTGGTAATAACACACTGCGGTATTTAATTTTTTATTATTTTTATCTGTGCTATATCATCCAGAGTTACATGTGAAATTAATGTATTTTTATTTCATTTTATTCACCAACTTTATTAGGATTATGCTAAGCTTTTAAAGAGGAGTGGAGAGATTTAAATTTTTTCCAATAATAAAATAATATTAATCATAAAATATTGCTGTAATCGTGAATATACCTGAAAAGCTTTGCATATGTAACCTTACTGAGCTCTCACAAGCAACCCTATGAAACAGTAATCTAATTATTCACTTACTAAAAGACAACAGCCAGGATGTTAAGTAATTTGGAAAGTGTTACACAATTAGAAAATGAGACAATTTCGGAGTCTTCATTCTTAACTCCAACTATGTTTCTTTAGTAATTTAAATGAACTATTTGCTATAAATTAACTGGAACTAATATCATTTTATAGGTAAATCTACAACTGCCTTTCCAGTTGTTTCTATGATTTTTGGCCTGTGAAGTTTTTCTAACTATTTTGAGACAATTTTGCTAATTGTGTTTCCTAAAGGAATCAACATTTACATAGACTTTCGATTATATTTTCTCCTTTAGCGTTTTTATTTTTTAGGTCTTTATTTCCATCTCAGGCTTTAAAATGGTGGTTTAGCTGATTAAGGAATTTACATTTGACAGCTTTTTGTTTGGCACTTTGAGAATTTTATCCCTTGAAGCACTGGCATCTATTGGGCATTGAAAAACTGTGTCGATCTGACTGTTACCCCGTGAGATATATTTTCTCTTTCCTGTAGCTTCCAACTGCTTCTGCTTATCAGTGATATTGTTTGCCATGTAATAAAATAGGCTGTGTGTGGGCTGAGGTACACACTGGGGTGTTTGAATTGGATTATTCATGTGTTTCATTCACCTATTTCTTCATTTAACAAATATTTATTGAAGTGTCTATGTCCCAAGCTTTATTCTTGGTGTGGGCTCTAAATAAGTTACTAATTCACAGGAAAGTCCTTGTCTTCATGGAGGTTATGTTCTAGTTTATAGAGTTGAACAAATGACAAAATTAATGGATAAATCACATGCATGTTTCCGTGTGATAGCGTGTGGGGAAAAATAAAACAAGAGTGAGATGGAAACTTGTGTTGTGTACAGAAATTGAATGGAAACATAGTCAGGAAATCTTCATAGGAGAGTAATTGCTATGGCTAGATCTCTGTGTTCAGAGCTGGGGTTCTGGAAGGTGATTGGATCTGGAGGCTGCTGTGTTAATTGGTGAATTAATCCACTGATGAACTCAGAGCTGAATGTGCCTGTAGGAGGTGGGGCCTGGCAGGAAGAGGTCATGATGTACAAGGGTGTTGTCTTCCTGTGCCCTCTCTTCCTTCTCCGTCTGCTTCCAGGTGGCTATGAGTTGAGGAACTGTGCTCTGCTAGGCCCTTCCACCATGCCATTTCTGCCTCGAGGACAACATGGGATGAACCCTCTGAAACCATGAGAAATAAACCCTTCCTCCTTAAAGTTGTGGGCATTGGCTATTTTCTTCCTGCAAAGTGAAAGCTGTGGAATCCAGTAGTATCAGTCAGCAATGTGTACATGTAAGGAAGAGAGTTTGGGCAGAAATACAGCAAATGCAAAAGCTGTGTTGTAAGAGTGCACCTGGCATATTTAACTAAAACCAAGAGACTGCCACAGCTGCAGAGAAGTGAACTCCTGGCACAGAAGTAGGCAATGCAGTCAGAGAGACAGCACAGGCCTAATGGCACAGAGCTTTTCTGAGTTATATAATGAGCTCTGTAGAGGACACTGAGGTGGTTGGTCAGCCCTTGGGCACTGGCAGCAAACTTTTGTGATCTGATTTATGTTTCATGGGATCATTCTGATTTTTCTATTGTAAATAGTAAAATAGCAAAAAGCAGCAGGAAGACCAGTTACAGCACAATTGCATTATTTTATGCTAAAGGTAGAAAGGCATGGGATGGTGCTGGTGGTGGAGTGGGCCTAAGTCCTCTGATCTTGATGTGCTTTGAGGACAGAGCTAAGGTGATTTCCAAACGGGTCAGACATTGGTTAAAGGGGAAAAAGGAAGACAAGGGCAATTTTGGCTTCAGCGAGTAGAACGGTGGAAATTCAACAGCAGGACAAGGGGCTACTTCAGGAGAAGCCAGGACAAGAGGAACAGCGAGGGCTCACGTCCTAGCCTGCTGCATTGGAGATGCTTACCGGATCTTCAAGGAGAAAAGACACTTGGAAATTGGAGTCTGGAGTTAAGAGGTAAGCCTGAGCTGCAGATAAAATCATGAGGCTGTTCAGCTGACACCACAGTATTTAGACCCAAATAACTGATCAAACCTCTAAGAGAGATTGTGGGCAGGAAGAGAGAAGAGGGAGAAAGTTTTTGAAAGTCCAGGGTGGAGTCCTGTGGTGCTCTAATACAAAGAGGTGAAAATTTTGTGTCTTTCAGCAAAAGAAAAGGTCGAGTCCATAAGAGGGAACCATCAGAAGCTTGTGGTGTTTGAGAAGCCAACTGGAAGTGTTCCAAAGGAAAACCTGAATGTTTACTAATCTATCAGGCAATTTTAGGGAAATGGTTGCATCTCGAGACCATAATATTAAGTGAAATAAAGCAGATACATTGTTTAAATATTGTGTTACTTCTTTTGTGTGAGAAACCCAAGGTAGAAAGAAAAGGAGCCAAAATAGAGGATAGATACTGGGAAGTAGGAAGAACTTGTCCAAATAAGAAGGGGAACAACAGATGGATGGAGGGGAAGGGAAGGAAGAGGAAGGGGATTTAAAGAAAAAAAGTTGAAAAAAATGGAGGTAAGATTTTGCAAATATGGAGAGGAAGAAGGGTTGAAGAGAGGAGCAGGGAACAAAAAAGAGAACTAAGATATGCTATGCACAGGAACAAACCCGCCATGATGAGTGTGGCAATTACGTGCTGCAAACATGCACTAAGGGAAAAAAGAACTAAGCGCTGAGTGATGGGGAATGAAGACCTAGGCACCATTGGTTTAAGGAGAATGGCAGCAGGATCTGCTGACAGTAAATATAGACAATGGTTCCCAGGAGACTGGCTGTAAAGGGCAGAATGGGCATGAACTGGAGCTGCTGGCAGAAATGAAGACAGTAGTGAGCCTTCTGGTGCTGGTGGTGTGTGTGTGTGTGTGTGTGTGTGTGTGTGTAGGAAATATATTGCTGATAGAAATAATACAGTATTAAGTTATCCAAGTGCACAGAACTTGAGAACTTGGATAACATTGCTAATGTGCTGTCCTTGATTATTTCTCTAGGAATTGAGAGGTAGTTCCCCTGAGGACTTAGCTAGAAACCTGAAACCCTTATCTGTGCTGCCCAGGAGACACGGTAGAATGTGTGGTGCAGATACGGGTGTCTGCATGTGTGGAACTAAAAACCTTCCCTTCTAATTGCTGCAAAGCAACAGGGAGTAAAATAAAGGAGTGAAAGAGCAAGTGTAGAGGGGAAATTGCAGATTTGCCAAAAAGGAAAGCTACTGAAATTCCTAACTCTGACACTTGGAGATGCTGGCACAGGGAAATATAGTTGTCCCTCCCATCCATTCACAGAGGACATGTGCTAAGATCCCCATGGATGTCTGAAGCTGTGAATAGTACCAAACCCAAACATAGGTAACATAAAAATGGTTTTATATAGCTAATTATATTTTCCTATAAATACATATTTAGGATAAAGTTTAATTTATAAACTAGTAAGAAATTAACAATAATACTAAATTAGTAAAATTATAATTATATAATAAAGATATGCAAATACAGTCTCTCGAATTTCCTTATTGTACTGTACCTTCGATTGTATCACATCCTTTTGTGTTTTTTTGCGTTAGACCTTCTTGTTTTACTGTATCTTATTGTATGTGCTTTCTTGTTATAACATGAAATGATACAGTGCCCGGCTACCTGAACACAAGCACTGTGAAGCTATAACACTTGATCAGATAACCGAGACAGGTACCAGGTGACTCGCAGGCAGGTAGACTATATGGCAAGGAGGTACTAGACAAAAGGATGACTCGCATCTGAGGCAGGTCTCAGTGGCAGAGTGGTGTGGTGTAAGATTTCATTCACTATTCAAGATGGTTCGTAACTCCAAATTTATGAATTGTTTATTCCCGAAACTTTCTGTTTATTTTCAGATCAGGGTTGGTTAACTTGTAGATTGCTAGAATCACAGCAAGTAAAACCACAGGTGAGAAGAGCTACTGTATTGTGGTTACTGTTTACACATTAAGAACTCTTACAGGTGAGCAAGAAATAGATGTGCGTGCCAGTTTTATATCTATATCTATATCTATATTTCTCTATCTCCATTTCATTTTCTATTAGAAATATGACAGAACCTATGTCCACACTATGAGCACACATAAGATATACAGTAGGTGGCCAATAACACTAATTACATGAGATAATTAAACCCAATCCTAATCAAAGAAAGTAAAACTAACACATGGGTTGAAATCACTGCAGGCAGCTTTTTCCTATAGAATAATTTGTAGAAGACACAATTGTTTTCAACAACACATCTATCCTTTCATTTGCCTTAAGGAATTTTTACCCCAAGGAAATAAGTGATTATGCTTGAAAACTTTTAATTACATATTGCTAGCTCTACTAATTCTGGATGTTGGGAAAAAGTAAATGTTGAAAAAAGAAAACTGGATACATAAGTTGCTAGGAAAGGCGATTAAATTATATCCAGCCAGTAAAATATCATTAATTGTAGATGAATTTGAAAACTATGATGCACATGAATTCATCACGTTGGTGTGGCAGAGTTCTCTCACAAACAATCTCATGTGTCTCTTTGACACATACATGCACGTGTGTTGCGGAAACAAAATTGACATGATCTCTGCATTGTTTGGGGGCTCTACTCGTTAGCTTCAATCCTACTGAAGTTTTTCCTGACCTTCTGTTTCTTGTTTATTTTTGTGGGTGGAGGGAAGGGAGCAGAGGTAAGTCCCAAGCCAATCATTAGAGTCATCTTTCTGGTCAGCTCAACTCGGTGAAGTTTCTGCCAGGCTCTATGATGTGACTGGAGCTTCATCTTGGAACGATGCTACTGAAGGACCATGGTGGGATGGCTGGGCCACTGGTGACCAGGTGCAATCATTTCAGTAATCTCTGAGAGAAATAGGAGGCCTGAGGGAGGGGAGCCCAGGGAACGGAGGAGCAGAAACCGAGCATAGCTTCCGGAGCAGGTGGGCGACAGAAAGACCGCTGACATCCACAGAGAACCACAGGGAGAGGGGCCGTCAGAGGCAGACAGGAGCCTGGATCCGAACTAACACATCCCTCCTGAAAAAAGCCTATCTCTGCTTATATAGCAGCTTTATTATTACCATTTAAAACTCTGGGATTATTTTTGTCCTCAGTTACCATGTCCAGATTTAATTACACACCACTGGAAAGATAGGCAAATAGC
Source organism: Heterocephalus glaber (assembly GCF_053883595.1). Classification (NCBI taxonomy): domain Eukaryota; kingdom Metazoa; phylum Chordata; class Mammalia; order Rodentia; family Bathyergidae; genus Heterocephalus; species Heterocephalus glaber. The sequence goes on from NW_028258305.1 coordinate 44,934,437, forward strand.
AGCTATTTTGAGACTGCTTTACCTTTTCAGCTCCTTGTCCCCTCTCCCTGCAATGCTGGAGTCTAAAGGAGGAATACAGAGGTGCAGGTGGTTGGGACCATGCCCTTCAGGGAGATATGATTACGTGGCACGGCTGATTGCTACCTGAAGGAAGTCAGGCTACAATTAAGACTGTCAGGTGAAGCACACAATTAAAGTTCATTGCAAATTCTGTCGACAAACTGGTATTATCTAAGAAATGCATTCTGGAAAACAGATGTACCCTGAAAAATAGAAAGGCAATGTTTCCTTCTAGAACAATCCACTTTATCAAATCTGACAACTTTCACTTGAGCTCTAGGTCCTGAGCTAGGAAGAACTTCTCATTTAATTTAAGCAGCTGGCACATAAGGTGCAGGCTGGAAATGCGTTGACTCATTAACTTACTTTGCTTAGCAGGAAAGGTAGAGGTGAGAGAAAACATGCTGACCTTACCACATTTTGTTCCCTGCTTTCCAGATTTGTTTAAGAGCTAGAAAAATTGCTCTCTACTTTGTTTACTAAGCAGGGGGCATGGTTCTAGAACGTCGAGATTTTTATTACAAAATATAGGGGAAAAGCCATCCTTTTTTTTGTTTTGTTTTGTTTTTTTGTTACCAGGGGTCGAACTCAGGACCTTGCACTTGCAAGGCAGGTGCGGCACCACTGAGCTAAATCCCCGGCCCTCCTTTGTTTTTAATATTTGCCTTTAGCCAGTCAGATAGTGTGTCTATAGCTAGCCCAAGGCGTTATCAATCTCTTTCAGCATCTACTTGCATTTACATGGCAGTAATAAGAGCTCCTGTAGACACACAGCAATTACACTATTCAATTTTTCTCCATAAGTAACTATAAATATCATTTCCTCTTAATAAAGTAGAGTATCCCTCAGCTTATCCGTATCACCCACTGCCACTGTGCATGGGAGTTGAGGAGGGAGCGTAGCTCCTCCTGCCAAGCTCCACTCTGCATGATCCAGTACTGACATCCTTTCTTCTGCTCAGTAATGGAGGCAGTTATGCTGGAAAAATGACTGGAATGCAGGAATTCCCATGCAGCACAAAAAGCTTGCCTTACTTTGTAACTTTGGTGCAAAGAGTACAGAGGAGAAATCTTCCAGTGAGGGAATCTTTGAACTGCCACCAGAATCCTGGAGAAGCTCTCAGTTTAGAATGAGAGGAAGCAGTGAAACACATAGTTGTAGTTTGGGCGCAAGAGGCATTACGTGCCACTCCATTCTTTGACACCGCCCCCCACCCCTGGCACCTCCCTCCCTGGGGAAAGGTAACCTTCTGAGTGTGTCTCTCCGGGTAAGATGATTTCACCTGGTAAGTCTAATCCGGACTACATGAGGTGACACACTTCAGGCACACAATAACCCCTCAAAGACTGGCTGTATTCTCTCCTCTTCCCTCAGAATCTTGGGTGTCAGGAGGGCACAAGCATGGGTCCCACATTATGTGGGTGACATTAGCTTTCTCCTAGACATCTCCCTCGCCACCCACAAAAGCTGCCTTGTCCATGGGACAATCCTCTGCAGCCTGAGGTGTGTCCAGCTCCTCTATGGATGGCCAACGGCAATATATTTTGTGGAATCCAGAAATGGTGTTGACCTTTTCATACATCCCTCCTAGTGCTCATTTCTTATTAGATATATCAGTTGTAAACAGTGAAGTATGAAAGTACCAAAAGTATAGGTAAATAGCTTGAGATATATTAATACTAGCTCATGCTCATATAACCACTATCCCCTCATTTTTGTAAGCTTTACTTCTACTTTTTCTTTCAGTAATCAACAAGGATGCTTCTTAATCTTTCTTTAGGATATGAACGCATTATGTCACCATTTGCTCTCTTCTGAGGACTCTGAAATGGCTCCTGTCCTTTTCACCCAAGACATCCTGGACTTTTAAACTTCCATTACCTCACAAGGAAGCTTGGTTCTGGAAATGCAGCAACTTTCTTCACCAATTTGTATGGCAGCCGTGAAGGCATTGGGAAACATGCAGAAACGGAGAGGTAATGCCCAATTGCAGTTCGTTCACAGTCATAAAGGGACAAAATATAAAATGAAACTAACATTTCATCAGTGCTTAATCTGGGCAAGAGATTGTGCTAGGTAATTCACAGAAGTACAACCATTAATCTCCCAAGCACTTTCTATACAATGCCAATGCATTTTTGTCTCTGTTTCTCTTAACCGTATCTTCTAAGGAAGTTTTCGATGATCATGTCCCTCAAAGCTGTCCACTCAGGTGTCCTTTGTCCCTAGTTCTCCTTCAACATCTGTTCCTCTTTCTTCTTCTCATTCTTACTCCTGCACACACATTCCTGCTTTCTTGTTTTCTTTGCTCTGCTCTCAGGTATACCCTGATGTCCATCTGTGCTTGCTTCCTGAAAAGACTAGGGCCACATCTCGGGTAGTCGGCCACCTCATAAATCGTCCTTTCCAGCCACTTCCTACTGGAACAGCAAGACCAGAGATCCCCCAATGGCAGCTTCCTTGTGGAAGGCAGCATGCGCTGTGTCACTGATTTGGCCACTGGTATCAGCTGAGTTATTTCCCAGCCAAAGATACTTGATTTCTCTGGCATGAGTCCAGGAGTCTCGCTGTTTGTCTCCTGTTAACAGGTGTAGACATCCATCCTCATTCCAAGCCAATAAATACATTACATTTTCTATAATGTTAATCATCATAATTCTTTACCATCCTGTTCAAGGCCATTTAAACCATGAAATAACATCGCATTGGAGCATGACTGTTAATGTTTCTCTGAAGCTTTTCCTTTTGATTCTCATCCTTTACTGGGGAAATTAAGGTGGGCAATATTGTTTTCATATTTTTTAATATCAGCTGCCATTAGGTCCTTTACACCAAGCTACAATGATACCTATATTTTGTATTTGCTGTCTCTCTCACTACAGCATAAGCTTCGGTGGAAACGGAAACATTGATGTGTGCTTTAGGGTTTTATTCCCATCCCTTATCCCATACCAAGCCCTGGTAAATCAACAAATACTGCCGACCTGAACCTGACTTGGGTCTGGAAAGGGGCCACGCTGGTCGCTGTCATCTTGAAGCCTCAGTGTGTTCCCTGGGCTGGCACCTTCTTCCAGATCTGCAAGTCCTCCCTGAGCATGCAGTATTTCTTTCACTTTTGCTGTCTCTTTTGGAGTAATTGGAGTTGTTGATGCTTTGCCTGTCTTGATCTTGGAGACTTTTGGACGTCACTTCTCAGAATAATGGATTTTACTTAGTGAATCAGCATGAGCTGGGAGGTGAATATTCTGTGGGCCAGCTGGGACCATGAGGCAGGGGCAGAAATGGGCACAGAGGCAGAGATGAGGTTCTTAAGGCTTCGAGTGAGCAGCAGATTTCTGAGCATCTTCTCACCTCTCCCTGGGGAGTCCTTCCAGGGTGTGTGTGTGTGTGTGTGTGTGTGTGAGTGTGTGTGGTGTTTCTGGTTCTCCTGCAGAATCTCTGACGTGGGTCTTACTTCTCTGGGATTGCCAGTCTCTCCCCACATTTAATCCACACATAAGCAATAATGGACACAATGACCCCAAGAAATAACAATTCTTCTTTCATTTATTTCCTTTCAGTTTATAATGTGACCATGCAGATAAATAATCCTGAACCAGTTTTTTATAACAAAGTCTTTCAAACTGGATTGTTCTGTTTTCTTTCTTCCTCCAGCCCCTCGCTTGAGATTAATCAAGTTAATTGAAATTGTATTAAATTAGGCCATAAAGCCATAATTTTTATTTTGTTCCAGAATTTCCAATGTCTGCAATTATCAGTTGCCAAGAAATAGCTCTGTGCTCTGAGGAGCCTCATCTTTGCACGATGGTCAGTTCGTCATGCTGCTAACAATTAGGTCAAGAACCACCTTCGGCTCCAGACTGAAAATCAGGCTGCCCACCCAAAGAACCCTTCGGAGCACTGCGTTCAATTCCACCCAAATGCTGATTTGCACTGTGGTGGTGAATTAAGATCTGGTCAACCTGAATTTTCTGAAGAGGGATCTTTGATATAGCCAAGCAACCTGGGTGTCTTTTCTGCATGGAGAGTCTCCCTTCCTGTCCTCCCAAATACCCCTGCCTGGCACACAGAAGGTGCTGCCCAGGATGGTTTGACTAGGAGGCTTGTTTCACGGACTTACCACACCAGGGAAACACTGGCATGGGAAAAACAGAAGGTCCAAGATTTTAGTGACATGGTTTCTACTTTTAAAGAAAGAAGGAAGTTGTGGCTATCAGAGTTTGTGATTTGCTCCAGGTTTGGGGCTTCCTATTAATCCATTCACATGCTGAACACCTCCCCTCTGATTGTTTAGGGCTTTGGATTCAGCAGAACACAGTGTGAATCTTTGTCCTACTGACTGATAGATTTGTAAACATGTTTTCCCCTCGAATTCATTTTGAGCCTTTCTCCCTAAACAGAGCGAGGAGTGCCGTATCTGCCCCACAGCCCTGGTCTAGGTTCACTGGAGCAATGGAGGTGTGCCACTTAGCACACATAATGCAGCGTAAATTGGCACAGAATGAAACACTGTAAATATAATAGCCATTTTTTATTGATACTACTACTATTACCTGTTTACCTATCACCTTTTGAGCTCCAGAAATATTTATTGCCCCAGGCACCTTGCAAGATGCTGTGAATATGGACACAAATGACATGCAGCCCCTGCCCCTAGTGAGTGCATTGTCTAGCAAGAAACACAAGTCACTGAATCCTGCAATTATAGCTCAATAAGTGAAGGGTCCCAGTGCAAGGAAGGTAGATACTTTAACTGTGCCATTCCTGTCAGTGCCCACTGCAGGAAGGACGTTTTCCCTCCACTTAGCATCATGGCAGGAGCAGGAAGGGATAGCATTTCCCTGCCTCTGTCAGCCCACCATGCAGGTGACCTGTATTGGCCAGGTGGCTGTGAAACCTCCAGATAGTCTGCTGGGCACAGGGTCAGGTTCTCCTCTCAGAGATTAGATGTTCTCTCTGTACCCTATTTTTCACCCAGCTGTGAAGAGCTCCACTCTATTGGAAAACTCTTCTTAATACTCTGGCATCCATCACTAGGTCCAAGAGAAACAGGAAGCACAGTCTTATAAGCACAACTACAAATCTTGCAGCTAACTGAGACTCAGAGACCATAATGATTTGTTTTAGATGAGAAGCTACTTCGGGGCAAAGACCAGAGCTGTGTCAAGGCCACCTGCATCTGGTACACAACCTCTTCCTTCTGCTGGTCTGTCTCTGACAGCCGTGTTGTAGGCAAGAAATCACAAGCATCACTGTCATAGCAACATCTCACTAACAGCTGCCTGTTTTGTGTTAGTGATGGTCAAGTCTTTCACATAGTATTAGTCATTGGAGCCTAGAACCTAGATGCTTTTATTCTTGTTTTACAATTGAGTCATGATGATACTTAGAAGTAGTCCAAGACTACACAGTACTGTAGTAGATGACAGAGGAAGGCCTTGAGCAGAATGCCTGACTCTCTTAAACCTCCTCCTCCAGTCTTCCTTCCACATCATTCTTGAAAAAGTACCCCATGCCCAGACTTGTACCAGGGCCAGAGGCCGCCAGGGGACACCTGGTCACAGGGTGGAATCATCACCTTCAAAGTCGGAGTAGAGGCTCATGAACCCATAGATTATGGGAATGGGTCTTCAGAAACATCAGTTCTTCTATTAAAAATAAGGACATAGGCTGAGAGCCTTTGTCAATGAGCTGGCTAGACTCTGATTGCTTTCATTCTTTCATGCATTCACTCAGTTTATGCTACTGAGTCTTATCAGGTAGCCACTGCCCAGGGTCCTGGCAGCAACCGAGAGGCACAGGCACACTCTGACACCATGAGTGGAGCATGCTCCTCTGGAAGTCAGGTCTTCATGCTTCCAAACTCAGCCTTCCTGATGTCTGTGTCTTTTTTCTTCTTGCCAAAATGTCCATTGTTATCTTTTGGCAAGTTCCTATCTACCCTTTCAGAGCTCATGAGCGTTTTGGGGGACATTCTAGATCTAAGCCATAACCAGTACTGAGGCCAGTTCTGGGAAGTAGACACACATGCCTGTCCATGAGGCATGGATGAAGATGTGTGTGTGTGTGTGTGTGTGTGTGTGTGTGTATGTTTCATGTTTACCTTCTCAAGCTCTTGGGTCTTTAAAAGTGGCTGTACTGCATGCTTGCAGTTTGGCTCACAGCTTGTAACAGCAAAAATCCCAGTGGGGGTCCATCCTATGGCTCAGATTTTGACATTTGCTCTCCAAGTGCACACTTCTCTGCTGATTTGCAAATCTTCGGGTGTCCTTCACACCCTGAGGTCTCCAACACCTGCTCTGACTTTACTATCTCTAGGGCATTCATTCCTGAAACACCCAAGATTTTGTACAGATACAATAGTTATTAATTTTTTATTCACATGAAAATGATTTACAGAGTAGCTACTAATTAATGATTAAAACTGTCTAAGGCACTTGCAATGCATCCGTTTAAAAAAAGACACCAAAAATTCCCGTCCCTGAATTTTACTGAGGGGCAAAATAGCAATTCTTACATGGATTGAATATACTTAAAGGATCCTATAATAGAACCAGGATAAAGAGGAAGGAAAGGTTCAAGGCAGCGATGGCAAGTTCAAGTCCAGAGGTCAGGATTAGACTCCTGCAGAAAGGACATCTGAACCCAGACTTGAAGCGCAAGCGTTTAGCTGTGTGCAAATCTGGAGAAGAGCATCCCAGGCAGGGGAAAGTGTCAGGGAGAAGCTTCATATGCATAGTTTTAAAATGATGCAACAGATTCTTAAAACTGTGTGCTCTGCCCGACTCTCCCTCTGAGATTTCTCTAACACTCTGAAAGATGAGTTAAATTAACAGGATTGAAATGGTACAGTCTGTCACATTGATATTAAATCCCATGAGGCTGGACCCACAGCCGGTGGCGAGAATGAGCCTTATCCAAAGATGGTTACAGACGGGACGTACCGGAGCTCAGACACTGCCACAGTTATTAGCACATCTCTGCCTCAGGGTAGAGGCTTCGGTGTAGGGACCCGTTCAGGCCTGCCTGCCTCCATCTGCCCCCCTGAAGCCTTTTGGGCCTTAGATGGGGAAGGGACCTGGTGCCTGTGTAGGTGGCCCTGAGCTTGGCTTTTCCCTTCCTGGCTCATCAGGGAGCCTGACCTTGGGCAGAAGGAGTGCGTTTTACAGCAGGAGACAATAGTGCCAAGGTTTCTCAAGAGAGTTCCATCATTGTCACATCTTTCTGCCTGGGTGGGCTCCACATGCCACATCTGAGTCCTTGGCAACAGTGGGTAAGGGACAGGGGCAGCCTCTGGCCACAGTGAATTCTAACCACGCTAGCACCATAAGAAGCAGCCAAATAAAAAAATCCACAACTGACTTTCTAAACGTATCAGTCCATAAATCAATGGTGTGAGACTCTTGAGAGATCCTGGTGGATCAGCGAGGACTTCTTGCAGGAGGGGAAGACTTCGTAGCAAGTGGGAGGCATGGGGCCCGTAAAGGCTCAGTCAGGTGACTGCAGGGGAGAGAATCCATGAGCATTGGGGTGGCAGGGGAAGGAACCAGGATGACTCACAATGCTTCCGAAGTGCCTTCGGGCTCCTGCTGTGCTCCTGCGGGGCCTTGTCTGTATGGACAAAAATGATGAAGTGCGCTCTGGTGGGCAGAGATCAGAGATGGCATTCAGAGCACCGGATTAAGTCCTAACATGAGGGGTTCGCCAGCACGTGGGGTTCAGTTTCTTTTCCTGTAGAATTGGGAAATTCACAGAGATTTTAAAATCAGTTGAATAATTGCCATGGATTTTCTGTGACGTATAGAGATGTGTACACCATCTCCTCATCACTTAGCATCATCTGGATTATCCCACCTGGACTGCTGCCTTCCCAGAAGTTCTAAATTTCAGGCAGCCGATAAGCTGTTAAGAAAACAAACAGAAATATGTTCAGGGACCAATATAATTTGCAGAATTATAATAAACTGAATGAATAACAGCGTACTTTTCCACATCGTAGGGCAGCCTTTTGCTGCTGCCATGACTTCTAGGGGGTTTCTATGGCTATAGCTGTGGCTCAGTCTTTCCTGATGACTTCTTGGGGCTGCCCTGAAAGAAAAGTGGGTGTCTGTGACCCATCTCTGCATGTGCTATAAAAAGCGGTGTACAATTAAGGTGACTGTATGAGTCACCTAAACAGGGACATTTCTGAGAATGAAAGGTCATGCTTTAACCAGGATTATTCCAGGAAAAGTGGGATGCTTGCTCACCTGGGGTAAAATGCTTTTGCTCCCATGGATACAGTAAATCTGAACTTTGAGATGTACATCAACATCCAAAAAGGCTGTGGTTGCAGAAGTTTCGCTATGGGTCAGACCTGCCCGTGCTCTGGCTTTGATAACCCATCTATGGAGAAGCCACATAACCTATCAGGAGGATTATTTGAAACCAAATGTTGTTTTTCACTAGTTAAAGAACCGAGGATTTCTAAGAGCATCCTCTAGATGATTTATATTTTAAAGTCTTTATCATATCTTTATGTACTTCATACCATTTACATTCTATTTATTAGCATCCACACATCCCTTAAGGCTGGTGAGTGACCACACCTTACCTTCACTTTGTTCAAGGTAAGAAAAGAAGGTGGATTAGTTTCCATTTTAAAAGTATAGGGATGGAAAGAGGATTTGGAGATGGAGAAGTAGAATGATGTCTGAGGATTCAGGCTCACAGAAGTTTCAGCTCTCATTAACAAGTGTGACTTTCAAGTGCCATCTCTCCTTTGAAGACCCCTAGGCTGCAGCAGTAGATTAGTCTTAATGGGCCCATTGCATATTGCGTGTAAGTGGTGCTCTCACCGTGAATTTTCCTGTATAGTTAACTTCCAAAAGCCAGGGACCATCTGTAAGTCAGGCTCAGTAACTCACTCTGCCTATTTTAGTGGTCTCTAGGGGTTTTAATTAATATGGGGTCACAATTGTATACATTTATGGGCTACAAAGTGATGTTTTGATATATGTAAATAATGCTGAATGATTAAATCAATCTAATTTACATAGCAACACTTTGATTCCTTACCAATTTCTGTGATGGTACATTTCAAGTGTACTTAGTTACTTTGAAATATGAAATATCATTATTGACTCTAGTTACCCTGCTGGGTGATAGATCTTAAATTTATTCCTCCTCTCTATTTGATGCTTTGTGCCTTTTGATCAACTACTCCCATCTCCTTCCTTCCTACCTTCCACCTATACTCACACCACTCTGCTCTGCTTCTTTGAGTTCAGGTAAATTGAGATCATGCAGCACTTGCCTTCCTGTGCCCGGCTTCTGTACCTGTTCAATGAACACATCTTGACATGCATATGCATTATGTGGGGATGGCTTCAGTCTCATCGATAGGGGAGTCTTCTAAGCTTAGAGGTCTCATTAGCCAGAAGGTTCTGCAGACCTAAAATCTATCAGGACCCTTGCATGGAACAGAAGAGGTACATTTGACAGGAAGAAGTGCCAGTGTGGAAGCTATCACTGCATTGCCAGTTAGCTAGAACTCATGATGTAAAGATTCTCACGCTAAAGGAAGGACCTGGCACTCAGCAGGCACTTAACAAGGCGAATAAACCCTGTGACAAGAGGGCAGAAGCAAGACGCCATGCAGTCAGAAGCCCTCTCCGCGGTGCTGCCTCACGTGGGGATGAGATTTCTCACTGGAAGAAGAAACTACGCCCCTCGGGTGGTGACTTCTCACAGATGAGGGGAGAGGGAGAAATCAAGAGACACAGGCAGCTTCCTACAGAACGAACAGGTATGATTCATGGGCTATTTTTCATTTTTGGCTTTTAAAACCCTGTATTTTGAACACAACTAATGTAGCCCGGCCCAGAGGCATTGACAGTAACTCCCCACATCTTCTCATTGCTCATATCTACCACCACGGCTTCCAGCAAGCTGGACTACAAGCACCTCACAATGCTAAAATGGGAGCGGAAGACAAAGGGAACGTTTTCAGTGAAGGCAAGACAGATTTGACTTTTTCTCCTGAGAATTCTCTCTTTCCTTACACAGTCTTCGTGGGATGGCGGAAGGACTATGATCTTTTGACATTCCAAGCAGCGTGCTGCAGACAACTTGAATGTTAATGACAAACATGAACTATACGAAGTTAGCGAAACTTGATATACTGGATGATGGAAGATACAGTAGTCACCTCTATTTTACCCTTGTTAAAATATATTGTGACTAACTCCAAAGTCGGATAGATTTTTTTCTATAAAGAATAACCCTAACACAATTACTGGGAACAAAAACAGAATAGGAATCATGATGTAATGTCTGACCATTTAAAATGATTCTGTTTTAAGGAACTGGGCACTGAGACTGCCGGAAGTGAATATGCAGAAGATTTCCTCTCAATTTGCTAACTTTCAAACTCACTTTTATGCCTTCATATTGTCGCTGTGATTTTCCACCTCCTTTGGATGCCAGCGTAACTCAGTGCTTTTCCTTTCCCTCAGTGGGTGAGCCTAAGAGTCAATCCTCCTGTCTTATTTATAAGGACTGAAGTTCATGTCAGAAATCTACAGAATCATGATCAGGTGAACCCTAATATCTCCACCGTAATTATTAATATCTCTTATAAGATATTAATCTTATAATATCTCATGACCCTAATACCTCTAATAATATCTAATATCTCTTACAAAGATTTATTTCCATAGACGTAAGTCCAGCAGACTTGCAAGATGCTGGAGCCATGTACTCACTGCTGAATTATGAATATGTCAGTGATTTGGAGTGGGATCTGCAGTGGCGATTACAGAAGCAGCAAGGGCTCCAGAAAAGGAGGGTGAGGGAGAAAAGTTTCAAAGTGCAGTACTGCAGAAAAGCATGTCCTTTTCTTCTGAACCAAATCAGAGTTGTTTTTTCAGACAAGGTATCCCCATCATTCAAAGAAAACCATGCCCCAAGGATCAAAGCTTTGGGTATTAGTACATTAGTGAATGCTCCTTACAGATTACTTCAGTAATATCATGACACGAAGGACTGAAAACCAAAACTCACCATAGAACACCTGAATGCGTGGGGGTGAAGATAAAGTTGTGTGGCAGTTTTGTGGTTATTTGCCGGAGAGATCATGAGTTATTGAATGTGTGAGTGTTCCTTCAGTCCTTTGGTTTATAAAATGACTTGCTTTTCATGGCATCAGCAGATCGGTTGAAGCCCAACCATCTTCCTAACAATTATTCCGAAGCTGTGGTCACGTGGGCAACTGGCTGGCTCTGAGTCCTGGACTGCTACAGAGCTGAAGATCTTCCTGCAGTGAGGAGGGAGAACCATCCAAATCTGGAAGCAGGACAATGGATGCATGATCTCAAATTTGCCCTCTGTTTATTGTCTCTGAAATGTTCTCCCTTCATGGGCTGGGTCTGCTCTCTCACAACCTCAGTGTGACCTTGGGAATCAAACCCTCCATGGGCCTGCACGACTGTCCCGGTCTGGTGCAGACAACTCTTCTTCCCAAATTCTTTTCCATGGGACTCACCTCTCTGGGTGGTAAACTTGGAAGGTAGGCTTCTGCCTCCGTGATGAAAAGGAAATGTCCTCAGAGATATGCAGGTCTGTGTTCACAATATACATAGTACACACTCAACTAACACAAATTTTAAAAAATAAATGAAACATATCAAATGAGACAAGCTCATGGGCCCTTGTGATAGTGTTGGCAGAATCGCACTGAAACATGTCTGAGTCCATGTCTCAGCACCCCAAAGAACCCCTTCTGGTTCCACATGGCAGCTTAGTGTGATGGGAAGGATGGGGCTGTCTGGGGTTAGGAAGCCATTGACAAGGAAAGTTCTTCCATGCAGCTAAGTAGGAACTCATTCCCTCAGTCTTTCACCATCTTTGAACAATGGTACAGAAAGTTTTGGCCTTTGCTACATTCTCCTTCACTCACTTTCTCATCCTGTGATAACTGATGTTTCAGACATTGTCACTGTACCACTAATGGGCTTGGGGAGAGAAAGAAGACAAATGCAGTGGTAAAAATTAAAGTCCTTCACACCAACAACATTCCTGGGCTCCGGGAACCCAGAGCTGGATCTAGTGCACCGATTCTTGCTGGTTTGGAAGTAGATATTTTCCTCCAAAGCTAGCAATTCAGTACAAAGAAAGATAAAAGCAAATAAATAGCAATTAGGCCCACAGTGCAAACTCTACACAAAACATACACAGATTACAGTGAAAATCTGGAGAAGGTAGTAATTAACCATATGGAAAATTTACCCAGAAGGGATAATAACTTCTTGAATTGCAAGAAAGTGGCTTCCTACACGATTTTGCCTTTCACCCCGCAGTCTAACCTTTTCTTAAAGCCTTTCCTCCCTCCCTGTCACGGTTCCCCTTTCTCTGCTACCACTGTCCTGCCCTTAGGGTCTACCCCATCTTCCTTCCTGCCTAGCACAATACTGTGCTGCAAATGGCTTGCACGCCAGCACTATTTCTTTGTCTCATACAAACAGTCATGGCTTAGAGCTGTATGCTGCCCGCGAAGCCTCGGGTGCTCAGCGGTATGCATCTGCAAGGTGACCGGAGCATGGAGATGTTACAGAGGACTTGCTGGTAGGAGGCAGGCGGAGCCCCTCGTGGCTGCCCCCGCCTCTCGGCTTCCGGGCTTCCTTGGCCTGAGCATCTGTTCCCCTGCCAGGCCCCTCTGCTATCCTGTTTTGACCTTGGAGCCACTGACCATGGACTGAAAGTGTGAACCAAAATAAACCTCTCCTCTTTTGAGCTGTAGGTGTCCAGCATCGTGTCCTCTGACAGGAAGGTGACTCCCACAATCCACCCTTCCATACTGTTTAGATCCTGACACCTTATGATCAGAGAGGCAGAAATTCTCCCTACCCCATTAATATCAAATTGAGAGACTTTTGGTATATTTCTAATATATTCTCACTAGGCTCCTCTCATTTGCTGCTAAGTATCTATTTCTGTATTCCTTTATTCATTCAGTTAATAAGTCAGTTGATCATCAGCCACTTAGTCATGTGTATTTAATAGTTGGCCTCTACTCATGGAATAGCATGGTAACCAGAATTTAGGTCTCTCTCTCTCTCTCTCTCTCTCTCTCTCTCTCTCTCTCTCTCTCTCTCTCTCTCCACACTGCCCACACACATGGCAGCTATACCCATGTGTTCCCCGAGTCTTTCTTGGCTGACTCAAAGGCAGAAAGTGGGTGGGTGTGTGACATATGATGAGCCAAAAGATTCATTCCTTTATTTTCTCCTAAGTGCTGCAGCCTTCATAAAATCCAGCCCTATAGGTTATTGATTTTCACAAAAGGAAGAAAAACGAGTGGGAGTGGAGAATTATGATGTTAGGTCCTAAACGAATTTTTCACGGCAAAAGAAGAGCAAAACAACACCAACTGTTCTCTGTCTTGGGCGGTTGGTCAGAAATGAGGTCTGGGGAACAGAACGGCAAAGGCAGGAGAGCGTCTGTCCCAGGGGAGCGCAGGCATTGATCTCGGAGCGATTGCCCTGACTGCCTCTGAAGCCAAGAATTAGGTTCAATATGTTAGTGCTAACATTTAAGTCCCTCCAAATCTCCAGGGGCTGACTCCGCTTTCTCTTCCTCTTCTTCACTTATGTTTAGGTGAAAACTGACTTAACCCTTTACCTGCCAGCCTGTCTCTTTCTTGCACAAAAGCCTAGGTCACAGTAAATCCATGGGCACTTCAATGAGATGTTTGACTTCTTATTTTACTCACAATATGAAAATGAAAGTGAGCAAAGCCAAATCTCTAGTCCTGTAAGAATTGGCTTCCCGGCTACGATGGCATTGAGAGACTCAGTCTTCATTTCAGTTGTCATCTATGATGAGTTCCCACCTCTGCCGCATGGTGTTGCTAAGACAAGACATGCATCGGATGACCTTGAGAAGATTTTAAAAGGACACCTGTGGATGCAACTTCAGAGCTGCAATCAGACTCTTCAAGAGTAGGCTCTGGGACTCTGTTTTTAAACAACAGAACCCATTCTGAGAGCGTCCATCAGCTGCCAGGCACAATATAAAATGACAGGGCAGAGGTAGGATAGTGGCAGTCTCCAAATTCAGTGTGGCATTGTTACAGACCAAAGATTCAAAGCTGACCTGCTAATTTCCATGAACCTAGCTGCAAAGAGAGAACACAGTAAGGGAAAAGGTGCAACTGCAGACTTCTGGCAGCTTGGAAATCCTGCCCTAAAGGTGTATCTAACAATCTATTGATTAGCATTATGTGATCCGGGGTCAGGGAAGGGGTAGCAAGAGGTGGAAAATACTCTTGCGGAAAAACAGTTCAGCAGCCCTCTGCGGAGGAGGCAGGAGGCTGAAGGAGAAAGCATGCCCACCAGCTATTTTGATTTTCTAAAATGCATCCTGTTCACTTAGAAGAAAATCCAATGAGGAAGTTACCTGAACATAAAGATTCTGTTAGCTGAAGAACTTTGATTTGAGGCACACTAAGCTACTGAATACTGAAAACTAGGGTAATTCTTGCCCCTAAGGCAAGAGACAAATTCGGTTTGGCCTGCAGGTGTTCGAGACAACAGAATTGCTTAGAGCCTGATAACAGCCCCAAATCATTCCCCTTCAGCCTTCTGCCAGAAAGAGCCAGAATTTTACCAGATGAGAAGTAATGCAAAATAAGTCGGGAAGAAACAAAGATAAAAAACAGGAAGGTATATTTTGTACAAGTTGATCAATTCCAAGTCAGGAAGAATCATGTCATTTACAAGGTGGAATGGGATGGAAACTTCAGGTTACAGTGAGAAAGGATAGAAGAAGCCAATTTTCTGCCTCTCTCCTGGGGAGTAGCAGGGGAATTGACTCATTTCTCCGTGAGTTTATTTACGCACTATTAACTGAGCATGTAGGATGAGCGGTCACTCTTCTGGGATGGGGTAGACAGTTGTTCCCACTGGAGACAAGGTCTCAGGGTTCATATACCCTACATTCCAAGAGGGGAAAGACATAACACAAGAAACAAACAGGAGCAAATACTTTCAAAGTCACAGTGACCTGGTTTCAGATCTCAGCCCTATCCCTTATCCTTTTTTTTTGTCCTGAATCTCACCATGACTTTTCTGTAAGATTGAGAATACTGACTTGGAAAAGCTGTGATGAAGATAAGAGATTGCTGAATGCAAAATTGGAAACACAAAGGATCCAGTTGAAAGAGAAGGAATAAAGTTCAAAACACAATAGGAGTATTTATTTTTAAAATAGGAAGATGTTTTATATACACACACATGCAGAAACATACATGGATGGATCCACATTCATACACATAGACGTGCTAGTGTAGATAGACACATATATATTATGCACTAATGGCGCTATATATGCGCACATGGAAATACATAGGCAGATATGTAAACAGACATGAATGATTCTAAATGTATACATGCATGCATATGTGTCTGCATGTATATCTCACACAGAAAAATACAATACTAGTAAAACATAGATGAGTTAAGTGGGTGAGTCAGGGTTATACAAGATGAACAGTCTTAATATTTTTTATTTTTTCTATAACTAGGCAGGTGACAGGATAAGAGTTAAGGAATTATGAAGGAGTGGTGGGATTTAAAAAGGACAGCGGCAATAAGAAAGTATTCAGAGTAGAGGTGACCAGTGAAGCCCTCTGCTGGCTCCGAACCTTGACTTCATCATCACACGGCAGCAGCCCTGTTTTGTGGAACTATGACAATAATTTGTTGCAGAATTACATATGAACAAAGAACCCATTACTATGTACTAAGAAGTACCATGGTCACAGAGAAGTAAGAACTCACATGGGCATGACTAGAGACTCCGTAGGAAGCCAGGTCACAACCATGGATCCACTCACCTGACTTATGATCTCAGGAGAGGTTGCAGTTACAGTAATCCGAAGAACACTCTGCCCTTCACAGGAAGGTCTGGTCTTCCCACTGGAACTTGAATTTCACCCCCACATTCCTCCTAGGCGGACACAAGAAACTTCCTCTCTTCTGGCCATTCTAGTGTTATGTGTTCATGGGTGAGGGGAGCACGCCTAGCCAACACAGGTTTCCTAAATACATTAAATTATTTAATCACTCACATAATCAATGGAGTTTGATTGGCCTGAAAGCTTTTCTTCTTTCCTTTCTCTCTTCCTCTCTCCCTCCCTCCCTCCACTCCTTTCCATCTGTTTCTTTTCTTTGTTATTATTTTTTTGCGTGGTACTGAGACCTGAACCCAGGAAGCACTGAGCTACATCCCCAGGTATTTTTGTTTTCATTCGGAGACAGGGTCTTGCCCACATGTCCAGGCTGACCTTGAACTTGTGACCCTTCTATCTCAGCCTCTCAAGCAGAGCAGGAAGGATCAGAGGCCTGCACTGCCACGCCCAGCTCTTTGCTTTTAAAAAAGTATTTTTGAATTCTTTGTGCATGCATTATTTTTAAGTTATGAGTGTGACCTAGAAGAACCCCCCCCTCCATTTTCCAAAGTACCAGGGTAGCATAGACATATTTCTCTTGAGCTATAAGGACAATGACATCCCACGGAAGGGCTTTCCAGGCCTACCAGAGCTGCATTATTGGTAAGTGGACAAAAATGGTAATAAATCTTTCAGAAGTCCCATAACGTCCTAATATCTTTGGAAATCCTAAAGTTGGAAACAAGGATAAAATCGATGGAGGGTGAAGACTATTTTCATCTGTGCAGCATGTGACTGATTAACTAGTAAAGGTCAAGTACTTTGTGAAATATTCAAATGCACCAAGCAAGGTCTGAGAAAGTTCTTACTCTTAAGTAGCTCACCAGCGGCTTGGAGCAGACAAGCGACTAGCTAAGATCAGAAGCGCATGGGAAGGCAGGCAGAGGCACAGTGGAGGCCTCACCTCAGCCAAGGATCCTCTGGTGTCCCCCTAGTGCACCATCCTCTCCAGAGCGTGATGTGTGCTCCACTGGTGAGTGGAGGATCCAAAGCCACCACCGCCTGCCCTCTCCCTGCTACGCTGTATGACATAGCCCAGGGTCAGAGCACTCGTCACCGTTCTGCTTACTGCTTTTACAAATGAGGTTTGGCCTGCAAAGGCTTTTCCCCTCCAAAATACAGTAATGCAAGGTCCTTTATAATTTGATTTCTAATAATAGTTCAAAAATCTTCACAATAGCATCACTAAGGGATTTTTCCATCCAGGCTTTCAGTATAAGTTCGTTGGTTCCCTGGATGCATCAGTTTCTGAGTCATTGCTCTTTCCCTTATTTATAAACCTTCCTCCTTTCATTAATTTTCAGGTCATAATGTAATGAATAATCCATGTGGTTATCACCAGTGAGGCACAGGAATATAATTGGGAATAATAAGTGCTATGCATGTAAATGGAGAGATGAACTCACTCTACGGAATTCTAGGTATCAAAAATTGCCCTTCAGCACCACCATCCCCTTAGGCATTCACAAAAGACAGAGCCAAAAGCAGAGGTACCTGTTCACTGCCGTTTCAGGAGGTCTTCCTGTGGGTGCTGGCTTCCTTTGAGAGTGATGCTACAGTCTGTGAATTACCTTAATACTCCAGGGAAGAGATATCTATTTGAAAATGTATGTCCCAGAAGGTGGGTAATAACTGTGTGTATCATTAACAGAGGAGACCTAACTCACACCTAGATTCTTCCCAGATTTATCTCTTAATAACGCACATAGTTTGCATGGCCACGTCTCGTATCGCGGGATTTGTCTACAAAATGACACCCAGGACTATAGCTGTGGTTTTTGTTTCATTGTGTTTTGTTTTTTGAACTTCAGTAGGAACCCTGAGTCTTGGTCTCCAGCCTCTCGGAAGTGTGTCTCTATACACACCCGGCCTCACTGCACCCTCATGAGTGTAAGGGAATCCTGCACACAGGTAAAAGGTGAGCTTCACACACTATCGCTGGAAAGCAGCTGTTATTCTTTGGGTCTCATGTGTTGAGTTGGGGCCTGGTCATGAGAAGTGAGTCACTGGAGATACGATGTAGAAGAGTATATTCTTGGTTTTAATTTTATTTCTTGTCAGTCCGTGTTTGGAGTACGTGCTGACCACATTCCTCCTGGGAAGCAGGTGCGTGTCCATAACAGATCTCAAGACTTTTTTAATCCCTTCAGCTCCATTCTCCCCTCCCTTCATCTTTTGGTGCCTTTTCCACTTGAAAAGGATCTATCTCTGCATTTCCTACTAGCCATCCTTTATTTTGCTCTTTATTTATATATTGGGTTTCACATATAAGAGAAACCATCCAAGATTTAAGCTTTTGTGCCTAACTTATTTCACATAACATTACAGTCTCAAGAGGTTTCCATTTTCCTACCAATGACTCAACTTTATTATTCTTCATGGCACAGTAGTATTCCACTATGTATAAATACCACATTTTCTTTATCCATTTATCTGTTGATGGACGTATAAGCTGCTTCCATGATTAAGATATTGTGAATTGCACTGCTGTAAATATGGGTAGGCAGGTAGCTAGGACAGTATTGATAGTTTCAGGTTTTGAGGACTCTCCATATTAATTTCCCTAATGGTTATACTACTCTCACTCCCACCAACATTAGAGAAGTGTATCTTTTCCCCTACAGCTTCTCCAGCCACTGTTATTATTTGATGTCTTGAAAATAGTTATTCTTTTTGGAGTGAAAGAATCCACAATCTTAGTATTGTGTTACTTTGCATTTTTCTAATGGCCTGCAATGTTGAACATATATTTATTTGCCATTTGTCCTTCTTCAACTGAGAAGTCTATTCATTTCACTTGCTCATTTTTAATTTTTTAATTTAATTTAATTTAATTTAATTTTATTATTTATTTATTTATTTATTTTTGGGGACCAGGGATCGAACTTGGGTCATTGAGCTTGCGCAGCAGGCGGCGAAACCACTGAGCTAAACCCCCGGCCCGCCCATTTTTTAAATTGTCTTTAAATTTGTGGGGTCTATTTTTTGAGTTCTTTGTATATTCCTCATTTTAGTCCTCTGAGGAGTAGCTGGAGAAAATTTTTTCTCATTCTGCAGGCTCTTCTTCACTTTGTTGATGGTTTATTTCAGCGTGCAGAAGCTTTGAAATTTGCTATGATCCTGTGTGATGATTCTTGGAATTATTTTGTGTACAACTGAGGTTCTGTTCAGAAACCCTTTGCCTGTGCCTATGGCTTCAAGAGTTTGACATATTTTATGTTCCAGTAGATTGTCTCTATTTTAATGTTTAGGTATTTGACACATTTTTATTTTAATTTAGTGCATGGTGAGAGAGATGAGTCTAGGTTAGTCTAGGTTCAATATTCAGCATGTGGATTGCCAGTTTCCCCAGCCTCATTTGTTAAAGAGGCCATCTTTCCTCCTGTGAAAGTATTTGACCCCTTTGTCAAAGAAGAGATTGCTGAGTGTATCTGGAGTTGTTTCTGCATCCTTTATTCTGTTCCATTGATCCACAAGTCTGTTTTATTACTAATACCATACTATCTTTAATCACTATAACTTTGTAGTATAATTTGAAGTCCAGGATTGTGATGCCTCCTGTGTTGCTTTCATTGTCCAGAATTGCTTTGGCTATTCTGGCTTTCTTTTGATCCTTTCTGAATTTTACTATTGTTTTCTCAGTTCTGTGAAGAATGCTGTCAGTATTTCAATTGGGGTTGCATTAAATCTGTAAATCAGTTTTGGAAGTATGGTCATTTTGACAGTATTGTTTCCTCCTATCCAGGAACAGGAGATGTCTTTCCATTTTCTGATGTCCTCTTTGATCTCCTTTTGGTGAGTACTGTAGTTTTCATTGTACTGTAGCTTTACTACTTTGCTTAGGTTAATTTCTAATAATTGAATTTTTATTGATGCTATTGTGAATAGTATTGTTTTCCTAATTTTTTTCTCCATGAGTTTATTACTGGTATATAGGAAAGCTAATGATTTTTGTGTGTTAACTTTTTAATTCTGGTATACTACTTACTTCGGTTACTAATTCTAGGGGATTTTGGTGGAATTTTTGAGGTCTTCTGTGTAGAGCTTCATGTTCTTTGAAATAAAGAAAATTTATCTCTTCCTTAACCATACATACACATTTATTTATTTATTTCTCATTTATTTATTTATTATTTTAATTTTTCCCTGATTGCTCTGGGTAAAGTTTCAAGAACTTTATTGAACAGGATTGGTGACAGTGGACATCTCCCTCTTGTTCTTGAGTTTAGAGGAAAAGCTTTCCATTTTCCCCCATTTAATATGATGTTGATGATATGTTTGTCACTAATGGCTTTTATCAGATTGAGATAAGGTCCTTCTCTAACTATTTTCTTTGGAGTTTTATCATGAATCGATGTTGGATTTTGTCAAAGGCTTTTCCTGGGTCTATTGGGATGATCATGTGATTTTTGTACTTGTTTCTGTGATGTGTTACATTTATTGATTTGGATATGTTGGAGGTACCCATACATTCCTAGGATGAAGCCTCCTTGATCATGGCGTACGATCTTTACGATGATATGTTGCATTCTACTTGCCAGCATCTTGTTGAGGATTACTACATCTATGTATATGAAAAAGATTTCCTTGTAGTTCTGTTTTCTGGTTGGATTCTTGTTTGGTTTTTGGAGTTAGGGTGATGCTAGTTTCTGGGAATAACTTTAGGGGTACTCTTGGCCTTTTCATTTCATTGAACAGTTTGAGGAGTAATGGTGTTAAATCTTTTCTGAAATTTTTGCAGGATTCAGCAGTGAATCCATGGGGTCCTGGGATTTTCTTTGTAGGTTTTTAAAATTACTGCTCCAATTTTATTGCCTGTTGTTATTCAGTTTTAAATCTTTTTGTTTCAGTTTTGATAATTCATATTTATCTAAAAATCTATTTATTTCTTCAGAATTCTCTAATTTATTGGAGTAAAACATTTTAGAATAGTTGCTCATAACCTTTTTGATTTCTGTGGTGACTGTTGTGAGTCTCCTTTTTCATTTCTAATTGTACTGATTTAGGTTTTTTCATCCTTTTTGTAAGATTAAAGGTTTGTTTATTTTGTTTATTCTTTCAAAGAATAAGCTCTTTGTTTTACTGATTTTTATACTGTTGCTTATTGTCAATTCACAAAGGTCTGCTCTGCTCTTTATAATTTCGATTCTTATACCAGTTTTATATTTCCATTGTTTTCACTTTTCTAGAACCTTTAGGAGCATCATTGAGTTGTTTATTTGGGCTTGCTCTATTTTTTCTGATGTGGGAATTCACAACTATAAAATTCCCTTTTAGGACTGCTTTCATTGTGTCCTATAAGTTCTGGTATGTTATACTGATATTGTTGTTTGACTCTAGGAATGATCCAGTTTCTTTCATTTCTTCCATGACCTATTGTTTACTCAAGAGCATATTGTTTAATTTCCATTCATTTGAATAATTTCTATGATTTCTTTTGTCATTGATTTCTAGTTTCACTGAGCTGTTTTCTGGTAATATACGTGGAACAATTACAAATCTTCTGTATTTTCTTAAACATGTTTTATTGGTTAGCATATAGTCAATTTTGAAGAAAGTTCCATTTGCTGCTCAAAAGAATATGTATTCTGTTGTTGAGTGGAATACTCTGTAGATAACTACTAAGTTCATTTGTTGAAAGGTTTGGTTCAACTGTCATATTTCTTCATTGATTTTGTTGTCTAATTCTCTCTGCAATAATGTGGTATCAGTTTCCCCCACTATTTTGTGTTGGTGTTTATTTAATTTTTATGTCCAATATGGTTTGTTTTATAACTTTGTGTGCACTCATATTTGGTGCATGTGAGTTTATAATTGTTATCTCTTCTTGCTGAATTTTTCTCTTCATCTATATTAAGTGACATTCTAGAACAGATACTCATGCTTGTTTTTGGATTCTTATTACATAGAATATTGCTTTCTATCCTTTGACTTTTAAACTCTCAGTTTCTTCTTAGGTTAAATGTGTTTCTTGTAGACACATACCAATGGGTTTTGTTTCTTTACTTATTCCACCAATCTGGGTCTTTTGATTGGGAAATTGAGACCATTCACTTTAGGAGTCATTACTGAAAAGTATTGACTTATTTCTGTCATTGCATTATTTTCCTGTTGCTTATTCCCCTTTTCATCCTTTCTATTTAACTGTTCATACTGACTTGTTAGCTTCATTGTCTCTTTCTAGGATATCCTTAATAATTTTTTTGGAGAACTGTTTTGGTGGTCATGAATTTCTTAAGGTGTGCTTTGCCAGGAAAAGACTGCATGTCTCCATCAATTTTGAAGATGGTTTTGTAGGATATATCAGTCTGGGTTGGAAGGTGTTTTATTTTAGGGCTTGAAACACTTTATAGGCTCCTCTGGCCTATATAGTTTGTGTTGAGGCGTTTGTTGAAATTATAATGGTTTTACCTTTATAAGTGATTTGTTGCTTTTCTCCAACAGCTTTTAAGAATTGTCTAATTATTTTGACTTCAGGGATTTTGACTATGATGTGTCATGGGAAGGTTCTTTTCTGATTGTGTCTGCTTAAAGTTGTATATATCTTACTTATCTGTATGTTAAATTCTTTCCCCATATTTGGAAAGTTTTCTGCTATTATTTCTGTGAATGAATTTTCTATACAACTTCTGCTGTTTTCTGATTTTTCAAAATATCCTGTTAATTTAGATTAGTCTTCTTTGTATCATCTAGCAGCAATTGCATCCATTTTTTTCCAGTTCTTTTGTTGTCTTTGTGACATTTTCATAATGGAAATAGAAGATAATGGCCCTGTCTTCTACTTCTGAAACTCTGTCCTGATATTGTTTACTTCTGCTGCCTGTACTGTCAACAGAATTTTTAATCTCTTGAATTTCTGGTTAGTATCTTTTCATGGACCCTAATTTCTTACTAAACTGGTCATTCATATGTTCTATCTTTTTTAGCTTAGCTAGCTTTTTATTAGTGTCATGTATGAATTCACTAATCATTTTGTTTATTAAGCCTCTTATCTGTTTAGCCATATCTTCTTTGAGCTTGCCGAGGACCTTATTGATCTGTGTTTTAAAAAATCTCCTCTGTTAACCTTTTGAATAAATTCACTGTGTGATGTTCCATTTAATCCTCCTTGATGTACTATTCATCAGCTTTGGAGATTTTAGGAGTTTTTTTCAAAGCATTGTCTTCTGCTTATCTTCTCATGTTTCTGTTGTGTTTTTATTTAGTGCTAAGCTTTGTGGGTTGATTATATTGAAAGACTTTGTTGGTCGTATGGAGACCTCTTTAGGTGGTGTCTGCTTTTCAGTGGTGCAGTCTGGGCATAGCTTATTGTTAGTTTTTGCTTCTGTCCCAAGAGACAAACACTTCCATTTATTGGTAGGAAAGTTTATGGTGCATTTGGCCCAGAACCCAGTTCTCTGGGATGAGCTATAGTGTCACTTGTGACACAAAGACAATCCAGACGTTGGCGTCCAGGAAAAATCAATTGATAGAAACAACTATACCATCTTGACAACATCAATAGAATTAACAAAAGTAGCATGAAAGACAAATTGGATATTGACATAGTCTAACTACCAGGGATATACCACCCTTAACCATCGAACACAGATCTATAATTACAGTATAAATACTAAGAAAAACTAAATATTGATAGAGAGTAAATACCTAATAAATGCAACAACTACACCTCCACTGACAATAGAACAATATTCAACACTAATGGCATAGAGTTCACTTTTTCAAGATTCATAAAGCTTACTGGTTATACTAGTGAGATAAAGGAGGCGAGAACTGTAGAATACATAAAGTATAATTTGAAAAGTTAATCAAGGAAAGATGCAAGGAGAGAAAAGTGAGATGAAAGATCTTATTGAGGAAGTGGAAATAAGTAGTATTTAATAAAACTAATTAAAAAGAACAAAGAAAAGGGAAAAAACAGAGAGCATGATAAAGGAAAAAAGGAAAATAAGAGGGAAAAAGAATTAAGGGAGAAAAGAAAAGGAAAAAGATGAATAAAAAACCTCTCAACTTCCAAAGACTCAATGAAGGAAACAGAAAGAAAATACACTCCAAAAGGAAATTTCCTCTATCTTTTTGAATGAGTGACATCATTCCAGGATCCGCTGTCTTAGAATCTAGCCAGTTACAATGTTTTCACCTCCTTTGTGGCCTGGGGATTTGTAAGGAGCACCCTCTGCTCCAGAGGTCCCGCTGTCAGTAGACTCTGGACTTTGGCACTTGTCTAGGCTGAGGTGTGTCCTTGCTCACTTGTAGGTAGGGAATGCAACTGGACATTGCTTTCTTCTGGATATAGGCAATAGGCCAGGGGTTCAAGAAGATTCAAAAAATAAAATAAAATAAAATAAAAAATATAAAAAAGAAGATTCATGGACTTAGTGCCAGTAATTTCAGATCCAGTCACTTATGGAAGCCATATTTTCCAGCCCTGGTTTCTCAACTTGGAGGCCAGAGTGCTTGTTCTTCCCAGTGAGCTTAAACAGCTCAGGGGTTCTATGTTTAACCTTCACTCTCTGAGGCTGTCTCCATGGCTGTCTCTCACGCAGTCACCGTGGAAATGTAACACTGGAAACTCTGAGGTGAAGTTGTTCTGTAGTTTTTCTGTGACTCATCTTAAACTAGCAACACTTTCTCTAACTGATGTCTAATTAAACCCTTCCTGGCAAGATGGCTAGTGCTGCACTGGGTTCCTTCTCCAATCTAGCCTGCCATAAAGGAGTTACTTTCAGAGTAAAGCCCCATGATGCTTTTATATTTTACAATAGCTGTGGGCTTTTCTTGGGGCTAGCACTGCTGGCCAGTTTCATTATTTCTTCCTCAGCTGATGATTCTCCAGGGCTTCTTTTTTCTCCAGCACATTGCCTTCACCTATGATCAGGTCCATTGGTTGGCTGCCAGCTCTGCTGCCTCATACCTGAAGCAAAACACAGAGCAGGCTTGGAGTTGGTGAGTGGCTGCAGCCAAGGTGCAGAATCTGAGGGCGTGGAGTTGGCCGGGGGTGAATGCTGCATGGACTGGAAGACTGTATTCTTGTCCACAGCTTCTTATTTTCCCTCTCTGCTTCCTGGCTGCCATAGGGTGAGCTCCTTTCCTCTGCCATGCCCTCCTGCCATGCCATTTCTGGCTTGGAGCCAACCAACCCTGGACTGAACTTTATGAACCCTGCGATCCAAAATAAACCTCTCCTCCTTTAAGCTGTGGATGACAGCAATGGGAAAGCTGGGTTATACAGACAGGGAAACACTAAATACATTAGATTTAGTACATTAAGAGACAATAGTCTTCTGTTAAGTCTTAGTGATGCCTGTACTGGACAAAAAGGAATATGAATATTTAAAGAACTTTAAGTTTTATGTTCAAAGTTCAAAGGAAATGTTTCACTCATGAACTAGTTGAAAAGACAGGAGTGGCCAGTGAAATCTTTGATGTAGCTGTCAGGGTTGGGCATACCTCACCAGTTCAGAAGGAAACAAGATGTTTCGGGAAAGTGTGGCAATCAGTGTTAGTCATGTAACGGAGGACCTCGTGTCAGGCATGGCTGTACAAGCCTCAGCACTCTGGGAGACTGACGCAAGAGGAGCACAGTTACAAACCAGGCTGGGCAACTTGGCGACTTAGGGAGATACTGTCTCAAAATACAGGAGTAAAAATACAAAAGACTGGGTTGTAGCACAGTGCAAAATCCCTGTGCTAAGTCCTCAGTACCTCAGAAAAAAAAAAAAAGAAGACCTTGGAATTTTGATGGGATAGTTGGCATTGGAAAGATTAGCAATTGTGTGCTCAGGGCTCTATGTCAGTTGAAATTCGCCTCATCCAGGAAGCTGAGAAACTAGAGCAATGATGAAGAATAGTAAAATCTGTCGGAAAAACCTGAACCTAGTTTTAGAAAAATGTTGAAACTACTGAAAGTTTCGGAGGATGAGTTTTAGAGAATAATGCTTTGGAAGTTGATTAACGTGGCAGCAGGATGGATTAACTAGTCCTTTCCTATGAAGTATTTAAAAGCATTCCCAGTACAGAGCAGTAATACTAGTAATACCAATAACAGTAAGATTAATAATAATCATGATTGGCAGAGAAGAGAGACAGGAAGGGAGAATACTCAGTGGAACTTTGCATTAGTGTAGATGTGAAGCAATAATCCTTGCCCTGGGCTCTAGGCAACAGGGAAAAGTCAGCCAAGTGCGCAAACTGGACAACTTAGCAGGTCAGATAAAACCCCATGTGGCCCTATTTTTCCCCACGACAGCATTTACCATTAGCCTTAGGCCTGAGGTTCAGGATGTGACAGAGCAGCAGCACAGATTTTACCTGGGCACTTATTAGAAATGCAGAATCGCAGCCCCTGCTGCTGCAGATGTTCCAAACAGGAACCTGGGCTTTAATAATTCTGTATGAGATTCTGAATCTCTAGTTAATGAAGGACATATTTTCAAATGCAGATGTACCCTGCAGAGGAAAAGGTGTTTGCCTCTTTGGGAAGTGGTTGGCGTCACTTCTTTCAGACACAGTGCTGGGTCCTCACCCTTGACATTTTATAAACAGCTTCAGAACACTCCTCAATCTTCATCCCATCCATTAATAAGAGCGCTTGAAAGACTACTTCAATGAGTTCTCAAAACCCTTCAGCTTACAAGCTTCCTAAATTCACTTACTCGCTCAATATTTATAAAAATCATTCAGAAGAGTTTTCTTGTAAATAGGTTATTGTTTTATGTTTTCACATGGGTGACTTTTTGAAAATTTGATAAATGTCCATCACATTCCTTTTTAGGAAATGCATATTAACCACATTAGTAGTTATTTCAGACAACTCAGTTTTGCATTGGAAATATATTTCTTTTACATCTGTTGACCCTACAAATCTTCAAATTTTCATGCAAAAACAAATGCTTTTTCTGTGGAAAGGGATGAATAAACCCAAACTGTACAAATGAAACAGAATATAAACCATTATATTTCTCAGAATTAAATTTCACTGAAATGTCAACTTTGACATCCAGAAATTCTGACTTGCGGTTTTTTTGTTTTTTGTTTTTTTCTTTGGTACTGGGGATTGAACTCGGGGCCTTGCACTTGTGAGGCAGGGGGTGGCACCACTGAGCTAAATCCCCGGCCCCTGACTTGTGGTTTTGATACCAACAAATTCTGGAAGCTCTGACTCACAAGGGTAAAGATTTGCAAAGAACATTAACATTTTCATAGCCTTCCTTACAGACAAAAGCAACTTTCTTCAAGGAGTAAGAGAAGCCTACGTGTTACATGTACCAACTCCCCACGATGAATGGGATCATTATGTACCGAAACATGCACTAATAAAAATATATATTAAAAGAGAATTCTTTAAAATCCTTCAGGGTAAATTGATGATCCCCTATTTTCTTTGCCCTCGAGTCAATGAGACAATCTTTAGCAAGTTCTACATCATTGATGCTATCAGACTGAGAGAGGTTACCTCCAAATCTGCTTAATTTTGAAATTATTTAACAGAAATCACCTTCAAAATTGGTTTTTCGGTATAGCTGGCTTCTAATTGATGAGGAATTAAGAAAAAAAATTTCTCTTGCCCAAAAACAGTTGGAAGTGTGTCTTCAAATATTTGAAATTTTAGAGGTAAAAACCTTTTCTTCTAGAATGGAAACAACTTGTCCAGGAGAGATGACGGCTGTTTGCACTTCGTGTCCCCTCCCACTTTTGTGTTCCTTGCAATGATTTCCAGGTTGCATACTGAAGGTTTTGCTTTTTCTTAAGGCCAGACACATGAGAAAGTAAGTCATTGTACAAAGAAGCCTTCCAGTCCAAAGACTTTAAGAGATATATTTATGCTCTCTCTTTCTCTCTGACCTTTGCTCTCTGTCTCTGTCCTGAGAAAAGTGGAAAATATATTTGAAGTGTACTCAAGTATTTTAAGAATTTCCTCTGTATGTCAAATAATTTATGTACACTAATAATTTTCTTATTGTACTCTGATTTCTTGAAAACTGTCTTAAATAATGGTGACCCAAGGTCTGAGGCTGGTAAAGATAATGGTTTGCATGGCAAGAAGCAAAGATTTCTTTAAATCAAATGATATAGATATAGAAAGCAAGGATAAATGATAACTTTATTCCCTGAAGTACAAAGATCATGTATGTTTTATAACATAAATTGTTGCATTTCCTCAAAATGCGTGGCCATTAGGGTGTCTTGGTTTGATTTAGAAGAATTGACTTGATGGGAGAAATATGTTGTCACATGGTACCAACAGGCATTGAAAGGAGCCAAGAAAGGCTGATCTTCGCTTCTTTCAGAGATCAAGCCCTCTTCCAGAATGATGCGTCCTATGTCTGCTAACTGTGTCTTCTCAAATCCTCAACTTCCACGCTCTGCCTCCTAGTGGAAAGGAGAAGAAGGCTTCTTGTGCTATTTTGTTTGGTCCTTTATCTTGTGTTTCAGTGATGGAAGACTGACTATGAGATTGGAAGAAAGAAAGAAATTTCCTGAAGTTTACCTATAGGTGGAACTGGTTGATAGAAAGTAAATGGTAAAATACTAGAATGTACAGGAAAGACACGCTGTACTGTCTGATCACTACAATCTTGAGAAAACTTGGGAGACAAAGGAAAGGGCTAGAGAAAAACAAAACTTTGCTCAGTTAAATTTTGGGGTATTCTTGTAAATAGCAATGACTAAAATCCTATTTCTTCATAGAGTAATATGACTTTATATTCAGCGAGTTTTCCTTGCCAAATAAATCTTTAACCTGAGGTTAGTTATAGGTAATCTCCAAAGCAGTTCACTAAATAGAAAGTCATCCTGGTTTATTGAATCTATGTATTTTATGACATTGTGTGGTTTTTGAATTATTATCCTGTGTTAGGTGGCGTGTTCAGTACAGGACTCACATTATCTCATTTAATACTGAAAACAACTGATAGCATAGTTTCTATTATTCTCTGCATTTCATAAATAAATAAAATCAAGTTCAGAAAAGTTACATAATGTCCTGGCAGAACTAATAATTTTGCTTTGCCTTTACTTCCTTATCATTACTTCTAACTGCTAAACTTTGCAGCCTTCCAAAGAAAAATCTGTATGCCTCTGTTAGGGTAAAACTAGAAGCTAGCTAGCTACTTGTACCAGAGAAAGTTGAAGTTTCAATCAATACAATTTTAAA
Source organism: Heterocephalus glaber (assembly GCF_053883595.1). Classification (NCBI taxonomy): domain Eukaryota; kingdom Metazoa; phylum Chordata; class Mammalia; order Rodentia; family Bathyergidae; genus Heterocephalus; species Heterocephalus glaber. Next base: position 44,963,642 of record NW_028258305.1, read on the forward strand.
GAATTGTGCATTTACTCTAAAATGTCTGATATTCCTGATTTCTTCGGGCCATTTAAGTATTGTTTAAATCAGATAAACTTGAAGCCACTCATGCTGAAGTTGCTCATAAGGGAAGCAGCTGGGTTACACCTCACTCACTGCCTATGATTTAAAACACCTGTGCCTGTGATTTCCAGGTTAGGGTTCGCTCTGTTTTCCTTGTGCACAGCATTTTATTGCTTGTGATTCCTTCCCCCTGGCTGACAGTCACAGAGGCCTCTCACTGAGCTGCACTTGCCACGGCCCTCGAGATAAGTGACTTATTTGAGGTCTTGATAAACTCCACGTCGTTTATACTGCAAACCAGACCGCCCCAAACACTCCTTTCAAATGCCACCAATTTGTCCAGTTTCTCATATTGAGATGATATCAGAGGGAAAAGAGTAACTGTATAGTTACTATGCTCTCTGTTGACAAAAGCAGCAATTGTGCAAACCGAAATATCACTATCACACCTGTCACAAACAGGCCAGGTTTTTCGCCACCTGCTGTGCAAGCGCAAGGACTGGAGTTCGATCCCCGGTACAAAAAAAAAAAAGATTTATTTAGAGCCGAGGATTTAGTTCAGTGGTTTCGTCACGGGCTGCACAAACAGGCCAGGCCCAGAGCTAGAGTCTGCTATGTGTGACCAGTTATCTTAATAATGGCCTATTACTCTTCAACAAGATGGAAATCAGACAGTCTGGTAGTCATTTCAGAGAAGCGTTCTGCTTATGCAGAGAGAAATTTGCCTTCCTACTTCTGTCATAGATATTTCATTAAGGGGTCATGTCTTCTGTCAAACTGAGATAAACCAGAAAAAAAAATCAGCCAGCAGAAACAGTACCCTCGTGGATTCAGTTACAAATCTGCCCAATGAGGAGACCTGGGTGATACAATGTTTCTAGAGCACACATTTGAAACATTTGTTGTCTACTCCCCTTGCAGACTTTCCTTGAGGATGAAGGATTTTTTTGTGTATTAAAAAGGTTTTCCTCTGAAAACCTCTTTACCACTTCATAATTTTTCATTGCCTCCGTAAATTCCTCATGGCCCCTAGGGAAAACGCCACCAAGCTTAGCTGACCGCGGAGTCTTCGGTACAAATGCTCCCTTTGTCCACGGGAGGGAGAAGGCATCTGGAACACCAAGCCAGAGCCAGGCATTGAGTCTGCTTCCCGAAGACAATCATTATTCTGTAATTCTCTCGAAGACAATCATGATTCTGTAATTCTCTCTGTTAATTTCATGCGGGAACAAAGCTTTTTGGCTCCCGGATGCTAATGAGTTTAGGGCATTTCTCTTGATTCTGGTCCAAGGAGGGATTTTTCTTCCTTCCTTCCTGTCTCCTTCAGGTGAGCTAACCAGCTCCAAAGCAGCCCTTGTGTGTGGAGCCTGAGTTCCTACTCCCCCGAGTCCCCGTTCAGGCAGCTCTCCTTTCTTTCCTGAGTCATTTCTGGCTCCTCTTCTTTTGTATTTGGCCTTCAGTGTGGATGCCCGATAGCTTTCCTGTTGGAAGCTGCTCTGGAGATTTTGGAACGTGACTTTTTATTGCACTTGGATTATTTCCCTTCAGCTGCCTGAGTTAGTGCCATCCAGCGGCATTAAAGAAGGGGCTGATACTGGCCAGAAGGGCAGCCGGTCTGTGCTTCTCACCTAGAGGAAGTGGCCTCTAAAGGAAGGGGCAGTGGAGATGGCCACTTAGACCCCTGGCCAAGCTCTGCATGCAGAATACGATTCCCGCCCAGGGCCGTGAAGGGAGATTTCAAAATATTAGAATTATCTTGTCCTGTTTTGACTCCTTCTTTCTGTTTGCTTTAAACTTTTTTTATGAGAGATGTGGACCTGTGGCTGTAAATGCCACCCGACATAGCCAGGATAGATTTGTCACCAATGGGGAAATTGCTGAAGTCTATTCATTGACTGTTCTTCTTGGAGATCTAAGTATGGCACAGCCTTGGAACGAGCCTTCTAATTCATTTTTGTGATTTCATCGAGTCTGAGCTTTTGGGATTTTCTTTAATGGGCTTACAGTGTTCTTTGAATTTTAGTGTAACTGAAAGGGTTTTATACACCAGCACATCAGCATGGTAGGAATGCATATTTAGAAGACATTTGTCGATTGAGCAGTGATAAAGCTCATTAGAGCCACAGTTGAAGAAAAAGGTCTATAAGAAACTCACCTTTGAAATACAGGGTCAAACTTTTCAGAAGTTTCTTTTTGTAGAAAATTGAATATTATAGTCTAGCAATATTTTTAATACAGTCTTTACTTCATCTTTTATTTGGAAAAAATCAAGAATGGCCTTGATCAGAGAATTACAAAGAATTACAGTGGAATGTAGCCAACTATCAAAAGTCATCGTTTTACAATTACAGATGGGTCTTAAATTACAGGCTAAACATATTTTTTAATTCACTAATTTTATTGGTACATTTTAGGCATAAAATATGATGACATTCATCATTGGGAATTTGTACCTTTACATGATGTATCTTGGTTCTTATTTTTTCCCCATTCCCCTGCCCTCCCTTCAACCCCTCCATCCCTATTTAAGAAGACTTCATTTCCATTTTTTCATGTTCTCATATTAATTCCATTCCCTTCTTTCCTTTCCCCTACCTCTCCCACTTCCCCTTCCCCTTTGCACCTTTTCTTCCTATTTCACATTATTTTTACTTGGTGAGAAGCTGATCTCTTTTGAAATAGCTTTCTGTCACTTAGAAACAGGTATCAATGTATTCCTTACTGAGTTTACAGAACAATTTATTTCCAGTTCTTATTATAATTCATTGTATAAAAAGAAGAAAATATATGAAAATATGGCTATGCTTTATGAACCTTTTAGCATCTACTTTGTGAATTAATTAATTAATTATTTTGTTACCACGTATCAAACTCAGGACCTTGCACTTACCAGGCAGGCACAGCTCCACTGAGCCACAATTTTGTGAATTTAAAATAGATTCTTATCCAATTAGTTTTATGAGTTAGTCATTTATTTCATGGATGCTTCGAAAGATATTTTAGGGCTTCTTAGGAAACCCGTACTCATAAAAAAATAAATAGCAGTACAGTATCACAATCTGGGAACAGATAGCACATATGACTGAGACAAGTAAAGGCAAATACATTTCTTTGATTTCCCCGTGGACACTTCTGGTCATGGTATTTAAAAGCAGCAACCCAATAGAAAATGTTTTTCTTGCAAAACTCAAATATCTAATACTAACATTTACCTGGACCTGGATTCACCTTCACATGCTGCAACTGACTGATCGTATAAACTGGAAAGCTGCAGAGCACGTGCCAGCCAACATCTGCCTTCACCCTCTCCCCGTCTCTGTCTCTAGGTAGCCTTCGTCAAGGCCTTTTGTCATGGGGAAGCTAACATCCCAGTAATGTTGAGAATTATCCACCCTGGCGCTGATGTTTTGGGTAACATAGCAAAGGATCCTTTGATAATGTAAACAAGTCTTCATTTATCATCAGCAGTAGGTCATAAAAAACTGGGCTAAAATATTTTCTGTGAATGAACCAGGCTGGGCTTCTTCACTCCTTTATTCCACAAACTGATCTTGAGAGCCCCCCGCATGTTAGGAGCTTCTGAGAGAGAAGAGGATAAAATACGTTCTTAAAAATTCCACTCAATTTTGGGATCATGGTGCACACACATTAATAGATGTAGGCAGAAAATATTATGGAAGTGAAGGGAATAGAGGAAACACAACGAAACCAGATGGCAAATAGCACCAGGACTAATTTTCTAATCATTCCCTAGAGAAAACCTTGCTCATTTAATAGGACCCTTTGTTTATAGATAGTGAAGGCAGGGATGGTTGAAGAGGCAGAGAGAAGATGAGGAGAAAAGTCAAGCCCTAAAAGCACGTGCTGTACTTAGCAGGCAACCGGCAGCTGGGTGTGGCACAGTGGCGCAGCAGTGACAGGCAGCTGTCACCGGGTGTGGCTGGATGGGAAGCCGGTCTCAGGGAACTTTGTAAACCTCAGGGGCATCAACCTGAAGACAATTTAAAGGAAAGGACTTCAGTGAGGCACAGGAGTGGTCAGCTTTGTATTTTAGGAATAATTCTTCCACAGTTATATGGAAGACGGTGGAGCAAGATGTGAGAGTTGTAAGACAGAGATGGAAAGGGGAAGTGGAGAGCTACTTAGGAAATAAAACCAGGAGAAAAGCACTGTTTGCTGGGAACACAAAGGAGAAGGCCCACCAGGGTTTGAGGTCCTGTGTCTTGTTGAAGACTGAATAGATTCCGTTACATAGCTGCGATATGGTGGTCAGAGTTAGGACCTCAGCTTGCATTTCTGCTCACATAACTGGCATGTGGTAGATGAAACTGTTTATTAAAAGGTGGCACTCGGGCTAAGCCTGAAAAGATAAACCTCCTGTTAATAGTGGGCCCCAGATAGAGCATCGGGGAGTGCGATCAGGCCAGGTGTGCTGGAGAAGGAGGTCTACGTGTACTGGGGCACGAGAGCACAGGAGTGTCGATATTGAATGAAAACCTGCAGCAGGGCAACTGCTTTTCAGTCTGTAGGTAAGAAAATGGTTGTTCTTTGTATTTTTATGGACTTTCCTAATCAGCAAGACATGGGAAAAGAAGGATGATAAGGAAACTGACCTTGTGTGATGTGGACAGTAAGGCAGGAGGTTAAGTCAGGTTCTGGTCAAGTCAGAAAAACAGGAGACAAGAGGATAATGGGATCCTACGTGTAGGGAGGTGCGACAGAAATGGAAGGTATGGGCAGGCAGAGCCCACCCTAGCCCAAGAACTCACGTTCACTTCTTCAGTGGTTAGACTGAATCACTTTCTCTGCGTGTGTGTGTTGTGTGTGTAATTTTTTCTGTAACCCTAAAAGGATATTTTTTGGGGCCATTGGAATGTTAGCAGCTTTCTCTGGAAGTCCAGTGAGAACTGGGTATGGACTGTATTTCCCCAGCAGAAGCACCAAACACTCCCCAGCTGTGACGATCAATCAGGCGCCGGGTTTATGAGATACTTGAAAATTCTTTATCCAGCAAACTCAGAAGTGGCCAACACACTTTTGTATAATGGCTTTTATTCTATTTGTTTTACTTGTGGAATAAGTAACGTGATAATGAGGCCTTGAAAAAGAAACGTTCTTCTAAAATATTTTTTCACAGCAAGTATTATTTTTCCAGGTTTTTTCTGGAAAGCACATAGACCTTTTTATAAAGCCCTATGCACATTGTACATGCAAGCTCTTTTTTCTACTTTCTGATTTATAGGTTGCACATTGCTGCAGCACCCAGAATCACCATTTCCATAGTCTGCATACCTTTCAAACATATATCTTTGCTATAATGCTCGTAACTATCCTCTCAATGATATTTTACTTGCATGTAAGGGTATTGTTATAACTGTGTACATGCATGCAGCCTTTTCTTCCTTTTTGAATATTCACTAGAAATACAATGTGATGTACAAATATAAGCCACATCTATACATAACATTACATTTTCTCTAATATTTTAATGTTAACAGCCACGTTAAAAACTAAAAGAGGCACGTGGATGTTTTACTTGAGCCAATATATTGAAAATATTTTCTTTCCACACACGATCATAATTAAAATTATTAAGCCAAGTTTAATACTCTATTTTATTTTTCTCTCCAAGATTTAGTAGGTGTTTTACACCTATAGCACATCTCAATTTACAGCAGCCAGTATCGAGAGCTAGATGAGGCTTGTGGGGCCTGATTGGACAGCAACATTTTGGTGTGGTTACTAGAGAGAAATCCATGGCCAGGGGATCGCTGGTTCAATAGTTAAACAAAGGGCCGGGGATTTAGCTCAGTGGTTTCGCTGCCTGCTGCGCAAGCGCAAGGACTGGAGTTTGATCCCCGGTACCGGGGGAAAAAAAATAGTTAAACAAATGTAAGGCCTTTCCTTCTGTACAGTTACATTTTCCACATGAGTTTACCAATTTAAGGTGCATTTCCCTTTTAATTCGCTAATTAATTCGATACTTATTGCATATTGATTCTGAACCAAATGCTACAGAAAGTTTCCAGTAAGGGTTGAATTAGTTGCCTTTATTCAAAATCAAGCCTACATACATTTTATATCATAAAAACAAGTAAATGAATTTATTAATTTTTAAAAGTTACATTTGTTAAATATACCCAGAACTGTTTAAACTTCTTTAAATTATCTTATTGAAAACAATGCTGTTAATTTTCAGCGAATACGCTATGATCATAATAAAAAGAGATCCAAGAAAGGAGGGGAGGAAGAGGTGAGGAGAGACAACAGAAGTAATTCCATGCGGTCAGAAAGGCCCTGCTTGGCATGGCCAGTGAAGACGATTGCAGCTCCCAGCCCCAAACAAAACATGTTTCCTCTCCCCTGCAGTACAGATGCCACACCAGCAGACTCCGCTTGAATTTTCTCCTGTACTTGTTCACATTCTTCAGGTACTTAGGCTATGAGGGCAACATCAGCAAGCAGAGCCATTTGCAGTTTGTCTCCATCTACCAGGAAGCCGCCTTCCTCATCAATTCTCCTCAGCAAATGCTTCCGGACAGTGGAAAATTCCTTGGGCGAGAGATGATACCACCCAAGGGAAATGAATTTATAATTGATGTGGTAAAAAGCTGTCAGACAGACATGAGTTTTCGCAACCATGTTTGTAAACACTGTTAGCAGCCCTGCCTACAACAGCAGAAGCCTACAACCTCTACCTCTGGGTAGAAAATGATATGCAGCAAGGAGAAGCATGTGTACCGGATCTTGTGGTTATATCCATTGGAGCTCCCCAGAACTGAGTCATCAGAGAAACTCCTGGCTTACGTTTCCCTAACCGTGTATTTTTTAAAAAATGATTTTAAATAAAGTACTTGTTAGACTGCTGAGGACATAGGCACAGATTGGAAAAGAAAGGGAGAAGAAGAATGTGAAAAAGCTCCATCTACAACTGAATTTGTCTCCTCTTAACTAGTCCTAGAAATCATCAGGGAAGGAGCATGATTTCACTTTATTCCTAGGTTATAAAATAATACATCAGAGATCTGTGCCCTGGATAAGGCCCAGCAGATTCTGCAATTAGCAGAATTTGATAGCACTAACAAGTTTAATTATTTTAGCTATCAGATGTGAAGTTTCCAACTATCTACATGGAATTATACTTTATTCTTACCTCGTTTTATCCTTATACTTTATTCTTGCTTTTAGAGAACTACAAACAGACATCATATGCATTTTATTGCATTTGCATAATCTCCAAAGTCAGTTGAAATGACATGTGTACTGCAGAACTGGGAAAAACTTAGTAGAAATCAAGGCAGTTTTCACCTTTTCCCTGGCTTTGGATTTTCAATGCTTAATTTTGTACCTGTGAGTATAATACACACACACACACACACACACACACACACACGGCAAAATCGTGCTTGAGTTTGAGTTCTCCACTTAGGTTTTAAGAAACTAATTTAAACAGTCTAATTTTCACCCTCTACCCCTGACAAATGGAGCTAGTATTGTCTACCTTTCAAGGATGTGGAGAAATTTAACAATGCGATGTGGATAACATCCATCACTTACAGTAGGCATTTAATACACAAATGGCATTAAAACAATATCATCTTCATGAGAAATTGCAGCAAAAGGCACTGCAGCTTATTTAATTTGATTTAATTGCATGCTTTGAGTGATTTATGATAGGATTTGAGTGGAATCTCATCAGCCATTTTGAGTAACTTCATGGGAGTTTCCTTTCCAAGGTTCCTCTCGATATATTGAAGTCAAGCTCACTGTTGGCTTTTGTTGAGCCTTCGAGCTGTCCAGGCAGGACTCTGACTTTCTCCTGCAGCTCCTGGCTGCTAGTTTTAATCGTGTGCTATTTTAATTTTTTGGGAAACCATTCTTGTCTGCCTCACTGTGCAAGTGCAAAATGGACTGCAGTAGGACCTAGATTGTGTGAAAACCAAGGCCAGAAGTAATTGTTTCCTCTCTCGTGGTTAACTCTGCCCACAGTGCCTCTGAAATAGATTTGTGGACTCTCTCCTGGCAAAGGAAGAAGCTTTACTCCTGACTTCATCTGGCAAGGAGGAATTGTGGGCCTGTGTTGGAGTAAAAGGCAGTTGTCTGGCTCAACTTGGAGACACGCAGACCCGAAGACAGCAGAGTAGAGGAAGAAACTTAATACAGCCATACCTTGGTTCCTTGCTTGTAACGGGTGGGATCTAGACAGCAAAATGATATAATCAAAAGGCACAATATGAGAGAACTTAAAAAAAAATGTACAATGCTATGAGCAGCCTCACAGGAAATGACTAAGGGATAGTAAATAATTCTGGCAAAGAACAGTGTCCCCAACTAAGTCTAGAGGGGCCAGAGGAAAGAATGGTCAATGGATTCCTTGGGGAGAACTGATCCAGCTATGGAAGTTGTGGATTTTCAAAGAGAAGAGCATTCCTTGTCAAAACACAGCCCGGTGAAAAGGAGGCTGGGGAAGTGAAATATTGATTGTCTCTCCTCCCAGCCTCCAATATACTGCTGCTCTATCCCACTGGCTGGAGTCAGGGGTAAGCCAGAGGGTGAGGAGCATGGCCAAGATCTGACTCCTGCTCCTGAAGCAGGATGATGAAAGGAGGAGCCAGGATGTGGAAGAACGTTCAGCACAGTGAGGGATCTACCACCCAGGGCTCTTCATGGGAAGTAAACAACTTCCAACCTGCAAAGCGCTAGAAATTAGGCCTCGTATACAGTAAGTACTATATACCATCTTTTATACAGAAATTATTTCCTACGTACTTTCATAATTATCATATACGTTGAGTTGTCAGACTTGAAGACTTTTTAAGATTCTACAAGGATGTAATTTTCTCATCTGTAGCATGATCGAGGCTGTGGATGATGGGTTCTAGGAACAAGAAGTCAGAGTATTTGACATAGCAGCAGCACTAGGAAACCTGAGGGGAATAAGGGTGCCTGCTAAGCGAAACGTTTCATCCAGGACTGAAATGCTTGGTTTTTCTTTGTTTGGTAGCAGGTGCTAACAGATGAGAGCACAATGGGAATATATGGAAGATGAATAGGAGAGAAATGCAGAAACGGTCAGCCTTGGGACCTCAGCTTATAAAAATGGAGACCAGAGCCCTAGTGCAGACTGGCAAAGTTTGATGGAGCTGGCTTTAGCAAGAGGTTTGAGAGCAAGTTCACTGGTGTCCCAACAGAACAGCTTTGAGTAAGCTTCAGTTTGTAGGCAGACATGTGCCACACAGGTGGGACAGCCAGCTCACCCAGTTCCAGATCTCAGGTGTCATTGTCTGGGGGGCAGCAGAGATAGAAAACTCACGCATGGTAGGCACAGTAAGCCCCCACATCGGTGCTAAGGAGAGGAAGCCTAAGATAATCCACATAGAAAACATGGATTTAGCCAGGGCTCCAGGTAGAGGCTATTTTTATAGGCAGAAAAGAGATGGGAAGGAAATTTATGATGGTGGTGAACATGAGAGGTGGGGGATATAGATTTATGGAGTCTGGAAACTACGTGCAATGAAGAATATATTCCTTTATGTAAGGGAATTAGATATGGACAACAGAAACACTTGGACAGAAGACATGAAGTCAGTCTAAAGAAATAGCTCAAACCTAGGAAAGGTCAGACTTGGATCACAAGGCCAAGGATTTTGGCACTTCCTATTTTCTATTAAGCTGAAGCTTGAGGAATTGATTTCCATTTTGACTTTCAGATATGGATACAACCATATTATTTCTGAACTACCCATATTTAAATCAATGCCTAGCACAGCGAGATCTATGGATGCTAACTGGCTGGCATACACTATGAATTATTTTCTTATTTGTTGTTTGGAATTTATTGATCCCTCTCAACTTTCTATCTACTCTCTGATAGACAGAGAAGTCAATGTAACTATATTAGAATTGATCTTGTATTCAAAGAGCTGACCTCGAGCCAATACTAATGGATTGGGGATATGGAACCAAGACAGGACATAAGTGCCTGTCAGTCCTGTGCTGAGGATGACATCGTTGGGAGAGACCAAGTGCAAGGGAAGGGGAGGCTGAGATCTTGCAGTCAATCTGCTCAGTTCAGACACCCGGCGCTTAGAGCTCATGAGGTCCATGAGCACGGGCCAGTGCTCGTGTCTTACTTCATTCTTTCTGGCAGTTGAAACTGTCCTAATTAATAATATGAAACAACAAAGCAACAACTTTTCATGCCATTATTCCTGTACAGGATTTTCTGATTTTTCGCTTCACTGTGCTTAGAAGTTGTAGGAGATAAAATAGCTCCTAATGAGGGAGGCACTGCCATTGAACAAATTCTTGCAAGACAAAAAGCCAAAGAGAAAAATGAAGGAAAAATAAAAGCAGCAGCACCAAATAGAAAACCTGAATGGGATGTAAGAATATGAAAACATGCTTTATGTCATTACTAACCAGAGAAATGCAAATTAAAATACATTGCATTCCATTTCACACCCACAAAATAAATAAAATTATAGTCTGAGTATCAAGTGCTGAGATGATTTAAAGTGAAGAGAACTGTCATATTCTGCTGTAAGGGTGTAAATTAGTACAATGGCATTGGAAATACGGTGCCATCTCCAAGCCATCAAATATGAGTGAACATTATAACTTATAAATTTGATTCCTGCATATGTACTCCAGGGAAATTAGTACATACATGTCAGAAGCCATGTACAAAAAAGGTGCACTGCAGAATTTTCCAAGAAAAAGGGACCAGAGGCAACTGAAATTCATCTAGGATTAATAATGAAATATTGGTAGCTTAATATACCACAGTGCATTGTATATTGCAGCAAAGTTGAATGGGGTATAGTAATGTAAATCAAAATATTGTAGATGAATCTCAAAACTACATTGTCTAAGCCATGAGGAAATATATACCACATATTTTTAATTAAATAACAATAGTAAACTGAGCTAAACAATGACATTTTTCAGTTATATTAATATATTTTTAAAAACCCACTTATGAAAAACCATAGAATGCTAAAGAAAAATTTAGAGTAACAGCAGAAAGAAATAGGAATGCCATCAGAAAAGAACACGCATGGGATATCGTAAGTACTGTTATTTCCACAGTTCGGCTGTCTGCCCATCAACCAATACATATATTTACATACATGTAGATACATGCACATGCAGACATGCACGCATGCTCACATATTCACCTTTCTATGTTTGATGTATTTAATTAAATTTGAAAGAAAGCCTCTAGGGGCTGGGGATTTAGCTCAGTGGTTCCGCCTCCTGCCTCACAAGCGCAAGGTCCCAAGTTTGATCCCCGGTAACTGCCCCCCAAAAAAGAAAGCCTCTAACATTTCTTCCTCTTGTCTGGACAATAGCCAGTTTTGTTTTGGTTTTGTTGATTGGTTGGTTGGTTTCTTTGTCACTCAATTGAGGAGATTTTGTTAGAGTTATTCACTGATCTTCTTGGAGTAAGTAACAAAGGAGAAAACAAGTTTGGCCTCCACTTGGCTTCCCATTTGTCTTCTTGTGTCATATAAAATCTTCTTGAATTTCCCATGCTCATGGTCTTTCAAATTCGCTCTACTCAGACTTTGTCCCATTTTTGCACCAAAACTCTTCCCTTGAATACCAATGACTTCCATTAAACCTGGGTCACTATTTCACAGCCTGTGTCTTATGCGACATATCAGTTGCAGTTGGTGCAATTTATCACATCACCCTTCTTGAAGGATTTCACTTGGCCTGGGGATACCGCTGAGCCATCCTCGTCACTTTCTGATGTATATTTTCAGTCTTTGTTGCTGATTTCTCCTCCACATCTCAACCTCTTAACTTCGAAATGCCTCCGGTGTTGTCCTGCCATCGGTTCTCTATCTATACCAATCTCAGATTTGTTTTCCACTAGTGTTTTTGTTTCAAATGACCATCTTCATGATGCAGGCTCTTAAAATGTTTCTCTCCAGTCCAGGTCTTTCAGGAACTGGGCCTTATCATCAAATGCCTACCCAGCATGTCTCGCAGGCTTCTTAAACACAGCATTTCTGACTCTATCCACTCTCCCTTTGTGTTTCCACTTCAGGGTCCCAACAAAGACGTGCTGCTCAGCTGTTCAAGTCAAAAAATTCTGGGTATCATCCTGCATTCTTCTTTCTTCCTCCCTGGCTTTCAATCCATGTTTGTTTTAATTTCAAAATTGATCTCAAGAGATATCACTTTTCACCATCCCTATAGTTACCACCACTACGGCTCACATTTCTACAATCTGTCACCTCCACTCACAGTGAAATGCTAGCTTGTTTTTCTACTTCTACACTTGATTTCTTCAGTTCTTCAGACTATTTTCTTATGAAGAAGCTAGAATGAAACCTCTGAAAAACAAATCAAATGATAGATTTTCTACTTAAAACATTCCTGAAAATAAAATCCTTAACTTGGATTCTATGTCCTCTATTTGGGCCTCTGGCTAGCTCCACAGATTCATCTACCATTTTTTACCTCTTCCATCTGCTCTGGATTCATTGAATTTTTTCTCTTTATCCATTGTAACATGCAGCATCTTCCTGGGTCTTTTACGCTTGGCAATCTTTCTGCCTTTGATAGTTTTCCCCCAGATATTTTCAGGGTCATATTTCTCTTTTCAGCCTGGTTTCTTCCTAAATGTTACATAGACTTTTCTTTACCATGTGCTTTAATGAAATATGTCCATAACTCTCCATCATCCCACTTCACTTAATTTTTTTCAAGAAGCATACCATTCCTTCGTATAGCACTAAATGGGTTTATTTGATTCTTTTCTAAGTATTTGTGTCTCATTCTAGAATATAAATTCAAGGCAGGTAAAGACCATTTTTGTTATTGCTGTATGTCTGACACCTACAATAGTGATTACCACATGATAATACTCAATAAATATTTGTTGGATGGATGAATCTGAAGGAAGTGAGTACATAGTCTAACATTCGGTTCTCAGTATTTTGTATCATTTTTCCTCTCAGCTCTTTTCACAGTAGTCTCATCATTTGCCCAATAATCTCTAGCTAAATTTATGCATATCTTTCCTAAATATGACTGCATAACTTGAGATAAACAACCGTCATAAATTAACTTCTAAGTATTATTGTCCATTACTAGCATACAATTTTATTTTCTCTTTTGTTTATTCTTTATACATTTTGATTTCTTAAATGTGAGCTCAGTAATTGCTGGAATTTGGCCAGTCCAGACTGAGTGACCACCGGTCCACTGCTTCCCATTGGCTGGCTTCTGAGTCCTTCCCAGTGGCTGCTGGGAAACTGAGATGGTACAGTCCATGGCAGAGTTGATGCAGCTGCTGCCATGACCCATGTGCTTTGCGTGGATGTCACATTATGCCAACCTTCTTAACCCAGATCATTTTGATGACTAAGCATTTGATCAAGGGTACACATAAATTACTTTTCAGTTAGTTTTTTATAGTTTCATTTTACCTGAATGAAAGTATTGTTGAAATTATGGCAAGTCATACCCATTGCCGACCCTCTAGAGTCTTACTGTGATGAATAAAATTCAACAAACCTAAGATGTCACAAGATATAACAGGTTTTCATCAAGCTTAATTGGTAAGAACTCTTACAATGCTGAAAACTATTATGAATTAAAAACTGTTGATTTCTTACTTTATCAGCGAGTGGCCTGAGGAAAAAGGGAACATTTCCAATTTGCCCTGAGACTCAACCTCCTTTCATTCAGCTATTTTGGCCCATGTGGTGCTGCTTCAGGCTCACCTGAATGATGACTCTGTCTCTCTCCCTGCACTCTTGTGGTGCTGATTGAATTTCTTGTCCAGAAGCATCGTCACAGTCTCAGTATGTCATGCTCCAGGACTGGGCTCTTCCTGCATCCACTGACCTCTGCTGTCACTCGAGTGATCCCTCTGTCTTCTCCCTGCCTCACCCTAAGCCTTGGTCAATGACATCTCCACTGGGCAGTCTCTCTTCCTGCCCCTTGCTGGACATATCTTTACCTACACTCAAGGTCTGCCTAAGTGAGGCCTCCCTGGAGAACCTGGCCTATTCACCAAGGAAGGGCCCCTTCCTTCTCTGAATGTCAGCGTGTGTTATGTGAACACCAGACATGCGACAGCTGAGCAAGCCGTTGTTGCTTTGTGTCGTTGGTTTTCTCCCTGCACAGAGAAGTGTGTGCCCCTGTGTGTGCGTGTGTGTGTGCGCGCATGAGTGCGTGTGTGCACTCCAGTAAGCTCCCGGAACTTTACTCTTAGTGGGGTTATCTTTCTTTCCATTCCACAAAGTATTCAGGCACTGGCCTTTGTAGGCTGTTGAATGTTTGCAATTTAAGAGCCACTGTTTGGATTTGAGTCTAAGGTGCACCATCTTGAATTTATGGCTCCCCTTTGTTACTGTGGTCTTGGAGAAAGGCTGAGAAAGAAGCTCTGCTCCTTGGGGCCTGTAGGTCAATGTGACTTTGATCTGTCTAATGGGATTCTAATAACTCAGGAAGCCCCCAGCTGCCTCTCTGGCCACAGGAGGTGGATGACACTACTGCAGCCATCCTTTGTGTGTCTGCCAAAGATGTAAAGGAATGAACACGGGAAGCCTAGGTTTGGTCAGCTTTTGAGAGGCCTTAAAGGAAAAACAAGAAAGGTGATGTGAAGCAGTCCCTACAAGGCAGAGGAGTCAGCGGATCACTCATAAGGTGGCAAACCTGCAGAGCTAGCCCTGCAGCCCAGAGGGAGGACACATTCTTCAGTAATGTCCCTGGTACCTCCACCCTGGGTTTGCGCAGCAGCTCCCATGATCTCAAATTCCCTGGGCAGCCCTGTGAGTAAGACGCAGCTGACACTGTCCCAATTTTAAATTATCTCTGTCAAACAATGATTTCTGTTTCAAAAATCTCCTTTCCCTATCAGAATTTCTTTTCCCCTTTGAAACCTTGCCTTGAGAAGTCCTAGAAGCCAGGAGTGTGCCCACTTGGCTTCTGAAAGCCATGGACTGATGGGCTCACCTCTCAGGCTTCTCCTGCTGGGTCTTCTTGTAACACCAAATAGGTGGCAGACAATTAGAGATAGGACTGGAGACATGTAAATTGTACTGTCGCCTCAACATTAATAATTTTGTGATACTACACTGCCCTTGTAGCATGGTTAGTCACCACAGTTACCTGCCTCTCTGTGCTAAAAGGCCCTGGGTAAGACTGATGAAGATGCTGTGCAGTGACTCATCCTCCCTCTGATGCTCCCCTCTGCCCCTGCTCCCCCAAGGAATTCATTGTTAACCAGGCTCTGGAAGAGAACCAAGGCCACCTTTGTCCTCAGGATGCCTGGTGTCTCCCTCCTTCTCACAGACTGGAGCTGTCTCTTAGCCCGCACTGGACAGGTGTAGGAGAGACAGCGGATGATGCAGTGAAAGGAATAAGCTTTCCATGCTTCTTGATCCAGCCTTCTTTTATTCAATGGTGCAGCCCTTAATGTGAGTGGATATTGAGTTCAAACATCTCCTAGTTGCTGCTATAACTTGAAAGCTTGTAAATATTAACTCCAGATATCCTGGTGTTTGCCTTTAATAAATAGACATGGCAATTGTTCCTCCATGGAGTTGCTGTTTTAGGGCCCTGACCTTTCCATAGGAAGAGTATGTTCATTTCTGAAAGATCCTCCCATGGATGGGAGGCTGCCTGGTCACATGCTCCATACCATTCTGGCTGTGTACTAAGAAAAAGAGGGCAGGAGCAGAAACATTTGATCTAGACAGTCCCAGTTAAACTCTACATAGCAGTCTACTATTACAGTAGAGTAACCAGGCAGTCTTATGGGAGGGGACCTATGTATGGTGCCTGGTATGGTTTCCTTTGGTACAATGGTTTTTTTCCATTTACCACAAACTGATTCTAACATAATTCCTACAGAAAAGTAAATATTCAAGAATACTCGAAAAAATTTCAAATGAGTAAGAGGAATGAATCATATTTTTTTAAATATTAAGATTCTATGCAACTATCATAATTATGGGAGGGTGGTGATGATAGAGGGGTGACCAGTACAAACGCAGAAGGGAACTAGGAGCCAAGAAACTGACCGAACCACATGTGGGCAAGTGGAATATGATTGATATGGGCAACTAGGGAAAGAACAGAATAAGGAGATACAAAAGCAAATCTCAATCCCATAGCTCAATTTTTAACTCATAGGCCACATAAGAAATAAAGGGAACTTTTGTGATGCCAGAAGTGAAAAGCAGAACTTAAATCCATGGAGATTGGACATTGATACCAAGAGGTAAATGGCTGCTACTTATTAAGGATGTGTGCCCTTCCTATTTTGCAAGGCAATGCCACAGGCTCCATGTTATGGCTTGTGTCTACATGCTCCGCAAAGTGTCATGCGGTCATAGGTGGGGCTTTTTCAGAGGTGGCTGAATCTGGAGTGAATGACTGAGTCATGGTGCAATGCTAGGATTAAGGGTGTTAATATTAAGGGTGGCTGATTACTCAGTCCACTGATTGGTTTGGTGCCACCCTAATCTGGTAGCCTAGATAAAATATAAGAGGGGCAGCAAGAAGCTGCTAAGGTCTCTTGCTTGCTTTGCTACCTCCTACCTGCCATTAACAATTTCTCTGTGAAGCCTGTCTACCATGGCACCCTGCCCTGGAGCCGCTGAATATGGATGGAAATGTCTATAAACTGTGAGCTAAATAAACCTTTCCTCCCTTAACTTTGGGTGTCAGGTATTTCGTCTTAGCAATGAGAAAAGTAACTAAGACATTCCATATGAGGAGGAAGCTGAAACTAGGTCTACTACATTGAATTCTAGCCTTTTTGACATTATGGGATAATAAAGCATTGCTCATTGACCGCTGAACACATTAAAAAACAAGCCACATTCCCTGGCCCAAAAGTAGAAAATGAGTCACTTGTGTTAAAACAAATGTAATTTTACCTCAGGTTTCAGAACTTGAAGTTTATCTATAGTAATAAAGTCACAGCTCAGGACAAGCATAAGATTTTAAGCGAGATACCTTTCACCAAAAAGCTCGCAAGAAAAAACTCTAATCATATGAAAAATTCCACCTTGAGGACAAATGTATTAGCTTCAACAAATAGGAGCACATATGAACACAGAATAAAGAAAATAGAACAACATTAAAAGGAAAGTGAAATATATGGTTCTCATTTTAATGAAATAAAGAGAAATATATAACAAAAGAAGAAGATATTATAAGGAAAGAGGAGCATATTTGAAAAATTCAAGCCATAAAAATATGGATATTGAAACTAATACAAATAACTCAATAAAAGTCAAATAGAAAAATGTCACAGCTTAAGTGAACTAGGTTCTATAATCAGTATATATTTTTGATGATCCAGAAAATCAACAAGAATATAGCCCAAATATACAGATGGGAAAAATAAAAAAGACGTTAAGAGATACGGAGTTTGGCTTACACTCCAAAATACTCACAATAATTCAAAAATTAAGGATAGTGAAAATCAGGGAGAAGAATATTTGAAGAAATAATGACCAAATTTTTTTCCTTACAAAATCAATGAGATGAAGATAAACTATTTAATAAACATAGGAGAGAAAAAATGGCCTCATACCGCATCTAGCATGGAAACATTGTATATAATCACAAAAATAACTCAGAACCAAAAGTGAAAGATTAGGCTAATAACATTTAATTAATGAAATGTGACATATTCCTATAATAACTCCACAGCATGAGAGAGGAATACATTTTCTCTTCCTTTCTTTCTGTCCTCTCCTTCCTTCCTTCCTTCCTTCCTTCCTTCCTTCCTTCCTTCCTTCCTTATATCCCTCTTCACTTTGTTCCTCCCTCTGTCTCCCTATGTCTCTCTCTGAAGAAATTTGAAAAGCATAACGGTGTGTAATGTTAAAGAAAGAAAAACAGAAAATACCCCAAAATGACACTGATTGTGTAGATTTAAAACTCATTCCATGAGCCTTTGATATATAATTAATGATGTGCATGAGTGTGTGTGTGTATGTGTGTGTGCCTGTGCACACAAGTGGGTGTCTGGTAGTGAAGACCCACTGGCCCTATGACCTCCAGTTTCTTCACTAGCATTTATATTATTCATGGAAGAAGCATAGCAGAAGGAAATAGGATGGAAAAACCCTTGCCTAAATTTTTAATAAATACAGGGCACATAGTAGGAAAAGACAAGCCCTGGGAGAAAGAATGCAGGTCGGGGAGGCAGGGGCATCCTCTGGGGTACACATGAGCTAAAGTGCTAGCGTTCTAGAGGCCCGTTTTACTGACTTTCTCAACTTTAGCAAAGCCATTCATTTTGCTCTTAAATGAGAACCACTGTAATTTTCTGATTTGCAGGATAATTAACTAACAGGCGTAAAGGGCTACTGAAATGCTGAGTGTCATTCCTCGGGTGACTCACCTTTCAATGTCGCTTTGGAAAGTGATTGGCAAAGTTTGTGAGTCACGTTGGGGAAAATTTCCAGTTAAGTAAAGCCCTAGAGTTTTAAGTGTGCCACACTCAGGTGAGGGCCGCATATGTGGATTGACGTTTAGTTTAACAATGACAGTGTCAAGCTGGGTCTTATGATTCTGCAGGCCTGAGGAGCCTGTGGTGTGTGCTGAAGCACAGGGGCTCCCCCAAAGCTGTGGCCACTGAAACTCAGGGGGCAGCTCCGGATCAGCGTGGCCAGCAGTCCCCTGTGCTGTGTGTCACAGCGAGGCCTGAACTGTTTGACCATAGGAAAGGGAATTGGAAAACTGATCTTTTAATATTTACTTTGTATGTTATTTAGCATGAACTGTGGAAGACCAAAGTCTTTCACTGTATTTGTACAGCAAAAACTATTTCACCTAAAATGGAAAAGGACAGTAGAGACGCAGCTTAGTCAGGAATTAACTGATGAGATATGGGGAAAAACGATGTCCTACTTTTCATACATACTAAAGAAGTCAGGGAAAGCTTGAAGGAAATGGAAAATGCTCAAAATGTGGTAGGCATATTAAAAGGATGGTGCATTTTAAAAGGAGAAGCCCAGGATAGAACGTTATGAATGAGAAGCTTTCCTTTCTCTTGCTTTATTTATTTCCTCCGCTCATGTTATTTTAGGTCCTGGAGAGAATAGGGGTTGGATCACAAACGCTGTTCAAAGGTCATATAGTTAACATTGCCATTTTTTAATGTAGAAATTGCTTCTGGCTGGATCTAATTGAGCAGTTGCTGCAAAACATACTAAACCACAGAGAACTTGTGCAGAGGAGTTTTCAGGTTTATTGGAATGGTCTGTTTGGAGCGGAGGCAACAACGATTTAGAGTGGCAGTTCTTTTTCTCTTTCAAAATCAACATAAATATGGGCAGTTGGATGAGAGGATTAATGGTGCCCTCATTGCCTGATCTGTTTTTTAATACTCTTTTCAGACAGCGCATTGTCCATGAGGACTTCTGATTATCATTGCCATTATGCTTAGCAAGAGCTTTGAAGAACTATGAAATTGGACTCTGTAGGTGTTAAAAAAAAGTTTATTAACTGCTGATGGGAATCTGTCTAATTCTGAAGGCTTTCCAGTAGTAAGGAAATTACCTTATTTACAGCATTTCCGTTCTATTGTTAAGTGATTGTGTCTTAAGTATGTGTTATTTGACAGGAAAAAAAAATCAGAGGACAAGTTATAACAAAGAATTCTTAGTGCCTTTCCCTGTTACTATTTTATTCCTTGTTTGTGCATGTGTTATTTACCAAAGGGCTGGACTCCTTTGTGAGCTTCTGGATTAGTCATTAACACCTCCGGGTGGGGGTGAGACACAGGGGCATCCTGTAGGGAGGATAACGAGCCAGGGATTTGAGCGCAGGGATTGCATTCCAGCTTCCAATTTTTTCTATAGGTCACTCATATTGCAAGTAATTCTTGAGCAAACCATTCCCCATCTGTTCAGATCTTGTTATAACAAAATCAGCCATGACAGATTATGGTACATAAAACAGAATAAACTTTGCCCAGCTGGATGTACAAAGTGAGAAAAGAAAGGATGCACAGGGCCCCCGCTACAGAGAGCTGCAATTCGGAGAACTCTCTCCCTCAGGAAGAGTGGAAGGTACGGAAAGGCTCTGGGGAGAGACAGGTGGGAAAACCCTAGTGGGAAAGACGCTCTCCTGGCTGCTGGGTAATGTGAGGCATGAAAGCCTTGTCCTCAGACGCATGTCCTCCGGTAGAGTCCCCTCCTCTCTCCCCTCATGACCCAAGTTCCACCCCGCACAGCCCATTCTAAGGAACTCAGATTAGGCAGTGTGGTTGTCGTCACTGGACGTGGCGTGAAGGGACATCCCATCACTGTGGGCAGAATAATCTCTCCAGTATGTCCCACAGCAAAGAGCTTTTGGTTCTTGATCGTTTTGAGCATCCTGAGCACAGCCTCTATGAAGAGATTGTTTCTATGTTAAGGCAAACACAGATTCACATTTGCAAGCATCATCCTTGAGAAAAGGACTTGTCTATAATTCTTACAATTCTTGGCTCTGATCGTCTTTGGCCCATGCGGCAAAAGGAGCAGCATGTGTTATGAAAGTTCAGATAAAGTTGGGGTCTCATGTCCATGCTACTGAAGAAGCTGGAGTGCAGAGCACTCCCCCACAGGCCCTGTCCCAGGCCAAGTAGCCGTATTTGCTTGGCAGTGGATGACACTTGCTGCCCTCTCCCTTTCTCAACCCTGTTAGACACTGGGCCATTGCTTAAGCAAAAAAAGCTGTAGGTCCATTTTTCTTCTCTTTCCAAATTGGGCCAAGTGTTGTGGTTACACAGAGCTTCTCTGGGGGAAATCCAGTGAACGGTCCTGCTCCTACACTGCCACCACTTTCACCGTTAGTGTTTACAGGGCCATTCAGATAAGCTACCAACCAGTTCAGCAAACAAAAGAGCGAACAAAGGAAAAGTAGAGCAGTCAGTGGGTGCTGTGGCCTCCCTTTCCACTTGGCTTTCTTCAATCTCCTGGTCAGCTGTGGAGGGCAGAGACGCACTGTTGTGGGTTTTCACAGCTGTTTGGGTTAGTGCTCTGGTCATGGACACTTCACTGAAACAGTGTAGAATACTCCTGTGGAGAGAAGCATAATGCCTTCGCAGTACGACTGAATTTCAAGGTTTCAGCCCGAGGAAGGTGGGTTACGTATCACCTACTAGTACACAGCATATGTATGTTATTTTTACAAAAATGATATGTATATGCGAACAGAAATGTCTGTGTAATACGTGTGCATGTATTTTTTTATTTGGATTGTCCTATTTATTTATTTCTCCCAATCTTGGAATATTTATCTAACGTGACTGTAAGGTTTTAAAATGTTAATATTTGTGCATTTCTTAAATATTGTCTTTCACAGTTAATGTAATCATTTTCCCTTTCTCTGTTTTATCATGTTTGAGATTTTTGAGAAAATGTTATAATTTTTGAGGTCGCATGTATTGATTTTTAAAAATTTTGTGAAATCTTTTATTACTTCTTAACTTAAATTGTCCTATCTCATCCAAATATATTTCTTTAAAACTTTTGCTCCATTATGTGAGATTTTATCTAGAGTTTGATGACTTACTCAAACAACTAAACATTTTTGTAACATCATTAAAAAATAACATATCTAATAGTGGTTAGAAATTAGCAATATTTTCTTGGAAAGTACAATGGGAAAATTTGGCATAATAATAAATTCAAGTATATTGGAATATATCAAAAATCCTATTGGAACTATGCAAAAAGAAAAACAAGCAAACTTTTCTGAGACATTGTCAAGGTGACATTTCCTTTTGCAGTATTTCCAAATGCCAATGCTCAGGGCAGTAATTCAGGTGATTAATATAGGCACATACACATGTTTTATGAAAAAGAAGTTTAGGGAATGCTACATAGTCTCTTCTCCTCCTGAGTAATCATAGAGATATTCTTCTGGTGGTACTTCTAGAATGTTTTATCTTAAGTAAATTTGTTTCATCAATGTATACAACCTTCCAAAAGAGAATTGCTCTCTCTCTCCTTCAGCAGAAGCCCTCAGCCTAGGCCAGAATAATCAACTAATGCGGAAATCCTGAGGCCGCCCGGCTCGCCCTGAAATGAAGAAGGGTCCATTCAGATGAGTAATGGACAGACAGTGGACTGCTTTCCAGGTCCTAAAATATCAACCAGCAGTAGGAAATCCAATGAGTGTTTATGCACAAGTGTGAAAATAGGGAAAAGCCAGACACAAAGGATGGAGAATTTTAGCAAATAATGTACGCAAAGACTTAGCAGGAAAACAACTTTAAGGAAATTCTCAATAAAAAATAAGGTCCTAAAAATTGCATGGGCTTCAGAGCTCTGGGAGAACCTGGAATAAGGAGACGTGCTGGTGGGTTTCGAAGAACAGTGCCTCTGACAGTTGTTCAAACTGAGGCATTAGGTATCAAAGGTATTAATCATATTTCTAGTCCCCGTGTATGATCAAAATGGAATCAGAATGTAACCTGACTTAGTCTTGAATTTTCTGACCTCTTTAGCTGAAATTACGCAAAGCCAAATTCTCTTGGCCAAGGTCTGATCGTACTTAAAGCCTGAGACAAAGCACAACATGGCCCGTCAGAGGAGACTTTCCCTTGCTCTACACCACCTTGATGTGCTTTCCTACGGCTAGCCCTTGATCAGTGCCCTTGTCCCTTTACCTGTGACTTGTCTTATTACTTGCCAGTGTGTTTCACAGGGTTACAACTTGGCAAGAGTCAACTCTGAATAACACTTCTCTTGGTCAAAAACTTTCTCCGGCATAGAAAAAAGACTGAGAGATCAAAATAAATGGAAATCAATACAAAGAAGACATTGAGATTCTGGTCCATTTGCCACTGTCACTTGCACAGAGCGGAGAGCCTGGTGGCAGAGGAAGTCAGACCCGCTGGCGGGCAGTGCTGGGGAGCTTGCTGGGCCTGCGCACCTTGTGGATTCAGTAGGCTCGGGCTCCTCACTGCTTCTCTCTTGGTCAGGATGTGAACGGCGGGATGTCTCCCCAGAACATGGCTCCATCTCGCTGTCCCACTGCCCTTCTGCACCTGTGGACGGAGGACGAGAGGAGAAGCCCCTCAGCGGTGTCACCGACATGGACAGGTTGGGGCTCCATGAAGCATCCAGAGAGACAGGTGTGACCCAAGCAGAGAAGCCAACTGCTTCTAAAGAGCAGGCAGGACCCGATGATTGAGCAGCAGGAGTAACTGGACGTGCTTCTTCCAGGGGTCGGTGAGCAGAGGGAGCTCTGGTCCCAGCAAGGTGGGAGTGGGAAGCAGTTAAAGCAAGGCAGGCCCTTTGGGGACAAGGGTGCTCAGATGTCCCGGTTTGCTGTTAGGAAGGTTTACTGTCACCGTATGGGCGGTGGGTTCTTCTCTCAACCCAGAAAGAATGACAAACAGAGTCAGAAGAAGACTGAGCCAAAGTATGGTGGAATGGCAGCAGAAAGCAGCATTTATTTATTTATTTATTTATTTAGGTACCAGGGATCAAACTCAGGACCTTGCTCTTCCAAGGCAGGTGGCAACACCACTGAGCTAAATCCCCGGCCCAAGCAGCATTTAATTTAACGCAAAACCGGAAAGCCCCCAGGTATTGAACCTGGAGGGGACCCCAGCATGTTGCCATGGGGACTCTCGGGTTTTGATACACAAAAATGACTTCTCCGCCAAGTTGAGATCCATCTATGGGGTTGCAGGCAGGAAAGTTTGATGTAGAAGTGGGCCGATAGGAACTCGGGTACTTAATAAGCACACTTTGGCAACCACTGTTAACTGTAACTTTTCTAAAATTAGCCGGAGGAAGGCGCTCTTCAGAGGGGTGTGAACGGAGCTGCGCTCTATCTTCTGGTTTTGTCTTATCTCTTGGCGAGAAAATCGACTGGGCTTTTTGCTGACTGCCTGTCCTGCCAGGGACTTCTCTTTGCCAGAACTCCCCACATCCCCTCCTCGTGGGCCAGGGTCACTTGGAGCAATCTTCTCACCTTCCACTGGGGGCCTGCTCGTCCTCAGCATTTTCTATACACATCGTGTTGTCCTGATGGTTTAGATCACTGTTGGGAGCCTCTTGTTAGCAACACGACACCTAAACCTCAGAAACTGGAACCTGAGCCCAAACACACCTCGCGGAGGGCTCACAGTTCATGCTGCCCAGATCTTCTGCCTCCTCCCTGTTTCATTCACTATAATATCTGAAGCCACAGCTTAGTAGCCAGATGTGCTAAGTTCTCAGTGTTTCCAGTGGCAGGATCATTCCCAAAGGGTAAGTATTTTTCTTGAGTAAAAAGCCTGAACCATTTGACTTAAGTTCTTCATGTGAACAGTCCCAGTGAAGCTATCAGCCCTGCATGGGACTGAGAAGCACACTAACTTCAGAAACCAAACAGTCTACAGGGCAACTATTCTCTCCACTGTCATTGGAAGTATACAGTCCCGTACAAACTGGATGGTTACCAGCTAAAGGCTGGCGAAGTGTTTCGTGACGCACCTTGTGTTTTAGTCAGCCGATGGTGCAGTAACAAATGCTATAGAACATAGACTGGGCGCCTTGTGTAGCAGATATTTATTTGTCTCAGTTCCAGAGGCTGAGGTGTGAAGACCAGGAAGCCTGCTTGGCTGGGCTCCAGTGAGGACCCCTTCCTGGCTGGTGGCAGCTACCATCTTGCTGTACGCTCACAAAGTAGAGAGAGGAAGCTCTGGTGTCTCTTCCTCTTCTTTTTTTTTTTTAAATTAAATTCTTTTATTGGTACATTGTAGGTGTACAACACAATTACATTTCTCATTGGGAATTGGACCTTTACATAATGCATCTTTGTTCTTATTTTTTCCCCATTCCTAGCCCTCCTTTCATGCCTTCCACCCTTCCCTATTTACAAAGACTTTATTTCCATTTTTTCCATTTCTCATTATTTTTCCTTTTCCTTCTTTCCTTTCCCCTGCCCCTCCCACTACCCTTACCCCTTTGGACCTTTTCTTCCTATTTTGCATTATCGATTATTCATTCTAATCATTGTATATTTTAGGTATACAATATAATGACATTCACCATTGGAAATTTGCACCTTTACATAGTCTCTCTTGGGTCTTATTTTTCGCCCTTGCCCAGCCCTCCCTTCAACCCCTCCACTCCTATTTACAAAGATTTTGTTCCTATTTTTTCATTTTCTCATATTAATCCCATTCCCTTCCCCTTCTTATAAGGGCAGTGATCTCACCCTCATAGCCTTGCTGAAACCTCCAAAGTCTCCTCCTCCTACCACAGTATCATCACTTTGTGGGTTTGGGCCTCAACATATTGATTTGGCGGGAACACAAACATTCAATCAATAACACTTGCATTTCACATTGAGCCCAATTTTCTGCCTCTGAAAATCCTAGATGTTTGAGAAATATTGGTCCTACATTTTCCAGGAAACCAATTAGAAGGAGCTGGCCACTCTGGGTGGAGTGCATGCTATATGTTGTTTTCTTTTTTCAGCATACTTCTGGTTCATTCATTTATATGCCTGGCTGAGCTAGAAATCAAATTTACAAACTACATAAACACTAAATTTTAAAGTTGATATGTACATTATCAGAAGGTTTGGAGGTAAGTAGCATCTCTGTAGGTAAAAAGAATTTTTGTAGAACCAAAAAATCACCATTACTAATTAACTGATAACTCTTTTCAGCCTTTGCTTCTCTTATTCTACTTTTTCTGTAGCTTATTTTACTTGGTAGTCCAAAGGGGTGATTAAAATAAGTTTCCCCTTATAGAAAATGAGAATGTAAATCATAAGATAAATGATGGGTGAACACACATAGCATTTTTGGAATAGTCTCTGTAATCTCATAAGTATCTACTTAGGATATCAGTTGGCTTTGTTCACTTGATGGGAGAGGTTTTCTGGTCTGGGATGACTCCTTGGTCTTTCCTGTGTTGTCTTATGCTTCCATAGTCAGTGGTGAAGTTGCATGGTAGACTGCCAGGTGGTTGGGTAATCTTAAAGAGCCTCCCTCACACATCTGTCTATGAATAGGCTGCTAGGCAGGGGATGGGGTGATGGGGGAAGAAGTCTCTCCTCAGTCAGGAGGCTACCCCACACTGCTTTACGTGCAGTTTGAGGTCTTTCAGAGTGGCAAGAAAGAGTAAGCTTAGAAGGCATGCCTAGATGCTGTTTCTACATCTTTGCTGGGATGTCTGCTACTGCCATATTGACCAAAGGACAACACAGACCAATCAGAAACTCCATGAGTGGAGAAACGCAATCTACCTGTTGATAGAAGGAGCATCAAAGTCACTTTGCAAAGGGTCACAGGTGCAGACATGGAGAGGATTTGTGGCCATTTAAAAAATCTGCTATATTATTATCATTGTAGTCATTTTATTATTATTATTATTATTAAATATAAGTATTTAAACATCTTGTCATTTAACTTCCCTTGTCACATCCATATTGGCTCCCTGTTATCCTAGGGAAAAAAATCTCAAACCCTGTGCTCACACCCTGGGCTACATCCCTGTGGCATGTCTCTCAGATTGTATCTCTTGGCGAAGTGTCTAGAATCTAGTAGGTGGCCAAAGGTGCAGATACAAATACAGGTACCAAATTACCTGTCTTTAAATATCCTCGAGATCACAGCATTGAAGAAATGGCTATGATGGATCCTACAGGATGTGAGAGAATCCTAAACGTCCAGATGTATTTGGATGGACAGACACTCTTGGGTTCAGAGAGCCCACCCTTTACGATTCCAAAGGTGCTTCATCACAGAAGAAACCCTCTCGGGCTTCACTCTCAGAACCGGTAAATGCTCTATCAAGGGTGGGCCATTCTCTTCCCTGCCTTGGTAGGATAGGTCAAACATTTTCCAAGTCTGGAAGTAAGTTTTATTCGAAAGTGCATAAACACTGTTAGTCACATATCTGAAGAACTGATGTAACCAAAGTGCACCAGGGAACAGGCTGCTCTGTGAGACTGATTTATGATCTGTCATGTGGGAACTTGTATGGTGCTCGGCTAAAAGACAAAGAAATTTTAGGAGCTGAAAGTAACACCAATGAGGAGAGGCTATAGAACTGGGCTGGTGGGTGAGGCTGGTTCAATGTGGTAAGAAAAGCTGAAATGTTCTTAGTGTTATGTATTTTGATTTTGCTAAATTTGTTTTGGGCAGGGTAGACATTTATGTCTCTGCACAATGAGCAGCAATTTCAGTGTACATCAATCTCATGAGGGTTTTATTTAAAAATTGTGCCCCATGCACAGTTGCTATGTAAGATTGTCATTTTTTTCCTCCACAAAAGCATTATTTTCTAGGAAAAATAAAAATAAATAAACAAATACATACATACATACAGACTAGTCATTATTGTTTGGCCTAAGGAACATAGCCTAACAGAGGCTAGATGTCATTTTCATTTACCCGATTAGGAAACATTCCCAAAGGAATGATACGAAAGGAGGTATGGTGTACATATTGTCAATATTTATACTTCTTTAATCTGCAGTCTATTGATCTAACTAGTGACCAATAGAGAGTTTCTAGAATAGAATAAATTTCAAAATAGGCAATACTACCAATGGCCAAGAAGAAGTAAGAGGTTCTAAAATATATCATTGCTGAGCTTAATAGAAACTTATAACTCTAAAATCAAAATGGATTAAAGATCTAAATATTAAAATAGAAACTCTGAACCAGTTGGAACAGAGGTTAGGTAGAACCCTTGAAGACATCGGTGTAGGAAAAGATTTTATGAACAAAACCTCAGTTGCCCGTGAACTAGCATAAACAATCAACAAGTGGGATCTCTTCTTATTAAAAGGCTTCTGCACAGCAAGAGAAACCACCAGCAGTGTGAAGAGACAACCCACAATGTGGGAAAAAATCTTCACCTGCTGTTCCTCAGACAAAGGTCTACTATCTAGAATCTATAAAGAACTTAAAAAGATCAGACCTCCCACATTTAAAGACCCAATCCCAAAATGGGCATCTGAAATGAACAGACATTTCTCAGACAAAGAAGCAGAAATAGCAAATAAATACATGAAAAAATGTTCAACATCACTGGTCATTCAAGAGATGCAAATGAAAACAATGCTGAGATTCCACTTCACTCCAGAAAGAATGGCTGCTATCATGAAATCAACCAATAACAAAAGCTGGCGGAGGTGTGGGGAAAGAGGAACCCTGCTCCACTGCTGGTGGGAGTGTAGACTGGTGCAACCACTGTGGAAATCAGTATGGAAATACCTCAAAGAACTAGGACTGGAAGTCCCATTTGACCCCACTATTCTACTGCTGGGGATCTTCCCCAAAGAATTAAAAGAATCATACCACAGTGATATATGTGCACCCATGTTCATAGCGGCACAGTTTGTGATAGCTAAAACTTGGAAACAGCCCAAATGCCCATCAACTGGAGACTGGATAAAGAAAATGTGGTTTTTTAAATAAAATGGAGTACTACTCAGCCATAAAAAATGAGAAATTAGAGACATTTATAGCTAAGTGGATGCACATTGAGGCAATACTCTTAAGTGAAATAAATAGGACACACATGTATAAATATCGAATAGTTTCTCTGGTGTGATCAACTGAAAGTGTAAATAAGGACTAAATGTATAATAGGTAATATGAAATAGGAAGAAAAGGGGCAAAGGGGAAGGAAGTGGGAGGGCTAGGGGAAAGGATAGAAGGGAATGGGATTAATATGAGAAAATGGAAAAATAGGAACAAAATCTTTGTAAATAGGGAGGAATGGAGGGGTTGAAGGGAGGGCTGGGCAAGGGTGAAAAATAAGAACCAAGAGAGACTATGTAAAGGTGCAAATTTCCAATGATGACTGTCATTATATTGTATACCTAAAATGTACCAATGATTAAAATGAATAATTGATAATGTAAAATATGAAGAAAAGGTCCAAAAGGGGTAGGGGTAGTAGAAGGAGCAGGGGAAAGGAAAGAAGGGAAAGGAAAAATGATGAGAAATGGAAATAAAGTCTTTGTAAATAGCGAAGGGTGGAGGGCGTGAAGGGAGGGCTAGGAATGGGGAAAAAATAAGAACCAAGATGCATTATGTAAAGGTACAATTCCCAATGAGAAATGTAATTGTGTTGTATACGTACAATGTACCAATAAAAGAATTTAATAAAAAAAAGAAAAGAGAATTATAACTCACGCAAACCATGTCAAGGGATAAGAATCAAGCCATAGAGCCTGCATGATAAGCAAAGATTCAAGTGGCTCAAGCATATGTCACACATAAGGAATGAAATTTTTCTATAGTCAGTGACTGGTACCTTCATTAGAGGTTAGCAAAATTATATTTCCAGTTTTTCTAATGTCATTTCACAGAACACTCTTAACTTCCATATAAACTAATGTAGGAAATACTGATTCAGTAGGATTCAAATTAATCAGAGAATCGCGGTTGTCTTCTTGAATGCAAACAATTTCATCCCATCTGTTGAAGACCACTCAAATGAAAGTGCGTCAACTCCTTGGGTTGATGACTGTGACCTTCAGTCTGTGAAAGAATCAAGAGGAATATATATATGCATATTCCACTTCTAGGGGTTGATTTTGATAAATACATCTGCAGGGGCATAAGTGGCAGAAAGATATATCTTCTCATATTATTACAGGTGCACTGAAAGTTAATACACAAGTATTTTGAGGATTATTACTCTAGTCTCTAAATTGCTTATGCTAACTTGAGAAGATATATTGTAGATTTGACTATGGACAAAAGATTTTCTGTGGCCTGATAAATTGTCATGTGTTTGAACCAGTTAGAAGAACAGCATCTGTAATGAGGTACCAAGTCCAGATCATATGCAATATAGGGATATGGTCAGTGTTAGGAGCTAAGTTGCCCAAGCTTGAGGGCCACCTCCACCCTGAGTTTGCTCTGTGGCTCTAGGAAAATTAGTCTCATACCTCATAGGCCTTTTGGCTTAATATTGTTAATAATAGTACTTACCTTTAAAGTTGTTTGCTTATTAAATAAATTGAAACAGAAAGTGAGAACATTTAGCAAATGTCTTCTCAGAGTAAATTCATAGTACATAAAAGTAACGTATATGCACAAATCAACAAAATTGGAATACAAAGGCAGGCAAAGTACTAGGAAAGTTTAGTTATTTGGGGGTGGGGAGTAAATTTACCAGAGAAAGCAGGTACTAGGAAGCCTTCAGGAAACCTCTCCCATGGTAAGCTTTCTTTGAGCTGAGAAGGAAATGGAACATGTCAAGGAGAGTCCCTGGGCAAACCATAAAAGATTTACCTTCATGGAAGTTAAGTAACTCAATCCTCAATTTCTGCTTTCCCTTTGAAAATCCAGAAGTAGATTCCTGCTCTTTAGAGAGTATCCTTGAGCAGGATAATGCTTGGGTACTTGGGAATCTCTTGTGAAAGTTGTTTTGTAGAGTGTAGGGAGCAGGGAAAGGGGATGTTACCAGAACCCCTGCAGTGGGCCCTGGTCTCCTGTGAGCCACAACAACACAGGTGAATTAAAGAATAAAGACAGGAAATGAAACTTGGATAAGAAGTGGGGTTTTGTGCCTGATCAACGCTGTTCTGGGCAGCAAAGATGAAGGCACCCCAAGCTTGCCCCTATTTATTGGGTTCATACTGAGTAATAGATGATGCAGAGGGTGGTAGTAATCCTAGGACAATGAGAAACTTATGCTGATGAAGATCTTAGGTCGATGAGGAATTTATGTTGATTAGGAAGGTAAAATGAACAGAAATTACAACAGTAGGTGGGATGAATTAAGCTGATAAGGAATTTGTCCCTCCCTGGGTGAGACATTTCTACTCAACCCAGGATGTCTTCAGCTGATGTAATCTTGCCCTTGAGCACCACAGCTTTACAGGACCATTGAGATTTCAGCTGTGACTGGAGGAAAAATGGAGTTATGTCTCAAAGTGTCATGGCCTTCCTGAAGGCAGGAAAATTAGGCCTAATCATAATTTAGGAAATGATTTACTCCCCCAAAATTATGTAGAATTGCTCCTGAAAGTGGAAAATTGAAGTAATTGAGAGACAGGGCTATAGCATTTGGGTTCTTTTACAGGCCTGAGTCTGAGCCTGCCGTGTAGCTCTGGTTATGACACAAGAAAAAAAGGATTATGAATCCAACTCAACCAAAGCAATACAGAGGCATTTCTCCTGGTGGAGGAAGATTCTTTCTTTGAGGTTACATGGGATTTCTGAAAAAGGAGGTCAAGGAGGATATAAGAAAATGGAAAGACATCCCTTGTTCCTGGGTAGGAAGAACCAATATAGTGAAAATGGCCATACTTCCAAAACTACTATATAGATATAGTGCAATGCCAATTGAAATTCCAATAATATACTTCACAGAACTAGAGAAAACAATCCAAAAATTCATTTGGAGCAAGAAGAGACCCAGAATAGCAAAAGCAATTCTAGGTAACAGAGACATGGCAGGGGGTATCACAATTCCCAACTTGAAACTATACTACAAAGCTAATGTCATAAAAACAGCATGGTACTGGCAAAGAAACAGACCCAAGGATCAGTGGAATAGATTAGAAGATGCAGAAACAACTCCAGACATACTCAGCCACCTCATCTTTGACAAAGGAGCCAACCATCCTCATTAGAGGAAAGATAGACTATTTAATAAATGGTGTTGGAAAAATTGGATTTCAACCTGCCAAAGATTAAAACTAGACCCATACCTACCATCATGCACTAAACTAAGATTGAAGTGGATTAAAGATCTAAATATTAAGGCAGAAACACTAAACTTGCTGGAAGATAAGTTAGGTAGAACTCTTAAAGACATTGGCATAGTAGATTACATGGGATATACTATGGAACACTAACAGAAACAAAAGGATTTGCACATGAAGAGAGTCTATTGTTTTTAAACACCTTTTCCCTGAAATAATAATATTATAAAGCAAATTTAAAAAAAAATCTCCAGCTGTAGCAGAAATAAAATCTCCTGTTGTCCAATATTAAAAGTTTACAAGTGATTGTATTTTGAGTGTGGCAGGTCTTCTGAAAAAAGGAAAAACATCACTACACAGCTACCTATGAGGATTATAGTGGATATTAGAGTCATATTTCATTCTGTTCATTAAACATGGCATCATGACCAAGTACCTCTGTGTTCAAAATTAGTTGAAAATCTAATTTGCACTCATGTACTCTAATGGATATGGAATCTTCTGATTTGGGGAAAGCAGATTGTTTGCATCTTATCCATTATCGATATTTATGTACTAGCTTCATTTCTAGAATGTATTCTAATTAACATATCACTAATAATATAAGAGAAAGTCCATTTTTGCACCATGGCTAACACTGGATTTGAATAACTTTTTAAAATTGGTAAATTAGTTGGACAAGTAAAAAAGGACTTCTATACTATTTTTCTATAACCTGTTCCACATGAAGTAAACTTAGTTTTAACCAATCAAAGCTCTAAATTTTGGAAATGGAAATTCCTTGCCAACTTCATGATCTGCCTTCCATTCTTGACTTCTGTCCCTGCTGGCTGGATTTTAAAATGAGCCTGTCACCATCTGTCTGTTTCTGTCCCATTTCTGTTTCTCAGACTCATGCATGGGCACAATCACACAGACAGCCCTTGGTTCCACACATAATCAAGAGGAAAATTTAAAACCCCAGGAAAAAGCTTTTCACAGAACAGGAATTGCATCCTCCATCTTTACATGCTCGAATCAGTCTTCAATTTTCTCCATGGGGATCTGTTTTAGGTGTTATTTTCGTTTGCTTCTAACCCTGTTTTCTACTGCAAAAAGGCAATTTCTATTACTGGACTCTTGATTCGATGTGCAGTTAAATGCTACATCACAGCTGAGTTTCAATATTTCACAGTGGATGGGAAAGGTATTAAGAAAGTTTATGTTTTCCTCCACGTATAATAACCACTAATTCAGGGAAGTTAGAGGTTTCATTGGTCTAACTCTGTACTTCTATAACTGAAGATTTTTCTACCTTTTTCATCAGGATTTCACCCAAATATAGTGTTTATTAGAAAACCCTCTGCTTTGCCTATGTGACAGAATGTCAATCCCTTATTCATTTAACTCAAGCCATTCAAACTTTTGACCCCTTGGAAAGTGAAGACACAAATACTCAATGACAACAGTCAATCTCTGGTTTACTCTGTTCTTATAAAGCATCATATCTCACTATATAGCTGTGCAAGAACTACTATTAACTTACCAAAAAACCCCAACAACAACGAAACACCTAAAGAGCCAGTAAAAGCTGACTTGTAAGTTTGACGCAATGATAGGAATGGAAAGAATTTAACTTCTGAAAACTGGCGGGATAACTTCCTGGGCAAGGTGGCTCATGTTGTTTACTCACATTTCTGAGTACCAAGAGCCTGCCTTTAAATGTTATCTTACATTCTGAGAGATGCAGATCACTGAACTTTGCTAGCAATTGAGATCCAGGAGCATAGTGATACTCAAAAATGTAAACCAGGAGCCTCAGATAAAATTGTAGGAATGGAAGGACAAACCATAGTTAAAGAAAATGTTTTTCTTTTTGAATGGGTTGTTATTCCCTTTGTTTGTTTAGTTTTTTCTCATTGACTTTCCCAAAATGCCAAAATTCTTCAAGGGCAGTTGAGAGATTGACAGATCTGGATTGCAGTCCCAGGCTCACCAATTACTGTATGAAATCTACAAATTTGTCTAAATTTTTAAGGGAAATTTTAGCCAGTTGTGGTAGTGCATGTGTGTGATCACAGCAACCAAGAGGCTGAGGCAGGAGTGTTGTCACAAATTGGAGGCCAGCCTGGGCTACGTAGCAAGTTTGAGACTAGCCTGGATTATATAGAAAGATCTTACTGCAAAAGGAAGCCAAATAAAAGGCTTTACTTTCCCTTTGGGTTAAAATAGATAAAATTATTTTATAAGATTTCTATGGAGAGCACATGTAATAATACACACAAATCCTACTTATGTGGAATACAGTAAACCGATATATGATAGCTGTTTTAAATATTTTTCTTTTGAACTCCACAGCATTAAAATTGGATTGGCTACAGGATTAGTATCTTGTAATTCCTTTAAGTTTGGATTCTATAGCACAGAATTTTAATATATCTTATTGATTTACCTATCCTTTCAAATACTCAAGCCTCCATGTTTTGGAAAAACCTGAAATATGTCACACAAGCAGATGTAATAGGACAGAAAAAAATTGAGTCACATCATTTCGGTACATAGTAGGCATCAAATAAATATTTTCTGAGCGAATGAACAAATGTGTCTACTCCAAGCCTCTTTGCTTGTTGGAAGATGCTCTGTGATTCAATCTTGAATAAATGTGTGGTTCAGAGGTGAACGCAGTGATGGGGATTTCAACTTTGAAGACATGTTTTATTCAGCTACATGCAAAGCATCTAACAAAATGTGAATTTTTGTACTGAAAAATTAACAGAACTTTAAAATTCTATCCTTTTAAAAACTTTTATTTTATTGGTACATTTTAGGTATACAATATAATGACATTCATCCTTAGAAATTTGCACCTTTACATAATCTCTCTTGGTTCTTACTTTCCCCCCTTCCCCTGCCCTCCCTTCAACCCCTCCATCCCTTCCTATGTACAAAGACTTCATTTCCATTTTTTCCTTTTCTCATATTAATTCCATTCCCTTCTTTCCTTTCCCCTACCCCTCCCATTTTCCCTTCCCCTTTGCCCTTTTTCTTCCCATTTCACATTATCTATTATACCTTTTAGTCCTTATTTACACTTTCAGTTTCTCACACTAGAGAAACTATTCAGTCTGCCCCTGGATAGGAAGGATCAACATAGTGAAAATGGCCATACTTCCAAAACTGCTATATAGATTCAATGCAATCCCAATTGAAATCCCAGCAGCATACTTCATGGACCTTGAGAAAACAATGCAAAAATTCATTTGGAGCAAGAAGAGACCCAGAATAGCAAAAGCAATTCTAGGCAACAGAGACATGGCAGGGGGTATCACAATCCCCAACTTGAAACTATACTACAAAGCTATTGCGATAAAAACAGCACAGAACTGGCAAAGAAACAGACCTGAGGACCAGTAGAACAGATTAGAAGATGCAGAAACAACACGAGACACACTCACCCACCTCATCTTTGACAAAGGAGCCAAACACCCTCACTGGAGGAAAGATAGCCTCTTTAATAAATGGTGCTGGAAAAATTGGGCTTCAACTTGCCAAAGATTAAAACTAGACCTATATCTCTCACTGTGCACTAAACTAAAATCTAAATGGATTAAAGATCTAAATATTAAAATAGAAACACTGAATCGGCTGGAACAGAGGTTTGGTAGAACTCTTGAAGACACTGGTGTAGGAAAAGATTTTATGAACAAACCTCAGTTGCCCATGAACTAGCACAAACAATCAACAAGTGGGATCTCTTCTTACTAAAAGGCTTCTGCACAGCAAGAGAAACCACCAACAATGTGAAGAGACAACCCACAATGTGGGGAAAAATCTTCACCTGCTGTTCCTCAGACAAAGGTCTACTATCTAGAATCTATAAAGAACTTAAAAAAATCAGACCCACAAATTCAAAGACCCAATCCAAAAATGGGCATCTGAAATGAACAGACATTTCTCAGACAAAGAAGTAGAAATAGCAAATCAACACATGAAATATGTTCAACATCACTGGTCGTTCCAGAGATGCAAATGAAAACAATGCTGAGATTCCACCTCACTCCAGAAAGAATGGCTGCTATCAAGAAATCAACCAATAACAAAAGCTGGAGGGGGTGTGGGGAAAGAGGAACCCTGCTCCACTGCTAGTGGGAGTGTAGACTGGTGCAAGCACTGTGGAAATCAGTATGGAGATTCCTCAAAGAACTAGGACTGGAAGTCCCATTTGACCCAGCTATTCCCCTGCTGGGTATCTTCCCCTCAAAATTAAAAGCATCATACCCCAGTGATATATGTGCACCCATGTTTATAGCAGCACAATTCATGATAGGTAAAACTTGGAAACAATCCAATTGCCCATCATCTGTAGACTGGATAAAGAAAATGTGATTTTTCTGTAAAATGGAGTATTACCCATAAAGAATGAGAAACTAGAGTCATTTATAGCTAAATGGATGCACATTGAGGCCATACTCTTAAGTGAAATAAATAGGACACACGTGTGTAAAATTCTATCTTTTAAGGAATAAACCCTCTATGTATTGGAACCCAATATATTTTAGGAAATTGAGATCATGACACCAAAATCCCTGGCAGCTGGGGTAGAAGAACTGTACTTGAGAGAGTACCTGCTAAAAGACGACCGCACTCATTCCACATACGGTGAGTTTATAAATGGAGAGTTGACTCAGCCCTACTGTGTGTATCTCAGCAAAGAATTATGATTTCACAGTGATAGATAATTCTGACAAGTAGCAGTGATGGAGGGTTCCTAGGATTCCTACCAGCATGCCACATAGTTCATAGGTGGAATCATTTGAAAGAGACATATGAAAGGAAGTGAAGATAACAGGTAACAAAGAGAAACAGAGTATGGTCATGCATACTTAAGAATAACAATCAGAACTTATACATCTGAATAATTAGAACTTATAAGGAACCAAATTATAAATAATATTAACCCCCTATCCTAAAAAGAAAAGTTCCTTACTTGTCTAGGAAAGGGGAGCTATGTGTTGCCAGGAAATAATGGTGAATTCTCCTTTTGATCTTTAAAAGCCTAACTTAAGAGCTGCCCGTATTCCCTGGCATTCACCTTACTTCTTAATATACAGAGCTCTGGCTTCTCTCCTATCATTCCATTGGCACTGTCTCATTTCCAAACATCAATCTCAAGGCCATTTCCAGCTCTTACATTTCTTCCCCTTGCATAGACTCTTTCGTTGTCTTCTGCTTTCTCCAGGGTTTTCTATGCTAGTGCTTCTCTCTCTGATAGAACTTGAAATGTCTGCATTTCTCAACACTCTGTCCTAGACCCCCTTTCTTCCCATTTTACATACTGCATTTTGATGGCTTGACTTATTGAGCTATTAGATAGTGCGTGGCTTAAACTGGCTGGGAAGAGAGGCTGGCGGATCCTAGAATCTACACACTACTGCCTCTCAGGGCCCCATATTAGAAGCTCTCTAGGGTCGGCACAAGATGTGGAGGGCATAAAGAGACAAGATGCCAGGAGGAACCTGCTATCCTGTCTCTTTGAAGGTAGCCTGCCTTCTGTCTTCCAGACCCAGGACGTACTTTTAATTTGGCTTTTCTCTTTTCCTCTTTTGCTCTGCCCAAGTTTGCTCAGCAGAGCCAGTTTCTCCCTCACCGCCACTTTGCAAATAAACTTTCGGCACCATTTTTGGCTTGTCTCATTCAGTTCTTTGGGAAGCTGAGCCAGTTCTAAAGAAACTACCTCACAACAGATAGCCAGGAGAAGAGAGTGAAGCTCGGGTCTCAAGAGACCAAGGTAAGGCCCATATTGGGTGCATTTTTGTTTGTTTCTCTTTGCCAGGATATTTTTCTCTCCTTTCCTTCACTCTCTCCTCGGCAGGGCTCTCTACTCACGTTGCAGGAGAGGGGCTTCCCGTTGTCGAGGGCGAGACAGGTGGAAGGTCCCCGCAGTCCCGGGCCTGACTCTCCTGAGGAGACAGAAGGCTGTGGGAGAATCAGATAGAGATGGAAAGCGTAGGAGCAAAATTGTACTTTTATTCAACAAGCGTGCAAGAGTACAGCTGCCTTCTCTCAGAGAGACGGCCAGGGGTGCCCGGAACGGAGCGACCGCTGAAGGGGGGGCTCAAGGGGTTCATTTATTATTTTATAAAACAATGGATTGTGCCACCCGTCTAAACTCCCTCAGGGTGGGGCATGCTCATCTTTCCCTCCCTACACAGTGGCTGCCTTGGGGAGTCGGGGCAGAGACCGTAGGCTTTTGCTTCTCTTTCTAGCTGCAGGCATTCGCTCTGCAGGTATGCCCGGTCTGCACATCTGTTGTACTTTGCGACCCTCTTTGGAAAGCAGCCTGGTCTCTGCTTACCCTAGTTTGTCAGTGGTTTCTCTCGCCGTGTTCCCTCGCCACAGCCAGCTGCCAATTTGTCTTGTTCCCATTAGGTGGCCTTGCGTCCCCAGCCACCAAGAGGGTGGTGCCTCTTTCTTTTCTTCCTTCAGGGAAGAGAAGAAATGTGTGGTATTGCTTGAGGAGCTCGCATGGCCTCTGCCGGGGGAGAACATCTGTTGGGGCCGGGCGACAGCCGGAGGAAGAACGGTGCCCGAGGGCTGGGGCTCTGCTGCCCGGCCCAGGCACAGGGACAGGTCTGCTCCCACAGGCGCGGGAAGCCTGCGCCTTGCCACAGCTCCAGGCGGCGAGGGCCTGGGAGGCAGCGCTAGGAGGGGCAGACGCGCCCTGGCGAGCGCAGGAGCAAACTTCACCCCTCACCGACAGCGGGGCCCGGGCACCAGGCGCCAGGGCGGGCAGACAGCGGCGCCTCCGTGCCCAGAAGGAGGCACAGAGCTGCTCACCTGAGAGCGGCTGCTGATGAACAGCCCTGGGGGCCTGAGAAGACGGGCCTCAGCGGTGTGGATGGTTACATGGTGCATTCGGTTTGCTGCAAGGAGGGGCCGTACTGGGTGTGCACCGGGCCTGAACCCCCGGGGTGCTAAGCGTGGATGGGCAGCACAGTGGCCCTGCCAGACTGAGGACGAGGCCCTCTCCGCGCCACGCAGCCCACTGCTCTGCCAGCCCCGCCCTGTACCATCCTGAGGCCACTGGGGGCAGGGGCACCAGAGCTGATCCTGTGCCTGAGCTGCCACTGGCACAGCGGCTGATCAGCCCCTCTCTCCCTGTCCAGGAGCCGCCCAGGCTAGCACCTCCTGGCTTTTGTGGTTCCCTGTTTAAATGTGGTAAGTGAAAACCTATGCCTGGGGACCTGAGCAGAGCAACATTTAACAACATTTAAAACTTAATTAAAGTGACTGTGAGTGCATCAAAGCAGAGCCACCCCAGTTCTTGGTCCTCTTGCTATCCCAGCGAATGCAAAAGATGTTTTTCCCATATGGTCTCCCTCTGCTTCGGGAAGGAGCCATTTGGATGATTCTGTTGAGTGGTTACAGGAACTTTGCTGGGGAGAGTTCCGCGCTCACGTCATGGAAGTTAAGGGCCTAGGTGAGGCCAGCAAGCAGCTGTGCTCCCCTTTGCCCGCAGTGAGCTGATGGGCCCAGTGTGGAGGCAAAGCCCTTGGGGCTCTTTGCCTGTGGTTAATGATCCCCGGAGCACTTGGACAGAGATGTCCGTCTACTCACAGGAGACGTCTTGTGAAACTTTCAGGTCTCCTTCTGTGTGGGACACCACCTGAAAGGGTCCAGGCCCAGTTTTCTCCCTCTCTCTATGGGCCCCAAGACAAACCGATGGGAAATCTCTTAGATTTCTTCACGACACAGATTCCACCGACTTTGCCACTAGGCTGCTTCTTGGTGAATGGGAAGGGTTTGATTCTGAGGATTTAAAACAAGAGCAGCTTATCTACGACTGTGACACAGTCTGGGTTCAGTATGCATCGGGAGGGGGCAGAAGATGGGTAAGGGGTAGTACTTAAAATGATGACAATATTCTCCAGTCACAGAATTTCTGTGAAGCACAGAAAGTGGAGTGAAACCGTTATGTGCAGGCCTCTGTGACTCTTTATCAGGGACTATGGAGCTTAGTTTGGCCCAAGGAGGAGAAAGATATTCTGGATGAGCCCAGCCTGAGACTCCCACTTGTCTCTCGCGGGATCTCCATCACTCTGACCTCACTGGAGTTCTCCTCAACTTCCCCCTGAGCATCCTCGGACTGATAAATCAGGCCCATCCCCTGCATTGGAGCCCAGTGCCCCTGGGAACCCGATGTCCCTCGGCTCCCACAGCCTCCTCAGCAGCCCTCAGTCCCACTAGGTGCACACAGACAGCTGTAAGCCCGCAGCTCGAACCCTAAGTGGTACTTCCTACTCTCTAATTCACAACTTACCCCGCTGCTAAGAGAAGTGCATGAAAGGGAATAGTCAGAGGCCTAGCAGTGCAAAAAATAACCAGGCCAACTGTCAGAAGTCCCTAGGAAGTTTGCAGGCGGGTTC
Source organism: Heterocephalus glaber (assembly GCF_053883595.1). Lineage (NCBI taxonomy): Eukaryota > Metazoa > Chordata > Mammalia > Rodentia > Bathyergidae > Heterocephalus > Heterocephalus glaber. Next base: position 45,003,754 of record NW_028258305.1, read on the forward strand.
CCAACTTTGATCCTTGATTTTGACTTACTGTGGCAAGGTGTCCAGTTCATCTTGGCCACTTGCTGTACTTCAGGTGAAAGTGTGTGAATCCTAAAGAGGCGTGGAGCTACGTAGAGTAGCAATGTGCTTTAAAAAGTGAGGAAACCACCACAGAATGGCTATTCTTCCCTTGACAGGACCAAACTGGGACTATAATACTTGTCATGGACTAGAAATGATGCCTAGTTTCCTAGCTGCTCTTATCATGGGGATGAAAAGGAGCATTCAAATGCCTTAATTATGATAGAGTGGGGTCATACAGGGCACTGAGGAAAATTCTGCTGTCTTTCAGAATCGGTAAGCAGAAGTCTTTCCCAAGTATACTAATATAGATCCACCTTTCCAGGGAAGGAGAAGCACTGATAGGACCACATTTCATCTGTCAGCCAGACCCAGATATTCAGCAAAGACTAAAAAAGCTTCAGCTGTGCCCATGACACCTACAGCCCAGTGGCTGGGCTTTTCTGTGTTCAACAATTGGGACTCAGAGGAGAGGGACACATCCTGGGGAGGACTGGCAATGAGACTTTACCCACTTGCCACCATGTGGAAGATTTAAAAGGTGTTTGTCCTAACTGACACCTTCACGAGGTGGAGTGGTGCCTTTCCTACCTGCTCAGCAGAGGCTACGGCGGTAGCTAAGGTGCTTCTGAGAGATCTTCCCCAGATTTGGACTAGCCCCCAGAGTGACAGTGGACCTTCCTTTACCTCCCAGATAACTCAGGGAGTGGCAAAGGCTTCAGGGATAAAGTACCACCTTCCTTCCACTCGGTGCCTCAATCTTCTGGAAAGATACAGAGAACCAACCAGACCCTAAAGTGAGCTCTGGCAAAACTTTGCCGAGAGGCATCTGAGTCCTGGCTCTGATTGCTCCCAGTAGCACTCGTGAGGATTGTAACATGCCCGAAACAGGGCTAGGTCTGAGCTCACTTGCAATGTGATATGAGAGCCCATTTCTATCCTCTGATGACCAAGACCCTGAGCCTCTTACAATGTCTCATTAATCTGAGTCAAGTACAGCAGACTATCCGAATGTGTGGAAACAGAGTCCTGCCGGTTCCCGACCCAGAAGGACCATGTAGTGTCCATTCTGGAGACGAATGCCTGTGAAACTCAGAGAGAGGGAACACAGGGAGACGGACGAAAGCCACAGTGGAAGGGCCCCCTTTCGGTGACCCTTACCACAAAGCACAATAAAGGTAACAGACATAGATAATTAGGCTCATCTTCTAGAATAAAGCCCATCCCACCTGAACTGTCTGAAGAACAAAATCTCCCCAAATGGAAAAGCTACTCCTGTGAGACTCTGGAAGACTTGAGGTTTCTCTTCAAGAAGCAAGACTGCAGTGCTCCTGCACATAAGTAAACAGAACCTTGCTGAGGCCATGGCTCTGTCTCTTGATGACGTATGATAGTCCACTCTGACACACTTCTCTATAGGAAACAGAAGCCATGAGCTGCTCCTCACACTTGAGCTAATAGTAAACTTTCTTTCTCACATTCAACAGGCAGCTTAATGGTCACTAACTTTTTTAATAGTTTTCTGACAAGTTTTTCTTCAACCCAGCCAGTGAGCTGAAGTGCCCCAAGGTAGTTGGAGAACACATGATCCCCAGTAGGTAGGGTCTACAGACCCTTCCAACGGGAAGAAGCTATAGAAGACAGAGACCTCCACTCCCTCAGCACCCCATAAACAATTATGGGATTTGTGTCTCTCAGGGGGAAGCGAGATGGGAGATGGGGCTTGGTTTCAGCAGGCTGGGAAGAAAAGATGGCGGAATCCCAGGATCTACACAGCAGCCCCACTCAGGATCCCGTATGTAGAACTTCCCATGAGTTCTCACAAGACGTGGATAACAGTGGCAGAAAAGTGGTGGGATGCCATGAACAACTCTCTGTTGTGTGTCTTTCAAGGTAGTTTTCCATCCGTCTTCCAGGCTCAAGTTGCTTTTCTCTTCTTCTTTTGCTTGGCCCAAGTTTGTTCTGCAGAGCCAGTTTCACCCTCACCTCCACTTTTCAAATAAACTTTTGGCACCATTTTTGGCTTGTCTCCTTCAGTTCTTTGTGCCAGCTGAGAAGGACTTGGAATGTGTTTAATTGGCGAGCCATCACTAAAAGGAACTACTGAAATACTATGTCAATTTTTATAGAAAGGGCCTTGGTATACAGTTCTCACTGTATAGCTGGCCTTGAATTCACTGTTTCCCAGGCTGGCCTTGAATGTATCACCCTACTGCCTGAGCCAGCGGAGTCCTGGGATTACAGGTGTGCACCACGCGGGCTTGTGATGATGTTTGCAGTGGGGCAGAAGTGATACACATTCTGTAGAAACCAAACTTCGGATTGTGTATTTTGACCTTTCTGGGGCTACCGATATGCTGTCTTGATAAAGGGCCACCTCAGCAGTGAGCCAGACCTCCCAGCAGCCTCTTCATTCCAACAAGGAAGGTCTGAAATCCTACAAGGTGTGGGGTGCTTAGCTCTGATGGTCCCAAGATTAAGGAAGTTTAAGAACTTTTTGCTTATTTTCAATTTATGATGGCTTTATCAGGATGCTACCCTATTGTGAGTGAAGGGGTATCTGTATTCTTTTGCAAGAAACTTTTCCTTCAATCCCAGCATGTCAGAATGAGAGAGGCTGTCAGAGGAAGGGCTAGTCTTTCAGGATGGTTAATCAGTCTCTTCTAGAAGGAAAGAGAAATGAAGTCTTGCTAAGCTTATTACTGCTAAAGAACAGCAGGTACTCGTGTTAGAGAGGGGGTTGTTTGGCCATTTTTGTTGTTTAGCTAGTATTTCTGTTTCTGTTTGTATCTATTATGATCGTGGAGTTGTCTTAGTTTTGTCATTCTCCATCATGGCCAAAGAGCAGCCCTGTCTGATATTTATTTTCTGTGTCAAGGTGGATGAGAAGGACAAGGCGCAGCCAGTGCTGAGAGACAGGGCAGCTGCCAGCACTGCCAGGACCCAGCTGCATGTACCAGGCCACTGCTTTTCTTTTGCACCTCCAACCCCTTGCCTCAGCTTTGGGGGATTCACATGATTTGGCTGCTTACTGAAGTGGGTTAGCCTTTCGGTTATCTTTTACCCTGACCCTTCTGTCTTCCTATTTTACATCTCTGCTTTTTCTCTGGCAGACCTAAATATAAGCTGCCCCTCTTCCAGTGAATTTAACCTCCCAGAGCTCTTCCTGGTTGTCCAGCCATTTCCTGTCATATCATTCTGAGCTTGTTCATGCACGACATCCCTTAACTCATTGTGAAGACGACGGAAGGTAAAGATGGTGTGGCTTTGGTTTTTGTTGTTTGTTTGGTTTTTTTTTTAGGTTAGGAAATTGTTATTGGAAATAAGGACAAGAATACCTCCTGGATTTCCAGAAGGAGTCCCGAATGGGGTGGTTGTGTTTGGATTTTTTCTTTCTGCATTACTTGTCTTCCCTTGCAAACCTCTTCTATGTTAGTTTATTTCCCCCTTTTGTTGAATCTTCTTTCTCCTTTCATCTTAGCAAGAGATATATGATCTATTGGTGGCATCACTGTAAGGTGATGTGTTTGGGTTATTTCATTGGTGGACACACAACCATTGTATCTGTAGTTCTGTTAAGTTAGGGATTTAATTTTGTCAGAATCTAGACATCATATTTGCTAGGAATATAAATCTGGATGTCTGAGATAGAGGATTTAAGGGGGGACAGCAGTCCAGTAAGGAAACTTGTGGTTTCCAACTCAACAGGCGCACTTCTGATTAACCTCCTTTTCATTCTAGCACCCTGCTCTGCCCTGGTTTGGGATCCTGAATCTAAGGCCATGCAAGGAAGAGGGAGGGCAGCTGCCAGTTTTACTTGGGCAGTGAAGAGAAAGACTTTCCCAGAGATGTAATTTCTCATATGGGCTTTCAGTCAGTTTTTCTGAGCCTGACTTGGAACTCATTCGTAGGAAGGACTTGAACCTGCTTTTCCTTGGGTTTCTCTGGCATACATCCACATTTGCTTCGTTCTTGTCATTCTCATGCACAAGTGTACTACTTGTTCATCTGATCTCTGCTTTTTAATTTTTTGTTGTTATTACCTAATTTTTCTTTGTGCTTTCTCACTGATGATTTAGGAATCATAAAAGTGATCCAGAGTTAAAACCTTCTTGTTCAACTAGAAGTCTCAGTTCATATTGTAGAAATGAGAAAAAAGTTAAACTTTAAAATCTGTGATGACTGTGATAGTATACTGGGGCAGAATGTAGAACTGTGTGGTAAAAATATAATGTGGCCCTGGCATGATGGTGCACGCTTGTAATCCCAGCCACTCAGAAGGCTGAGGCAGGAGGATTACAAGTCCTAAGTCATCCTGGGCAATTTAGCAATTTAGCAAGAGCTCCTCTTCGAATAAAATTTAAAAATGAAAAACATACAGTAAAAAATGGCTGAGGATGGTGCACTGTTTAGTACATGTGAGCCCCTGGGTTCAGTCTCCAGTTCTGAGAAGAAATACCAACCAATCAGCCAATCTCAAAGAAAGAATGAAAGAAAGGAAGAAAGAAAGACGAGAGAACGAAAGAAAGCAAAGCAAAGCAAAGCAAGCAAGGACGGAAAGTGTGCATGGTTAGAAAGGGACGTAGCATGTGATTTGTTAAATGATATTGGTATTTCCTAATTTCCTGTCTGAATAAACTAACCAACTGGCAGATCAATGAAATGCATTACATGAAGTAAAACAGATCATAAAATAAATATTTGAAGGTATGCCTTTTGACAGAATGTTAGGAAATATCATGAGTAGTGGACTACATGAATTTGGGAATCACATATAACTGAATTGCAAGTTTTTAACCTTTCCTATACCAGTTTTCTCATCCACAGAAATGAGGTGAGTGTCTGTTTACCAAGGTTGCTAGTAGCTTTTCATAGTGTGATATGGTGCTTGCCAGACTGTTACCAGTCCAGTCTCCTGTCCAGTCTCTTCTGTCTTGTCCTTCTCACGACAGTGGAGAAGCTAGAGCTACATTTCCCCAAATCTTTTGCCAGTATTCTTTTCAATTAGATTCTGTCATTGAGAAGCATCAGTTAGAGATTTCAATGCAAAAGTAAAGGTAAAGGAAACACTTTTCTTTTTTGGTGGCAGCTACAGGCAGTGATATAAAAAAGGAAGCAGGCCGATGTGAAGAGATACATGTCCTGCCTGGTCAGCTCCTTCAAACCAGTCCTACAGCCAAGTGAGATCAACAACCACTGCTTCTCTGGACTTGTTTCTTCAAACTCCATGTTTCCTGCAGTTGGTGATGGAGAGCATCCTCCGGAGACTGGCCTGTGACTGCAGACTGAAATCTTACAGTAGCTTCTTCTGTGATCTGCACTCACTTGTCCTTCCCAAGTTTTCTTTGATTGATAGTGCACTGCATTAAAATACCTCTACTTGTTCGTATGAAGCATACCTCTGGGAGGTGTGCTGCAGAGGGGGAAAGAAGGATGACCCAAAGTTGAGCATTGCTGAGGCGGGATATATGGAGGTTCACTGTACTATTCCTTCTACTTCTGTATGTGTTCAAAAGCAATGTCAAAAATAAGTTAAAGTAAAGATATGCCTGTGTAAAAAAGACAAACATCAGAATGTAGACTGGATTCTTCATTCTGATGGATGTCAGTGCCAGGCACAGGGCCTTGCAGAAAACAGAAACAGGGCTTCACTTGCCGTAAGTAGACCTCAGATTTGTTTTCATTTCATGAAATTAGAAAACTTTATACTGTGTGGATCATTGTAGCCCAAGCATAAGCATTGAAAAGCCTGTTTTTATTTGGAAGGGATTTCTGGTGATATCCCAGTGGTATTCCACTATCACACGGTGGACCTAAGACTATGTATTAGATGCAAAATGCCAACATGTCATGATATACAAAAGCAAGGGGAAAAATCACACAAACTATTCAGTTTATGAAATACAATTTAGGCCAAAATAAGGTGATGAAATCCAAAGATTACAAGTGGTGGATCTTGGCTCAGTTGTAGAAAGTTTTAACAAAGCTTTTTAGTTTGTTGGTATTTTAATGAGCCTGCCTTCTCTCTGTGTTTGCCCTAGATGTGTGTCTTATTGGAGCAAGTGACCTTGTAGATCCTGTTCCTGGATCTCCCACAGCACTTCACACAGAGCTGGCCATGTAAAATATCTTCACAATGACTTATTAAATTAATTTTCTTAAGTCCCTTCTGAACTGCCCATTTGCCTTCATTAATTATGGTAGACCTAGAAGAGATGACCTCTACTTGCTGCCACGGCCGAATTACATCTTATACCTGGAGATTCTTTGAACAATACATTTTTTTCGAGAAAAGAGATAAACTGTTAGAGTTAGAACATGTTCGTTTTACAGATGAAACTATGAATATTCTTATAGTTCATTATTTTTCACCTCCCTTTTAGAAACACACACATACACACATTTGTCCCCACACACTGTCTTTACAGTAGTTTGTAGCTGCAGAATAATGAATTAGGAGTAAGAATAGAGAAATGCATTCTCTTTTGTCTTTTCAGCTGGAAAAACACAATTAAATATGAGATCTTAACTATTACAATATAAAATACAGTATGCAATGTCGAAATTTTTTAAAATGATAGATCTTCAGTTTTTAATTGTGCCAAGTATTTTTTGAGATTTAAGTGATTTTAATCTTTGCGAGCATTAATGCCTATGTGATTGTGATTTGTTTGCCCCTATTTAAAAGAAGCAGGTGCATAATTGAAGGAGAATATTGATGTGGAAGGAAAACTTAGGAAGAATGTAGCTACTTATTTTCTCCTTTTGTTCCAAAGATCAAAAATCTAGCACAGTGTGGAAGTGAAGCAAATCTGTTATGACGGGATACTTGTGGCTGTATCTTCCATTAACAACAGGATAAATACGAATCCTGGGTTTTGCTAATCTGCTGGCCTTGGCTCTCTTCTAGGTAAACAGTATAAATTATTTCCAGAGGAGCTGTGGGGAAACGTGAGATATTACTGCAGAATCCAACATCCTCATAGCACTCTCAGTGTCTGAGTGTGGCCCGGGGGGCACTGACCGCCCAGGTCCTCAGGAGCCCCGGGGAGGACATCAGAAGGCTTCCTCACCCCTACATCCTCACTCCATCCTGGTTGCACCTGGATGAAAGAATCTATCAGCATTGCTTCAGCAGCTTCCGGCTGTCAAAACAACCGCAGCCTCATGGGGATGCTCACACTCGCCTGCTGAGGAGAAAACACTGCGGAGAGTGTTTTCCGTGTAGTATCCTGTTACAGCCTCCCAGAGCCTTTTGAGCAGGGTCTCCATGAAGCGAAAGATAGAAGCGAAGCTCAGAGACGGTTAGAGTTTTAATAACGTGTATCTTTTAGTTGGAGAAATTGAGGTTGGAGCCCCCATTGCTTAGTGCTGCAGGAGCTCTGCAGCACACTGCTCCTGGGCTGCTCTGTGGGTGACATGCACCCCGAAACCCTCCCTATCCCCCTGCATTCCTTTGATGTGCGTCCTAGTCACTTTAGGCTGCTAGAACATGAATACTCTAGACGGGGTAGCTCGAATGGCAGAGATTTATTCCTCATAGCTCTGGAGGCCAGAAGGCAAGACCAGAGGGCTGGCGTGATTGCTTCTTTGGAGGGGCTCTGGTTCACAGGCGGCCGGTTTTCTCCTCTCACACGTGTCTCTTGAGTTTCTCCTCTAAGGGAACTAATCCTGCTCCCAGGAGCGCCAGCTCTCACCTGATTTTCTCCCAGAGGTCCCGGGTGGGAATCCCAGCACATTAGAGACCAAGCTTCACTCTGGACTTCGGAGGGTCACAGTTATCCCGCCGTAACCATCCCTGAGACTGACTGGTGGGTAATTTTAAGATAGTCTTAGTGGTAGGAAAAAGCCTTCCAGAGACTCTGCGGAGAATGCTGTGGTTCTGGATAACGCTGGCACTTAGTTAAACGCTCCTTCGTGTGGTAGTGTGTGCTCCACCAAGGCAGGGCGCTTTGTCTAGAGTTCAGTGCTGGAGCTCAGCTTTCGAGAAGGGAGAGCAGCAAGGGGAAGATGCTACCCGAATTGCGATGGAATGAGTGAATTTCCCAGCTTGAGATAACTTTAAAACCAACTTTGGATTGCACACCATTATGTTTTATTTTGTCTCAGAAAAGAAAGGTTGCACTTAGGAAGAATAAACGAACCTTTCTGAATTCACTGAGAAAAAAAATAAAAGTTTCCACAAACCACAACTAAATAGATACAAAGTCTCCAGCTGCTCTTTCAGAGTGGCTCACCACTGGTTATAAACTGTCAGGATTTCTACTTCCAGTCCACTAAAAGCATCCATTTTTCTTCAGACTACGTTTTAGTCCATTAATCAAACTCCCACCGGCAGTGGTTGGTGCACACATGATAGGTGATAGGAAGAAGAGCATGTCTGGGTCTAAACACCACAATGCTAATTCTGCCCAACGAAGGGCTCGTTTCAGAGAGGATGGTTGCTTGCTTGCTTCTAACTGATGTTCTTCCATGTAGGATGGAATTTAGAAATATACTTGATTTGTGTAAGATTCCAGTCGTTGCCTTCTATGTATATATGTGTTTAAAACCAAGGAAAAGGCAACGAATGAAAAGATGATAGAAATGTATAAGGAAAGAAGAAAAGGGGCCTTAAAGTATAGAAAACAAGATACCGAAGAAAGGAAGGACTTGAATTGGAAAGACTGGGAATTCCCTTATACAAGGAGGAGAGGAGTCCTGGAATGCACTCTTAGGCTGGGTTAAAATCTTGGGTATGTTCAGAAAAACAAATGGGCCAGTGAGTGGTGCTATGCTTTGGGCAATCCATATCTGAACTGCAAAACGACAACTGTGTTAGTGAACTTTCAGTCACAGTGACAAAGCATCTGAGATAATCAATGTAAAGAGAGGCAAGGTTTATTCCTGCTGATGAATTTTGAAGCGTGAGTCCGTGGTTGGTTAGTGCTATTGCATGTGGGCAGGCGGTGAGTCAGCAGATCCCAGCTGGAGTACAAGGTTGGGGAAGCTTTGTCAGCGCACGGCCGGGAATGTAAAAAAAAGAGGTCAAGGCCGGGGTTCCACCATCCCCTTGAAGGGTCCATGCTGTGTGACCCAGGATTCCCGCTAGGCCCTACCTTCTGTGGGCTCCACCCCCCAGCTCCCTGGGCTCAATACTGAGCTTATTACTCGGACTTTCCAGGCCCAAACTAACAAACATCACCTGGTCACAATTGAGCCCCTCGCAGGTACGGCGAGTAAAGGGAAATCAGTAAAAGCAAACATGGAGGTCTTAAGCATTTCCACTCTCACTTATCCATACTGTTCACCGTAATTCTGGTTCATTTGTGTGGGAAAGTATCCGCCAGTGCTGATATCACTGCAGCAGAGAGAAACTGCAGGTTTCCCTTCTAACTACAGCATCCAGGCTTTACGATAAAATAGGTAGTTTGATCATTTATATAATCATTACTTTTAAGGGAGCAATTCAATCCCCCATTAAAGAGCCGCTGTACATAAACAGACACTATGCTCCTTTGCCATTCTCATTGAGAAGTTACTTTTTAATTGCTTTGCTTATAATTTCAACTTCAAAGCCAGTAATAGCTTTCGAATTAATAGCTCATAGCCCATTTGATGCGCTGATATTTAATTAATGAGTTCATAACTCCGGTGGCACATTGCCTTTCTGACAGCTCCTCCAGGTTGCTAGTTTCCATATTGCTGACTGCTGTCTGCTCGCCATTCTTGGAGAGGTCATTTTTCTGGTGTGATCCTTTCAGGGTGCAGGGTGGAAAAGGCCCAGCTCAGCCACAGGGAAAGGTGTTCCTCTCCTGCTCAACAGAGTAGCCAGCTTCCTTAGGTCCCTGAGTAGGACTGAAATGTATTGTTCCCTTCTTTGAACATTTAAGGATTGTCCAGCCTGTGTTCTGTGCTGTCCCTAGGTAAACTCTCATCCCATCCACAGGGTTTGATGTCAGAAGTCGTGCACGTGAGTTCACATCTCTGCCTTCTTTCTGCAGCCTTTGCAAACCATCCTGAACCCACAAACTTCTTCACCCTCGCTCTCAGAGCCAGCTTCATCTCCCAGGAGTCCACAAATTGAGGCTCTTGGCATAAGAATTGTTTGTTTGTTTGTTTGCTTTCATTTTGTGATTATTAGAAGAGGAGAAGGAGGACAAAGAGGAAGAGAAAAGGAAATTATTTCAGTGCTTCACAGAAAATCCTTGCTGACCTGTGAGGACAGTTAACACTTGTCCTAAGCTGCTGTAGAGCAGGATTGAAATCCTGTCACTGGGCACAACTTAGTCATGTTTCTGCCACAGAGAGAAGCCTTCTTGAAGTGTGGATGACAGGATGACTCTGCCCTGCAAGAGGCCGTCCCTCCACAGAGAGGACCCCTGTTCAGGAGGCAGCCAGCCACTCCCAGGGCCACCCGAGAGTCTTGACCCCATCGTTCAGGTGCCTTGTGCCACTCAGCCTGTGGCCTTGTACAGGGTTTACAAGTAAAATACAGGTCTTCGGCTGTGAGCCTCAATGTTTAGATGGTCTCCTGAATGTCCCAAGTCACAGTTCCTGGCATTGAGGTCACCATTTGAAATCAACTGTGTCAAACTTGAAGTTTGGGCTTTTCAGAGGATTCGTGCTGAGACAGAAACTCTGGGAATATCTGCATCCTGTTGTGAGGTGCTCCTGTGTCACCCACCAGGGCTTTGCTGGCTCCCAGCCTGAAGCCAGGGTAGAGAGAGAACAACAAGGACAAGCACTGAGAAAGGGCGGGGCTAGAGCTTTAGCAATTGCTATAAACTTAGAATTAATTAATGGCAATTGAAAGAACTTTGAGTTATTAGTTATATTTGGATTATTAAGATAAAGATAATTATAATAAAATTAGGCACTAAAAATTACATTAATGATTTTTAACTTCAATGATTGCTTTAAGAGTGTTCTAGCTATTGATTTTCTATAGATGGGCTAATCATAATAATGATAACAATAACAGTCACCATTTATTGAGTGCTTACCATTCCTCAGGAACTGTGACGTGGTGATAGATTCTTCACATATATTATCTTAACTCATTAAAAATCTTTCAAGGATGCTGATCAGTGAGCCTAGGGACCCTCTTTGAGTTGTGAATGTTGGGTATGCTGAGAGAAGGGCGTGAGGTAGAGAAGGGAGTGAGGTAGAGAAGGATCTCACTGGAATTCATGACGTGAGGATTTCCTGTTATGAAGATGATGATTCTGTAGTACATACAGCTCCTGAAAGCCAGGGGAGGACCCTGAGTGCTCCTGAGCTCATTTCTAGAAGCAGGACTAGAAGGTTCGAATAACACACAACCTCTAAGTGGCTGTGGCTCAGAACTACCCATAAAAGTACAGCAGCAGCTATTCCTGTTTTGCGCAGAAGTCTGGCAGAATCCAGTCCATTATCAACTTCTGAAAATGCCAAGAGCTTGTGTAAAGAGCTCACTGGTGCACAAAATCATACACAATGTGATAGACATGCTAGAAATAGGATTCTACTTTATTGATGGAACTTGACTCTAGTGATATTCCATCAAAAACCCCCACTAAAACTCAACAACAGCAGGTAATATGTTTTGAGTGTTTCGAATGTGCCTGGTACGTGACAAGCATTTGTGTGCTGTCACATTTCAGAGATTGATAATCACATCCTCACTTTCCTTATAAGGACATTGGGATTTAAAGAGGCCTGGTTCTTCATTTCTCCACACAACCGATGTGCAGTGTGGCTGAAATTCAGCTGCATGTCTATTTTTAGAGTCTGTTAGCCATAAGGTGTCAATTGTTTAAATTCTAGCTTGTTCTAATGTCTCCCTTTCACTCACAGCTCTATTCAGTTGTGCACCTATACCGTGTGCCTGCGTGCGTGTGTGCGTGCGTGCGTGCGTGCGTGCCAGAGATCAGGGAAGCCCCTTTTGCAGCGTGAGGCGGAGATGCAGTTAGTTCACCCACTTCTTGGGGGGGTCATTCGTGTAAGGCTTTCTTCTTTCCTGCTCTGAGACGTTTTCAGCATGGACCAGAACTCCCCCTTTTTTGTGCTCTAGGAAAACGGCTCTAAGGTGTGTTGGAAAAGGCACCAGTGATCCGATCTCAGTTTCTCGCTCTGCATTTGCTTTTTCCTTTTACATGTGAGCTCAGCAAGCTGTTTAGAGTTTTGAAGCCGTCCTGTCTATTGCGTTAAAATCTTTCCCCTCCTCTTACTCTGTGAGCTAGCAGCTTTCACTAATTGAAAAACTTACACAAAGCGAATGGATATATGGAGTGCTTGTGCAACTGTAGAACCTCTCCTCAGTTTTGATTCCACTCACATTTTATTCAACACACTATGGGTGTGAATTGGGCAAAACCATCAAAGCCATCATATACATTTAAGTCAGCGTGTACCGTGACATAAAGACTACTCATTAAAACAAAGACTTTTTCTTAAGCTTCTGCAGGGAATCTTCAGCCAGTATTTTCCCTCTTTGAAGACACATTTTCCAGGCACCCAAGCCAGTTTCTTGTTACCAAATTAGGTCAAGATGGCTACCTCTATGAATATATTAATTTGAACACAGTTATACTGAAGTCCAAATGAGGTGCTAAGCAAAGATCACTGGGTAGCCCATTACTTCTAATGATCATGTGGAATGTATCTTTTTTTTTTTTTTTTTTTGGTTTATGGGATGGTAGCTTGCAGTTGGCAAAGTAAATGAGAGGAACACCCAAAGTTAAATGTGTGAATAAAATACAAGAAAAACATAGTAATGACTAATAAGATGTAAATGCCAGGAAATTTTCTTGTCTTTTAAATTAGACATCTGTGCCCTATTTTTACACGCTCATCACCATAAGCGCTTTAGCATGTTTTCCCAAATCTGTCTGCACAGACATATTCTAGAGGCCTCGAAGCTTTAACACCTTCGCTGCTACGAAAATGGCCTGGTAGTCCCTCTTGCCGAGCATCTGCTGGAAGAACAAGATGTGGGATTCGGCGCCACCCTGGCGAGTTCCTGAGGTGCCTCCTCTGGAGGAAGAAGAGCAGCGTGACCAGACATCTCCCGACAGCCTCCTTGTCATGCGGTTCGCCAGTCCTGAGCCTGGCTGTGCCTGTGCAGGGGGAGGACAGCAGAGGAAGGGCTGTCTGGGAGCTGAGCCCACACACATTTGTGAAGCTTGTGAAGTGGCAGGAGCTCAGGCTGGACCCGTCTGCAAAGGAACAGTTGGCCCAAGGGGCTTCACATCTGACAGGAGAGAGGCCGGCATGGGTTTGTGAGGCCCCTGGAAGCTTCCAGACAAAGACTGTGGCTCTTCGCACACCGAGGCCAGTGGCTTTGGTGGAGGCTTTTAGAAGACCCAGTGTCTCTGATGCCCCCCCCCCCCCCGCATGCTGCCAGGTCATGTGGTGCTGCCTTGGGAGCTGCCCTTTCACACCCCTTTCTGGAGAGAGGCTTTTCATAGTGAAAGTTGGGCTTCCAAGGCAAAATTCTCAATGTGGGAGAGAGACTACAGCCGTACATTGAAGTACAAATGTCTGATAAACTGTCCTAGAAAGCAGCGCGAGGAATAGACTGGCTGAAAGGTCATGTGAGGAGGAAACAGATGAGAGGGAGATGGAGCCCAGGGAGAAAACAAAGCCAAGAGCCTTAAATCCAATTGTGCTGGCTGTATTGTTGAAGCTCCAGGCCGACGGCACGTCCTGTTTAAAGTGAATTCCTTTATTGAACAGTTTATATTGTATACACTGATTTTTAAATCCACCTAATAACTCTTTGAAATTATTTCCATTTTGTGGATGAGGAAACCGAGCTTCAGAAACTGAGGCTATCCAAGTTAGCTGGGGGAGAGGTGTGGATTACATTTGAAAGGAAATGGAGCTCGGAGTCGTCTAAGATCTGAGACATGCATCTCAATTTCAACGTGTGTTTGTTATGTGACAAATTCGTGTCTGTTACTGACCAAGTTGCTTCAGCTTTCTGCACTTCCATTTCTGTACAGAAACTATGAGAGGGATGGGAAATATCCACTTTCAGAGTCCTCGTAAAGAAAAACGTTAAAGGAATTGTGTGAGTTTATACAATCGGCAAGCAGTCAGCACTGGAGCACATGGCCCATCTCAAGCCATGGTGGCCCATGATTAGCAATGGCAGAACCAGGATTTACACTCAGTTCTCCCAGGCCTATGTGTTGTGGGCTGGCACCCGTTAGCCTGTCCTCTTCACAGGGTGGGTGCCCAGGAACAGGAAGAATGACACTACGCACTATACATGCTGCTGTCAGCAGTGCAGTGGCCCTGGGCCAGGTCAAGGTGCCTCCAGGGCAAGTTGCTCATGCTGGCCACGCCCTCTATTCCGGACAGTAAAGGGGACGCCTGGAAGGGAGCTCAGCATAACCCAGAAGAGCAAAGCAGTCATACCCGCGTGCACGGGCCTTCCTTCCCTGGCAATCTTCGCGTGCTGGGCTGCTCCTCCCTCACCTGCGAATGCCCACCTTGTCCAGGCCAGCTGCTTTTGAGCTCCTGCAGCCCTTGATATCGGTGACACATTCATTTGTTCATTTCTTGGAGATAACTGAAATTCCATCGTGTGTCAGACACCATTTGCAGCACCGGAGGGAGAGCAGCAGACGAAACTGAGAAGGCCCGTGCTTCATGGACACACAGGGTAGCGTGCGTGGGATGGGAGCTGATAAACACGCCTTGGGCAGGTGACATGTTCGCTTTTCCTGGCTGCTCCAATCGGCACACACCGGATGGATGGCTGAACACAGCAGAAACGCATTCTCTCACGGGTCGGGAGGCCAGAAGCCAGAATGGGTACTACTGAGCCGAAATATGGTGTGGGCAAGGCCGGCACCTGGGATCTCTAGTGGGGATGAGCGCTCAGCCTGTTCTGGCTTCCGACGGCTGCTGCTTGTCGGACTCCAATTTGTGTCCGCGTCAGGCTCCTCTCCTCGGTGTCTGTCTTATCTTTCAGGACACTACTGATTGCCCTGAGGGCCACCCTAGTGATCCAGGATGCCATCTTCCTCTCAAGATCCTTGATTTAATTACATTTGCAAAGAGTCTTGTAATCCAAATAAAGGGACATTTACACGTTCCGGTGTTTAAGGCGCTACTGACAGAACGTCAGATAGTGAAAGGCAGCATGCAGCGGAAATTAATGTGAAAGTTACAGAATGCCAGTGTAAGTTTGGGGGCTGTTATCTTCCCTTAGGCAAACACAGAAGGCCTTTCCCATATATCGACCATTAAGCAGAGACATGCAGGATATAAAGCTTTTGGGAAGAAGAGAGTTTCTGGCAGCAAGAACAGCATGTGCAAAGATCCTGGGAAACATCAGGATGGCCTGAGTCCTGTGTGAGTGCAGAAGAAGTAAGAGGTACAGTGGCAGAAGATGAGGTCAGACTGGGGATCACGTGTTGCCAGGCCCATGGGGCAGTGTGAAGACCTTTATCCAGAGGGAAGTGGAAAGCTGTCACAGCAGCAAAGAGTGGCAGAATCAGCTTTAACTTTTAGAAACTGGTCCCTGGCTACTTCCAGACAAATAGAGAGTAAGGGCAATAAAGAGGCCCTGTAGGAGGTTATCCCAATAAATACGTGAGACACGTTGAGAACCAGCTCGCTTTCAGTGTATGTTAAAAATGGTCAGCGTAGGACTTGCAGGGGGTCTGCGTGTGCTGGGAGTGACTGAGGAGAAGGGGACAACCGTGCTTAGTGTGAGCAGCTGTGGGACAGAGTGGCGGTTACGTGCAGATGGGCCCCTGAAGGACGAGGTGCTGGGGATGCAGGGAGAGGCCCTAGTCAGTCTCAGGGTGCTTCCTGCCATCCACGTCCAGATAAGGTCTTGACAGCTGAGCAGAGGCGTGGTGCTGCCGAGCAACACCTGTAGGAAAGATGGAGCGGACGGGTGGTGGCCTCCGTGCACAGTGCCCACGTCCCAAGCCCAGCCGAGCTCACCCGGGCTGCCGGCCACTCCCAGCCTAGCCTCCCATGGAGCATCTCGTGCTCCTCTGAATGTTGCCCATGTCAGGCTAAGCAAACCACACTCTCTGCCCTCAAGGTGCTCAGAGTCTGGCAGGAAAGTCAAATACGAGTGTGTAAAAAGTATCTAGGCTAAAATGTTTGGCAATTTCAAGAATACTAAGCCTACTTTCATCACACACAGGGAGGATCTGGAATTTGTACCAAGGTTACCGTATCTAGGCCTGGCTATTTGAGGAAAGACATTACTTAGTACTGATTTTAATGAGGCTTTGAAGGCACTAGTGTCTTCATTAGCTTTGCTGTCCAGATAAGAAGCTGTTGAACAGTCCAGCTAAGTGATTGTAAGACCTGAACCACATATGCTGTAGAGTCAAACCTAAGTGACTTGCTTTCCTGTGTTGTATAGTCACAGGATATGAAGCATCTCAACAATTCATACCGAAGCAGAATGCAGGAAGTACGCTAGCTTCACTCCCCATGCTGGTGAATCAGCATGGATTGAGTTCTCATGCTTCTTCCCGGAATGGAACTTTTCTGTCTTGAGCTTAGAAGTCTGTCAGAGGATCCTGGATTCCTTGTGAGAAAAATCGATGAAACTACTTTTTGGACCCATTTTAGTGAACTTTATATGGCTCTTTAAAGCGAGTACTGAAAACATACAAGAAATGTTTTTTGAATAGTAAGATTTAAAAAATGTAGTAGATTGCCAAATGCTCACTAAGAAAGGTGAATAGTCAGAGTGAGACAGTGCATTGAGTGGGAATCTCTAATAGCAGTTTTATTGCAGACAAATATGTCACAAGTATTGGCTGAAATCTTCCTTTGAGAAGAGCTTTAAAGTAGAGCACCACTTGGTGGCTTCTTAATTTTAATTATCTTATTTTACTCTGAGACAAATATTTTCTCTGATGAAGGTGAGAAAATCTACAATGGTAAATTCCTGCTCTTTGCATAGAGTCAAATGTAAAAGAGAAATGAATTGGCAAATGGTAGTTTCTTTTAACAAGTGATAACTGGATATGGTCGACCATCATTGTAATTGCTGACCTATTAGTCAAGGCTGAAGATTACTCATGAATTTATGGATCGCCAATAGCAGGAGTGAAGAAGTCTGAATGTCTCATGAGTGCAGGACAGTGGGTAGCTTCGCAGGGCACCTGTCCACCCCCCTGGTCACAGTGGAGACTGGACAGTGTGTAAAGACTCCCTCCCCCTCCATAACTCCAGCTTCACAGGCACGAGGCTGCTGGGAATTGCTTCCTCATCTCAGTGGTCCTCTTTTGCATCTTTTTCAGCCATTTTCAGCCATTTTCCTCTCTCTGGGTTTTACCTCGGATGTTTTCAAGGACCTGCATTAGTTTGTTCTGTAACATTTAGTCTCCCAATCACATCTAGTACAGTTCTCACTTCATATAGTGCAGAAGTTTGATTTCAATCCTTTTCTATATTTCATGGCTCTACCACATTTAAATTTCCTCTCCTTCTATGAACATAACAAATGACCTTTATAACAACTATTTTTATGTCCTTGTCCACTAATTTTATCATTGTGTCAGTGTTCTTTAATTTTTATTTTTCACGATAATTGACAAATTATGGTTTTATATCTTTATGGAGCAAGAAATACTGGTATGGTTTTTGAATATATTACCTGTCAATATATCTATCACCTGAGCCCTTTATTCTTTTCATGATAATCTGAAATTTACTTAGTGATTTTGAAATGTACAATATATTATCATCACTCGCTGAGTCACCACTGTCTGAAAGGTATATAAATGAAAAAAGGACCTTTTCTCCTGGGAAATTGAAGGTACAAATTGAGGCGTTGAACTCACTTATCATCTCCCCTTTCTTGCCAGTTCCTACTTTCTGGTTGCAGCCGCTCTATCCTCTGCCTCCTTTGCCTTCAACTGTTTCAGATTCCATATGTCAAGTGAAATGTGTGATAGTTTCCTTCCTGCCCCTAGCTTACTTCACTTAGTATAGTTTTTCCAATTCCATCCCTGCTGTTACAAGTGCAATTTTCTCTTTTTGATGCCGGATAGAATTTGACTGTGGACCCACACCACATTTGCCTTTCCACTGCTCTGTGGATGGGCACGTAGGTGGCCTCCGTGTCTGGCCTGTATTAGGCAGTGACGCAGTGCGCATGTGATTTCAGACATTTCTCTGGCATATGGATTTCAAATCTATGGGTAGATACCGAGAAATAGACTGGTGGATCTCATGGTAATCCTGTTTTAAGTTTTTGAGGAATCTCCAGACATTTTTTCCAGAATTTTTGTATCAACTTAAATTCCCATCAACTTGAGTCTGTCTTTCTTGATTGGCTGTATTTTTCTGCTTTTTTGTAGGATGGGTAATTTTTGGCTATATGGCAGACATGATGAATCTTGGGATGTAGGTATTCTTGTATTTATAGACGTATTCTTGAGCTTCATTCTGGAGTGCATTTTAGTTACACTTTGGTAATGCACAGACAGCAGACTTCAGCCTGGCCACACAGTTCACCTCTGAGTATTCTACCTGACATCGGAGGAGTACACACATTTCCTATAACTTACTCCTGGGTGTGTACAAACTGAAGATCGCTCCCCCAGGGAGATGGTCCTTTTTGGGCTGACTTCTCTTCTTGTGCTGCAGCCCACAAATTCTTTCCAGTTATAATTGCAGCAATTCCAGAACTTAGCTTGTTTGTTCCTCTCTCTGTAATCAGTTTAAATCACACACGCACACACACACACACACACACACACACAACTTCAAATCCTCCTCCTCCCAGTATAAAAATAGTGAACTATATGTCTCCATGTGACATCAGAACCATAGAACTTGCAAGCTTGAATTAGGCAAAGAATTCTTGGTAGCACTAAAGGAATGGTTCATCACAGGCAGAGTGGAGAAATTGGACGTCATCAACAGTTTGCTTTCTGATGGATGCAAAGAGATTGAACAGGCAAGGCTCAGATTTCAGCAAAATATTTGCCAATAGCGAGTCTGACAAAGATTTGGACCCAGGGGATATAAATCACTCCCAGAACTCGGTAAGAGGGAAACAAAAAAATTAATACAATTTTATGAGTAGATACAGCACTGAAAAAGATTAATAGATAGCAAATAAACATAAGACAGGAAGTTGGACATTATTAGTCCTTAAAAATGAAAATTAAAACCACAGTGATATACTTCTACATATGTGGTAGTATAGTTAAAATTAAAAGACAAAACAAACAAAAACAACCAATAGAATGAAATGCTGTGGAAGATATGACATGAGAATAATTGTCTTTTATTGCTAATGAGAGTGAAAGGTGGTAAAGACATATAAGAAGAGCTGGGAGTCGTGACACACACCTGTAATCCCAACATTTGGGAGGCTGAGGCAGGACGATTGCCATGAGTTTGAGGCTAGCCTGGGCTGCATAGTGAGTTGAAGGCCAGCCTGGACTACACAGCAGGACCTTGTTAAAAAAAATTAAGCTATAGTTGATATAGATTTATATGTGACCCATCAATACTCCACGTATTTACCAAAAGACAAGAAAAACTTATGTTCACACAAATCCTGAATATTAATGCTTATTTTCAGCTTAATTTCTAATGCTACCTAGTGAATGGATAAATACGCTGTTGTGTATTCAAACAATTCGTATGAAACAATGTAGACAACCAAAAAGTTCAGAAGCACTGTATGATTACATGTTTAGGACCTCAAAAAACCAAACCACAAGGACAAAAGATCAGTGACTGCTGAGATTTGGGAGTGGGATTGGCTGCCCTATAAAAATATGGGTTTTGGTGATGAGAGAGCAATTTTGTATCTTATAGTAGTGCTTATAGGGTTCTATCCATTTTACAAAACGGATAGCGCGATACACAAAACAATAGTGAAATTTAGTGTATGCAAATTTAAAAATTGGTAAATAGAACCCCATTTATTTTTATCACAAGCAAGAACTATACCTCTAAAATATTTCAATGGTTGAGAAAAATAATTCATTAAATTCAAATTCTACTTGCAAACTCTACAACGTGTGGCTTTCCTCTGCATGGTGTGCCTCTTCCTAGGATCTTTTCCCACATTTGTTGGAAATTTCCTCTAACTTCCTTCAGGACAGTGAGACTAAAGGCTTAAAATAATACCAAACCGGAGCTGCTGGTCCTGGCATGGAGCTGGGGCCGAGGCCGCACGAGGGCCCATGAGGAAGAGTTCTGTCGAAAGAGCCCGGGGCACTGGATCCAGAAAGCGTTCTTCCTCAATGTTCTCCGCCTGGAAACCTCTTGCTTCTTCTCTAAGAAAAATCTCAACATGGTTCTCTGATCTTTTACCCTCTCTCCCACCCTCACCCACCACGGCTCCTTCCTTCTTTTCATATATTTAGCTCATGGTTTAGTCCTTTGTCACTGAAACATAAGAAGAAGAGGAATAAAAGAAAAGAAAAACAAACAAGCAAAAGTCATAGGCACCAGAATTCAATGACATAGTATTATCAGTGTGCTGAGAGGACGTAACTAATAATCTTGAATTTTATATCCACCAAAATTATATTCTCAAGGACAGAGATATTTAAACATAATTTTTACTCATCAAGAAGAGACTGCCCCCCCTTGCATACTTACAACATTCACTAGAGGAAATTGAATGGAAGTGAGGCAAACGATCTTCCTCATAAGGAAGAAGAGTGGAAAGAAACGCAAACAGAAAAAAAAGAGGAGGATGTAGATAAGTTTAAAACAATGAGTTCCTGTCAAAAGGGGAATGCTGTCTCCTGAGACTATAAACATGAAAATAGAAACAGTGACAGACAAGTGTAGAAGTAGATGACTATTATGATATATAAATGTATTTTATGGTTTCAGAGAGGAAAAAAGGTAAGAGTTAATACCTCATTTTCATCACCATTTGGGGTAAAATCTCAGGTAAAACTCAAAGAAAATAGAATATGTGGCTTCTAAATTGGTACTGTGTAGGGGAAAATGAGAGAAGATACAATTAAAGGTTGGCAAAATAAAGAGAGGAAAAGAGAAACTTTGAAAAATAGGAACTATTTAAATAGTATTAAATCAAATTCAAATGTGTGAGAAATTAGAATAATGATGAGAATCTGACGAGATGCTTTGGCAAAAGGTAGACAGGATTTCTTTTTATTTTGTATTTTTATTTACTTATGTATTTTGTGGTGCTGGGGATTGAACCCAGGACCTTGTGCACTTGTGGCAAGAGGTCCACCAGAGCTGGACCCCGAACCCACAGACTGGATTCCAACAACTACTGGAATATGATATGCCACTTTTCAGAAATATACTTACAATATATGTAGGCAAAAATTAGCATATATAAAACAGTTACTACAAACCAATATTTGTTTCACCCGGAACATACATTAACACAAACTTCTATGCTTTAATAACTGGCTACATTATGGAAATAATCATTTTTAGAGAGTTATATACTTACTTTAACATTTTATAAATTATATAGGCAAAATAAATGAGTGATTTTATAGAATTGAATGAAAAATATACTAAATTGACACAAAGCAAGTAAAACCACACACACTGATAATGGGTTCATACAAACCATATTCAGGGACCCTAAGTTAGAGACCAGTAATAAAACATTTTTATGTTAGGACAATTTAAAACTTCCTTTTAAAACAGCATACATTTAAAGAAGAAGTCTGAATAAGCTTTGAATTAAAAAATACATATGCTACATACCAAAATAATTACAGTATACTTGGATATAAATTTGTATGTGTAAATGTTAAAAGAATTCAAAGAAAGAAAACCTGAAAAACAAATGACTTAAGCATCCAACCTAAGATTTTTCTTTTCCTTCTGTTTTTCATTTCAGAGGTGGGTGGAGGGATTGAGGGATGAGTGTGGGAGAAGAAATGGTCTAAAGTGAAAAAGAAAATCTAAAGCCAAAAGAAGAAAGTACATTTATTTGTATAGTGAATTAGTAAGCTCCATCAAGATTCACTAAGAACAAAAAGGTGAAAAAATAAATACTAATATAAGAAAAACAGACATAACTAAAGTAAATTCATAGAGTAAAATATTAATGAATGCACATGAATAACTTTATACCAATAAATTTGAAAACTTTTGTAAAACCAGAAAAGTCTAAAGAAATCATAGCTTACCAATTCTGTCACAGTAAGAAATAGATGTCTAACAGTTCTATAACCATTAAAAAATGATCAGTGGTTGGTTAAAATTCTTCCCATAAAGAAAGCATCAGACAGAATGTTTTATAGCATATTTTATCAAACAGTGCAAGAACAAGTAAATCAAGTGTTACAAAATAAATATAGAAAAAGTGGAAATATTGTGCAACACATTTTTAAAGTTCACAGAACCCTGATTCCAGACCTAACATAGATAGCAGGTCTAGAAATTTATTAGCCAATTTCACTCATGAATATATATGCAAACATCCTAAATAAAATATTGACAAACAGTACCTGTAATGAATAAAAGAACACAATATATCATGACCAAGTTAGAGTTTTCTCAGAAATAAAAGATTAGATTTCTATATTTAGAAAATTACTGCTTAGATTTAGTGCTTGCATTGGTATTTTGGAAAATGTGTTGGGGTAATTCATCATATTAAAGCACAAGAGCCATGAAATTAACAGTTGTGGGAACAGCATTGGATAAAATTCAACTTTTATTCATGATGCAAAATAAAATTAAAAGGAATAAAACCAACCCTCCTCAGTATAATGAAGAAGCGTTTAACTTCCTAAATAAATCCTTCTAATGGAGACATTTTCTTAATACCAGACCAAAGGAGATAGGCATTACCCCACTACTAGTTAGCACTGACTATCCTAGCCAGACCTGCGAAGCACATGAATCTAGAAATATATAAATTAATATAGAAGGAAATTAATTGATAAGGTTTGAAGTGAAAGCAGCAAAATTATATTTTCAGGTGACTTGGGCATCTATAGAAAAGCATACAGAGAACTAATAAAATTAATAAGCCGGGTGTGGAGGAGCAGGCCTGCAATCTCAGTACTCAGGGAGTCTGAGGCAGGAGGGTCACAAGTTCAAGACCAGCCTGAGAATTTAGTGTCTCAGTGAGACAGTTCCAAGAAACATTTTTTTTTTTAATTTTAAAAAGGGCTGGGGATCCAGCTCATTGCGAAGTTCCTGGGTTCAATTCCTAGTAATACGAATAAATGGATAAGAAACAAAACTATTAAAAATTTGGTATGATTTCATTATAAGGTCAGTGTACTAGAAAGTGAATAATTAGAAATAATTAGAGGAAACAATTCCAACCAAAAACTATCAGTGACTTGATGCAGATTAAGACGTCTATGAAAAATGTAAATTTTTGTGAAATGATATCAAAAACAGCTAAGCAAATTGTGAAATAGCCAATGTTAATGACTGAAAAGACTCGATATCTCAAATATTTTATTTCTTTCCCCCAAATAATCTATAATCCCAGTGTAATTATAATGAAAATATCAAGTATTAATTTTCTGATTTAGCTAAGCTTAGAATAAATTTATAGAATAAGAGGCAAAGGTTAACAGATAAATGTAAATAAGAATAATACGAGAATGTTTGCCATATCAGACATCAAAATTGATTGTTATGCAATTGTAATTAACAGTGGTGCACCAGTAAAGGGTTAGTATATGAAACTGAAAATTATTGAAACGGTAGAAATGATGAGCTAATATCAATTCAAACTAGCATTATCTGATTTTGATTCCATAGATTATTTTTTATTTAAAAATATTTTATAACTCATTTGAAGATCTACATTCAATTCAGCACAGTAAAAAATGAAGGATTTGTTCTGCATTCAAAAAACAAATTAACAGAATTGAAAAAGTTGACTTGATTTATGTATGTTTTAGTATTGGTAAAATTCATTCACTTTATGAATCTTAGTTTTTCATATCTAAAATGACCTGGGTGACATCATAGATAATGTTCAGTATCATTTTCACATGAAAACTTACAAGTCTATGAAAAGAGAAAATTTTAGGGAACTTATTTTTTCTGGAAAAAGAAAACGGACAAAGTTATTGAAAAATGATTTTTTGAATCCTGCAATTATTTAAATGTGCTCTTTTGGACATAAGCAAAATTTGGTATGAGATAGGAATTCTTAAGTTCAAAATAACTAATCCCTCACATTTTATTTCTTTCATAATTACTTTAGCTATAGTAGTTTCCTTGTCTTTAGATTATTATTATATATGGCTACAAACATTATTAGAATTCTTACTCATTTATCAGTTTGAGGAAAATCGATCTTTGTTGTACTAAGCCTTCTAGTCTGTAAACAAAGTAATGTTTCTCTATATTTTCCTTGTATTTAGACCTAAATATTTCCTTTTCTGAGTGATTACAAATGGGATTGCATTTTCAGTCACAGCATCCATGATGTGTTCTTTGCTACGTATAAAGAAATGCAATAGATTTTTGTATGATTGTCTTGTATTGTGATACACTGCTGAACCCTTTATTAGATATAAGAGATTTATTGGGCTATTCTACACAGGAAAGCAAATCATCTGAAAATAGGGACAGTTCTGTTTATCTTTCCTGATCTGTATGTGCCCCTCTCTCTCTCCTCTTCCTTACCTTACAGCACTGGCTAGAACTCCCAACACCATCCCCAGCAGGAGCAGTGACAGAAGATAGCCACTTACTTTCTTCCTAGTCTTAAGTAGAAACTTTCATTTTTTTCACCCTTAAATATAACGATCTGTTTCTTTGCCTTTTTCCAATTCTACATTTTCTCATTGCATTAATTCTTCTGTACCATTTTCCATTTTTGGCACCTGTATTTTTGCATCACTCTGATCTCTGCTTCACTGTCATGTCTCCCTCTCCTCTCTGGCTGTGGCATTCCTTCCTTCCTCTTACATGTATAAGAACCATTTTAACTCAATTCAGCTCATCCACGGAACCCAAAATAAATGCTGTACCTCAGGACCATTAGCTAAACATAGCTGCAAAATCCCCATGGCTGTGTGAAGCTGACTTACTCACTGCTTCTGAGGGTTAGTCATAGGTGTCTCTGAGAAACTGTTACTCAGCCCAGCACAGGGCTCACCTGAAAGAGCTCTCCCTGTCTCTCACAAACCATGTGTGCATTCAATGTGGCTTTTCATCAAACACATGCAGGATTACTCAAGGTTGAATAAAACTGACCAAGTTTTTGTTTGGTTCCAAGGTATTTTTTGGATAAAAAGCAGATTTGATGACATCCTGATTGCTGCATACTAATTCTAAGGGTTTAGTGTCCTCTTGGTGCATATTTTAGCCAAAAGACTGGTTATAAAGGGAGATATTGGCCACCTGACCAACAAAAGAGGAACAGGAAGACAGACTGGCAATACATTTCAAAGATGTAAGTATGGAATAGCTTTAAGAGATTTAATGATTTGACCAGAGAGGGGCTGCATTAGGAAAAATAATACACTAATTGCTTTATCCTGTACAGCAAGTCCCTGACTTACAAACATTCAAGTTGTGGACTTTCACAGCTATGGTTGGACCTCACATTTGTTTTCCTTCTTATGTTTTACACTGTATATTTGTGTCTCGGCTGTACAAGACTCACTCTGTCAGACTTACGAGTGAATCTGACTTACAAATTGTTCTCCCGGAATGAACTCATTCGTAAGTCGAGGACTTACTCTATAGAAAACACAGAGGCAACAAAACTTCCTGAGCCTTCCTAGAGTGGGTCCAGCATATTACTTTTTGAGAATATTACACCTCAGGTAAGTTTTCCATAGGGCCAGTTTACTCAGGATGGTCCATGCTTATTTCCACTAGCCCCGCATAACCAATAATGCCCCCTTTCAATGCCAAAAGTATCCTATTTTGAGTTGAAAGGTGTACAGTTACATTAGGACCATTGTGTTATTTGCTAAAAAAAAAACCTTAAAAGCATTACATAATTAGGAGAGCATGTCATTTTATTCCATTTTAAAATGTCAAAATCTGAGACGAAGTCTAAAAAGAGGAATTGATCTTTACAGAAAGTAGCTTATATGAAAAATGTTGTCATACATAGATTTTAGCTATCATGGAGCCACTGTGGTCCAAAGTTTGGATAGTGGAAATGTGGAGAAGGATGACTCCAGTTGCAAGGATATTTACCACAGTTATTTCAGCTACAATTCTGAATTCAGGCTCCGCGGGGTACAATCCCAACGCCATCGCTCACCAGGCTTGGGTGACTTACTGTACGTCCTCATGCCACGATTGCTTCATCTGGGAAGTAGCAATAATATGGGAAGTAGCAATAATATGGCATAGTACTGTGGTAAGGGTTAAGCAGTAAGTATAGCTAAATCAGTTACTACAGCTCCTGGCATAAACACGCGCTCTGTAAGTTTGGCTATTACAGCACTAGCAACTGATTCGCTTTCATAGGTATCATATAATACTCACATGGCCTGGAGCTCCTCAAGCAGGCACCAAATTTTGTTAAGACCATTAACAAATCTGCTATGGATATCTTTACATGTGGCCTCCTTTATTATCTATTTCCGTGTAATTTTCCTCACAACTTTGTGGGCTCTCTATGGACAGAAAAGCTTGCTTCTCTTAAATTTACAACTTTAGAGTCTCCAACTACTAGGAGATACTGACAACTGCCTAGAAGATACAAGATAGTGAGTCAGTGTTTGAGAGAAAAAGGAAGGAAGGAAGATAGGAAGGAAGGAAAGGAAAGGAAAGGGAAAGGAAAGGAAAGGAAAGGGGAAGAAATAACAAATTAGTTAATTCTATTGTTTTTTGTGGTTGAAAGAGATGCTTAGAGTGCTACCTGTAACTTGGGTTCTCCATGAGAAACATTTTGGTTCTGATGAATGGGGGATTTCTATTGGCATCTAGTGGGTATGAGGCAGGTGTGTTTCCTAACAGTCTATGATGCATGGGGACCATTCCAACAAGAATTATCTGGTATGCCTGGCAGTGGTTCTAAGGCTGAGAAACCCTAGACGGCTAACAGCTGTACTGTAGTCCATGCTTTCTGACCCTGGCTGCATCTCTTGCTATGCCCTGATTTTAATTTCAGCTTAGGCCTCCCTTTAGACATACACTGTTTCTGTTTTCTGGTTCCAGACATTTGTTTTCCAAAGACTTATGCACTTGATTAGCTCCATGTTTTGTATTCCAGGCAAACTAGAAGTGGGAGGAAATCAGTGGTGTTGGAGGATAATTCTAAACAATACAGGATGGAAATCCATGGATAAGTGGATGAACCTCCCAGGGTCTCAGGGCACAGGTTTCCACATGCTTTTAACGTGGCTGCTGAGTGGTTTCTTTGCAGGATGGAGGCTCATTGTCCACAGAGGTAATTTGCACAGTTAGCTGCAGTTTTCTTCTTTCCTCTCTTGCTTTCTTTGCTCCATCACTCCCAATTTAAAATAAACTACCTGTGCACAAGCCCATGTCTCTATCTTCCTTTGGGATAAACCAAGCTTAGACAAGGGATCTTCCTTTAAATAACAAGCAACAGCTTCCAGAAGTAGCAGGATGGAGTATGAAAGTTTAGCTATTCCACGTCTATGATGGGTTACATTGAAAATACAGTGATTAAATAGTCAAAACTGAACAGGATACTGTGGGTGACTGCTATTGATCTTGGTCTGGGAGGATAGCACGAGAAATGAAGGCTCAGGTCACCTTAGTATGAAGACAGAACTAGAGCGATTGCTAATTTAAGTCATGTCTACCATCTTTACTTCATCTCCATTGTGCTCTCCTTTTCCCTGAGTAGAGTGTGAGATATGGTAGAAAAAAGAGCTGGCTATTATAATAACCAGGGAGCAGGGGAAGAGAAATCGGTATTCATTTACAGTATAACCTCCTGTTCAGATGTCACAGAGGCTCTTTAAGTCATTGTGCAAATTTATAGACTCTGCCATTCAGTGGGAAGCATTAATGAAACACTATTGAAGGCATTATATTATGAAAAATAATGCAGAGTGAGGAAGATGTGTAAACCCTCCCGACTGAGACAGACTCCACTCTTGAAGTCTCATATTATAAATTTATGCATAATTTTTCTGAGGGTTGACGAGAGTTGCCTTGGCAGGTGGAGTTAGCTGGGGACCTAGCAGTACCATGCTCCTGACATCCAAAAGCTTTCAGGGTTCCACGCAATCAGTCATATAAGTGCCTACATGCAATATTACTCTGCCTAGATTTCTTCATGCATTATATATAGGTTAAAAGAGGTTGCCATAAATAGTAGGTTCATAGAAAGGACAGGCTGAACATTTGAACTCTGCAAAAGAAAAAGAAGACGAGAGAAAGACCGTTTTTCACTTTTTTCCTGGACTCGCCTTCACACCCCCCCTCCATGCAGGTGACCGCAGAAGCAACATTAGCTCAACATTAAAATTCGATAAGCCTTTTTCTTGATTCTACTCTGACAGGTCCCCTGCATGGCAGAGAAGCCATAAGGCTGGATGAGTGAGTTTCTGAACAAATTGGGTCAGATGTTGCTTCTGCCTACTTACTTAAGATTGATTGGTAATTAAGTGGTTTAAAATTAGTCCTTTCCTAGTGGGACAAACTTGGTGCAGTGCTGTTCAGACTGTTCTAGACCTTCAGAGGACTGAGAAAAAGAATGAGAATGAGAAACAGACATTTTTGAAGAGTCTTGGTGTCAAAAGAAGAATGAGATTTGGTCTCCTCGTTGAATATCCCTGAATCAAGGGCAATCCATTTAATGATGAAAGGTCATCGAATGGTCAGAATCACAGGGGTAATAAATGATTTCTTTTCTGAAGAAGACAGGCAAAGGGGCACATCCATTTCCTTCCTCAAATCACTGACAGCGATTTACAGACTGGCTAGCACCTAGGGCAGTGGACTGACTCCACTCTGCCTGGTAGCCTAGGTTAATTGTAAGGCTTGGTGGGACACTGCACAGACCAAAATGGAGGACAGTGGAGGGCAGGAGGAGGGCGTGGCAGTGCAGTCTGGGGAGGTCAGCTCACGGTGAGACAAATAGGTAACGGAAAAGAAGTCCTAAGGCTACTCATTCAGGGTGCAGTAGAGGACAGCTAAGCATTGGCCAAACTTCAGTTAATGAAGTCACCTGCTCTATGCTTCTGTAGAAATGTGAGAATATGTACAAGACTATGTTAAATTAGGAATAATGAATGAAAATCATAAATATCATGAAATAGATGGATATTAATGTCAGTGAAAGTGTCGTAAGGGAAGAGGAGGCAGCCACTGAGGTGCTGGGCAGGGATTGGCATTTTTGAGGAGACATTGCTGAGACTTTCTATTTTCAGTATCACCAGAAAATAATGATAATGTAATTCCATGGGTCTTTCTCCAAGAAAGATTTATTTCAAGATCCACCCTAAAATGGCCTATTTGGGGGAAATCTGGGGACTCTTTTAAAAGCATCAATCCCAGTTAAGAGATGAAATCATTAAATCTAACTCAATGCAAATATACTTCAAGGGAATAAAGTCTTATATATTCATTCTCTGGAATCTGATGAAAGATTTCATAGAACTTCATTTAAGCTTAATAAATACCTAAAGGAATTTTGGCACAGGAAATATTTGCTCTTATTGTTTGGGGGGATAAAAGGCATATAATTTTGTATGGTTTTATATTTTGAGTCCTGTGAATATCAAAAGTATTTTACTGTGTATATTAATTTTATGAAATTTCTTGGGGAACGAATAGTTATAAGGCCCTGAAGGAAATAAATTAAGCAATCAAACAATCAGACAGGGATTCTGTCTTTAATGGGATGTGCATTCTATAGGTATATGATGAACAATAAAAAAAAAACGGGATCAAAAAATGGGCGAGGGGGACCTGGGATATAGCTCAGTGGTTTTGCTGCCTGCCTCAAAAACGCAAGGTCCAGAGTTCAATCCCCCAGTACCAAAAAAAAAAAAAAACAAAGGTGGAGACAGAAGGTTGGGAAAGAAAATCATAAAAGGAGTTAAGATGTGTTATGTACCAGCTTGACACATGCAGTTTAAACATTAGGTACTACACACAGGTACTAACACACAAAAGTAAGCTAAGCTAAACTGAAAGGAATGGCCCTAACATCTCTCAAATAAATACTAAAAAGTAAAAAGAGATGATAGTGACTCTATGTGACAAGAAATTACTGGGAGCAAAAGCACAATTTGTTGTTTGATGGATTGATTAAATAGACACTTTTGAAGGGAAAAGGGGTCCGATAAAGCCATAGAAAACGGAATAATTTTAAACTGATGAGAAAAAAGCACAAATGCTGGGAAAAGGAAGGATGGGTACAGAAAGCGCCAAGAGGCTTGGCTGAAGAGTGAGTGAGGGAAAACAGAAGATACCGGACGCCATCCAGGGTCACACGGTCAAGGGCCTTCGGGGGCAGCTGGAACGTCCAGGGCTCTAGGGCTCTGCCCAGAGACCACTGAGGCCCGACAGAGCGTGAGTGGAGGGAGCTGTGCCCAAGGTACCTTGGTTTGCCAGCGGTGTTTAAGATGGGTTCACCTGGGCACCCACGTTGGCATTAAAACGCACCGGAAGCGAGGTGCCATGGGGAGGAAGCAGTGGCTCGGCCGCGGAGGGGAAGTCACAGTTGTGGGGTGCTACTGCACCGCGGAGTGATCCCCATGTTAACTGCACATTGCTGTCTCAGAGGGGCAGAAGGAAGGGTTTGGAATGCTTCTCCTACAAAGAAGTGATCAGTGTTTGAAGAGGTAGATACGCTGCACCTGGTTTAAACCTAACACGACAAATACATGCATTGAAACATCGCATGGGAGCTCGTTAACATGGACAATTTCGGTGCTTTTATGTATCAGCTAAAAATAAATTTAATGTAAATTTTAAAAAAATAGGTTAAAAATAGTGCTAGAATTTTATTTCACTAAGCTTTATGTTAACCTTAAAAAATGACTTTCATGCTTCCAGCAGGTGTGTCTCCACCCCTCTGAACTTACCTGGCAGGGGCTCCGGATTCTGTGCTTGTAATGTTCCAGGGCATTTCAGACGTGCTACATAGTCAGGGTTGAAAGATGGTGCTTATTTTGTCACTTTATGCTTCCACATGGAAAGCCATCTTATATCGTGAGTGGCCTTGAACGGACGGAATTAGGGGGCCAATAATTCCTGCATCGCAGTTACTGAAATTGGATGGTTTGTGGAACACTTATAAATTATGTGAGATCCTTAAACCAGTTTATTGCTCTACACTTTAGGGAATTTTTTTTCCTTTTTTCACTAGTTGGTGACCTATTATTGTTGAATTTATTTTTAGAAGTTCTGTATCATTTTATCGATTGGAATTATAAATTGCTTCTCAGTGTCTATCTGAAGCTATGTTTTTGGCTTCCATTATGTTTTTAGGCAATACCCTAAGAAATCGAACAGGGATTGTCGTAAATAAAGCTATGTGAATCAGAATCTCAGCCAGTTGTGTCTGAAGATATTTAATTTTTAAATATAGTTGCTAAAAATATTTATTTCTCAAGAAAAATTTCAAAAGTATCTGAAACAGCCATTTTTACATCTCTGATATATGGATATTTTCTTTTGCTTTCCAGGTCCTGTTCAGATACAGATATTTTTTAATTGTTCTAATACAGCTATTGAAAAGTTTTTCTTTTTTCCCATGAATTAGAATACTTATTAGTACTTATTATTAGATTACTTATTACAGTGTAAAGGTTTTCAGTATTTCAGTATATGTAATGTCACAATAACATTTTAATATGCATATGATATTTAATTGGATTATTAATTATAATTAATAAAGTGTGCTCCCAACAGAGGCCTCATGGTTGCTGAGATTTTGTTATGACAAACAATGCTGCTGTGCACATATAATATCATTTCTTTTTTCCAACTAACAAATATTTATTAAATAATAATACATTGAAATTTTTGTTGCTGAGAAGTTCAAATGTGAATAAGCCACCAGCTATTTCATGGAGCTGATGATCTCAAAGGAAATTACATGAATATCTAACAGGGCCACAGTGAAGAGACAGTATGGAAACATAACGGAGGGAAACTTGACTGTTTTGTAGACCAAGACACTTGAAAGGCAAAGCAACAACTGCACTGAATCTTGAGGATGCAAGAGGGGTTGGTAGGAAGACAAGAGGAGAAGATCCCACTTTGAAGAAATTAAATAAGACCCACGCAGATGCTCAAACTTTATGAAAGGCACAGCGGTGAAATCAGAGGAAGCAGGTGTTTGGAATCATGAAAGCTTAGTGTTACTGTTACAGTCGCAGAAAGTGAATTTGGAAAGAGAGACAAGAACTTAATTATCTGTGCTTTTTATAATAAAATATAAGCAGTAATAATATAGAGAACAAAGGAAAGAACTTTTTGTAGCTCTGGATGAATTGTCAGTACTTTTTTCACAAGGCATATAATAATTCATAATCCTAGTAGCTATGTACAAGCACACGAAATTCATCAATTCATCACCTGGCCTACAACCATAATTAGGAACCTAGGTGTTTAATGACTTGGTTAGCTTCATTTGGTTAACATTTTTATTGGAGATAAATTATACATGCTAAAAAGTAAACAGTACATAGAGAGTAAAATAATAATTGTATATACATGCAACACCAGGCTTAGAAATAAGAGTTGTGTTTTTTTTGTATTAAATTCTTTTATTGGTACATTGTAGGTATACAACACAATTACATTTCTCATTGGGAATTGTACCTTTGCATAAGGCATCTTGGTTCTTATTTTTTCCTCATTCCTAGCCCTCCCTTCAGGCCCTCTACCCTTCCCTATTTACAAAGACTTGATTTCCATTTTTTCCATTTCTCATCATTTTTCCTTTCCCTTCTTTCCTTTCCCCTGCTCCTCCCACTACCCCTACCCCTTTGGACCTTTTCTTCCTATTTTGCATCATTGATTATTCATTCTAATGATTGGTACATTTTAGGTATACAATATAATGACATTCATCATTGGAAATTTGCACCTTTACATAGTCTCTCTTGGTTCTTATTTTTCACCCTTGCCCAGCCCTCCCTTCAACCCTCCAGTCCTCCCTATTTACAAAGATTTTGTTCCTATTTTTCCATTTTCTCATATTAATCCCATTCCCTTCTATCCTTCCCCCTAGCCCTCCCACTTCCTTCCCCTTTGCCCCTTTTCTTCCTATTTCACATTATCTATTACACATTCAGTCCTTATTTACACTTTCAGTTTCTCACACCAGAGAAATTATTTGGTATTTACACATGTGTGTCCTATTTATTTCACTTAAGAGTATCGCCTCAATGTGCATCCACTTAGCTATAAATGTCTCTAATTTCTCATTTTTTATGGCTGAGTAGTACTCCATTTTATGAAAAAAAAACCACATTTTCTTTATCCAGTCTCCAGTTGATGGGCATTTGGGCTGTTTCCAAGTTTTAGCTATCACAAACTGTGCTGCTATGAACATGGGTGCACATATATCACTGTGGTATGATTCTTTTAATTCTTTGGGGAAGATCCCCAGCAGTGGACTAGTGGGGTCAAATGGGACTTCCAGTCCTAGTTCTTTGAGGTATCTCCATACTGATTCCACAGTGCTTGCACCAGTCTACACTCCCACCAGCAGTGGAGCAGGGTTCCTCTTTCCCCACAGCCCCACCAGCATTTGTTATTGGTTGAAGAAATAAGAGTTTTTCTGTGACTTAGCCTCCTGTTTCATCTCTTCCTCTGTATTCTCCTCTCCCTCATGAGGGTAACTACTTCCGTCTTACGCTTTTGTATAATTCTAATATGTATGTATACCGCAGCAGTGTTTGGTAGAATCCTGTCCATTTTGAACTTCACATAAATAGAATCACAGGTTATTATTCCCATTAACCAGCTACTTATGCTGGAATTTGATTGTGCAGATCCGTGTGGTGACAGGTTTGCTACAGCTCAGTCATTGCAGTGTTGGGAGAGTGGAATAGATAGTATGCTTTAATCATTTATCTATCTCGTTTGCACTTGATGCACTTTGCATTATCATTTCTGCTATGAACACTTCTATACATGGCTCTTGGGGGCCAATCTCTAGGATGTATACGTAGGCATAAAAAGGCCAGGTGTAGGTAGGCACATCTTCAGCTTTCCTACGTGATGCCAAATTCCTTCCTTAGATAGCTAACAGTCTACACTGCTACAAGCAAATACAAAAGTTTCATTGTTGCATTACCCTGTATTCTCACCAGCAGTTTTAAATTTTGGTTACTCCAGTATATATACAATTATATTTCATTGTGATTTCATTTTAGACTTTCAGTTTCTAAGTGATATTACACAACTGCAATGTCTTGGAAGCATTCGTGTGTATTTTGGTACTCACAGTTTAGTCATGCCTGTGGTCACTTT
Organism: Heterocephalus glaber; assembly: GCF_053883595.1. Lineage (NCBI taxonomy): Eukaryota > Metazoa > Chordata > Mammalia > Rodentia > Bathyergidae > Heterocephalus > Heterocephalus glaber. Next base: position 45,038,146 of record NW_028258305.1, read on the forward strand.
TTTCTATTAAGCTGCTTATTTTTTGGTTATTGATTTGCAGTACTTTTGCAAAGAGACATTTTCAGATATTACCAATGCGTTTGATGTTTCAAATGCCTTTTCCCAGTTTGTTGTTTTTCTTTTATTTCTTCTTTATGATGCTTTTGAGGAGCAGTTTTTAAAGTGGTAGGTAATAAGGTAAGAGGAGAGTGTGCATGAGAATTGAAGCCACTGTTAGAAAGCAGCAAGAAACTCGTGAAGGGAGAAAAGGGGCAAGAATTGATGACTGTTTGAACACTGAGCTGAGGTATCCCTAAATTTCCCTGAAATATCCAGATTCTTATAGAGTCCTTCATTTGCTGGAAACATTTAGGTTATATTTTTCTCTTTACCTTGCAACTTGTATAATTGCAGTAAATGGTGATATCGTGCATTGCTGAGGACTTCATTTACACTATGGTGTGTTATCAAATTGGAATTGCTATTCAGCTATTAAATAAAAACTCAACTAACTCTTTTCTTCTTTTAAAAAGCCTGGTGATTTTTCTCTGCACAATTTCCTAGGATTGTTCATTATTTTTCCAAGCATGTTTCTTGCTTGTCTTGAATATAGGCAGTTCTTGAATGTAGGTCTTCGTGAGCCAGAACAAACTTCTCCCATAGGGATATCAGGAGAAAAAAAGAAAAAAACCAGAAACAACAAATGCATTTTGTATTTCCACACTGAAGGACATTTCTCTCAAGATGAATTGCTAACAAATAGCAGTTGACTGGCTTTGGGGGCCTGATTTAAGCAGAATTATTTCAGACCCTAGGAAGCAGATATTGTGGACCAAAATCCCCTTATGGAGTCCAGCCTGCCCTGTTGGCCCAAGGCCCTCTGATCTTGTGAAAGACGATTCCTGTATTTATTCTTCCCTTCTGTTCCAGTGCTTTCTGTTCTTTCATTTTATTTCTATAAGCAAACATCTTTCATTTTTTAAAAGTTCATTCATTCACTCATTCATTTTGCTGCTGGGAGTGAAACCCAGGGCCTTGCACATGCCAGGCAGGAAAGGGATGGTTTCACGCACCTGGAATCCCAGAACCCTTGGAGGCTGAGACAGGAGGATTGCAAATTCCTGCCCGGCCTGGGCAGCTCGGTGACTTAGTGAGACCCTGTCTTAAATTTAAAACATGTTTAAAAGGGCAAGGAATATAACTTAGTGCAGAGCCTCAGTTCGCAATCCTCAGTACTGGGAAGACAAAACAAATCATAAAAACCCACAAGGAAACAAAGAGCCCTTTCTCCTTGGGTCTTCTTGGCTGGCTACATTTCCATTTCTCTGCTCCTCTTTATTGCTTCATTTTCAAAACAGCTTCATACGCCCGTGTTTCCAGGTCCTCGCCTGTCTTCCTGCCTCCAGTGTGGTTTCAGTCCAGCCCACTCAAATGTTCTTCTACCGGATCCACTCAGACCTGGGTGGTCCTTGTCTAACCAATCCTGCAGCTTCTCCTGTAGAAAGGATGACCGTTGCTCATGACCTTTGCTCGTCCTGCTTGACAGCATGCTCTCTCTCCTCCTGGTTTGCAGTTGACTATTTTCCACTGCTACCTCTGTGATGGTCCATCCAGCGTCTCTGATATACTTGTCTCCAGCTGAAATGTCTCCTCTAGACGGAATGTGCACACTTCACACTTGTCCACTGTAAGTCTACATTTGGATGCTGCAAAACCATGTCTAATTTAGCACAAGCAGAACTTGTTTTAATATTTCCAAAAACTTTCTGTCCTCATTCTCATCTATCTCTTTTAAGGGTGGTATTATTATTCACTTGATCAAATAAAAAAATCTGAACTGCACCATTAATTACTCTCTCTAACTCTCCCACAAAACTAACCTACTGGTACATGATCAATGTTGTACACAGTATGCCTTAACCCTCCTTTTCCTCTTAATAATTACGTATTCCACCATATTCTCAGAAAGAATTCTATCCCACTGGAACTATTTCCATAGATTCCTAATACAGCAGGTCTTTCTCATTTTCTCCTCTGTGATCCACCCTCTTCATAATAACCAGACTGATAATAACCAGATGAAAAATATTATGAATATCATGAACATATTCAAACTGAATATGTTTTCCAGTGGACGTAGAATCACACTACTTCCCTGTTCAAAACCTTTCACTGCTTCCCACTCACTTTAGAAGAAAGCTGAATCACCTTTGGCCTTATGTGATCCTGGCTTCCTCTCTGTCCAGCTTTACAGCATTCTCTCCTCCTGGCTGCATCTTTCTCACTTCAAAGGCTTGGCATTTGCTGCATGCTTTGTCTGGATTCTGGTACCACTCTCCCACACTTACAGATTCTTACCTGGCTGCCTCATCCAACCCGCCACCACTTTGTCTCAAGAAGGTCACCGACTCGGAACTTCTTTCTGCCACCCCGCCATCTCATCTTACTGCAGTGCTCTTTACATGTCTGGAATTATTCATACATTTGCCTATCTGTTTTATATTTCTCAGCACATTGTAGATACACAGTAAATATTTGGTGAAGGAATGAATTTGGTGACTTATGAGGGCTGAAAAGAATTGCATCTCCCTGATAGTTATCAAGCTCATGCTGGCAGGAAATGCTCCCAGCTCTGCGCCTCCTTTTCCCTGGCAGTGTTTGCTCAGTCAATAGATAATAACCGGGGAGTTTGCTGAGAGGCAGTCGTCCGTCTTTTGTAGGAGGTTGGACTAGTTTGCCAATAAGGTGGAGGGTGGGGTAGCTACCTTGCGTAACTAACATGGTACCAGAAACGCATAAATGGCATGCAAAATAAATATATCTTGACAAGTAAATCAACAGGAAAAGTACGTAAAGGAATACATGTATGAGTCTTACACCTATGGCGGACTGGACACGTCTCCTGTGGGCCTCTGGAAACTATCCTGAGGTGAACAAGCCAGGAATAACCAACTGGCATTTCATAGTCATGGAGTCCACTGTGTTCACAGATATAAAGAAATGACTTCCTAAATGTTCTTATTCCCTTAGTTTCTTCCTTGGAAAATGTTCTTAATGTACTTTAGAGTCTGACTATTCTGTCTGCCATTTCCCTGACATCTGGCTCTTATTTAAGCCACATACATTTGTGTGCAGTTTTAAAAATTTCTTTCTAATTTATCCTGATTCCTTAAACAAGAAAATTAAGTTCAAAGTGATAAAACATGATGATCTGATAGGAGGAAATTAAAGTGTTTATGCATTCTTGAGGTTATTTTAGGTCTGCATGTAAGTCTGGAAATGGTATGACTTCAAGCTAATTTAAAGAATGCTGAAAAGTATGAAAAATGTTCCATGAATCACTAACTTCGAATTAGCATTTTATAAATCATAGTGCTTCTCCCTGAATAAACTGCAGAATGAGCCAAGAATTCACCAGTCGAATCTCTACGGGCAAACACAAGCTAGGAGAAGCAGGGAGAGGAAACCCGGCGCACACATTACAGTCTCTGGCTGCGTACTCCACCACGCTGCTCCGAAAACCCCTCGAGTCCAAGGTCATCGTCTGTTACTCTTTGTTTTCTTTCTGGTTCCTCAAGCCCAACACTACATTTTGAGTATTGTAAGCCACATACTGCACTCATATTTACAAGGCAAAATCTTCGACATGTAACGGCCATTTTTGGAATTAATGAAAGAAATATTTCTTGTCCGACCTTCATTTCTTTCATCAAATGATGAAATATCATTGTCACATCTTTTGGCTTTAATAAGAATGGTTATTATTTAGATGGTTTATGTGGTTTTGGATTTTGTCCTGTTGAGAGGTGGGTGTAAGAAATCTTATTTTAAAAATTAGCATGTATTTGATAGACATCTTTGTTGCACTAAATGGACTTTTGCTTCATCTATTTGTTTTACTGGAATTAATGATAAGAATACAGTATGCATTTAAACACAATTCTATTTTAATAAATATTTTTATAGCTTTAAAACAAAGGAAAATAACATATCTTAAGAAATTTCAGATTTTAAAAAAAGCTTTAAAGAAAGGATTTAAAGCTCTAACTAATCAGTAAAATTTAGGAGAGCTTTCATTCCAATTTCACACATCATGCTGAAGATCCAGATAAGAAAACAGAACAAAGGTATCCCAAGTTGTCATACGCTTTATATGAACATATAAATATTTGATGGTAAAAAGAAATAAACAGCTATGATAAATCTGTTGGTAAGATTTACCTCAGGAAATAAAAGACCAAGAGGGTGATTTTTAAGGCTGCTCAAAAGGAAAATCCTCATTGAAAAGTTAAGCACCCCCTTAAAGACTGCATCTGACCCACTTGTGTTCTTTATTTATTTTTAGTTTTTCTAGAATGAGATAATATTTTCTGTGTCCCTGCTTATCACTGAAGTAAAAGATGACTAGAAAGCTTCTAAGCTTAAGAAGGAGGTGGGCAAATTTGTTATTTAGATGAGGGAGATATAATCAGATTTAAATTATTATGTAATAGATAACAGCTGAAATATTCTAGGAGGCATTGCAAATTATAGGCAGGTGTTGCTACTTAAAGAGTTACTCTAGATTTTACCTTAAATGTGATATGCAAATATCAGTGGGGATTTATTATTATTACTATTCCCATAAGACAGATATTGGCATGGACTTGTGCGTGTATCTATGAGGCATAAAATCCAGTTACTCCCCCTGCCCCTGTTGTTTCTGTTCTTTGGTAACTTAACTACTTGAAACAGCGCCTACACGTCAGGTCTGTCTTCATCCCTCGGCAGTGAGGGGCACAGTTTACGGGGTTCTGAAAATAACATCAATTTTAGAAGACTCATTTTATTTAAAAACATACCTCTTATTATAAATAATTCTACTGAGCAATGAGTTATGTTGGGTTTTGACTCTTTTTAAAAAGATGATTCATCAACACAATTGAAACATTGTATTTGTAACAAGATATGGTGAGTGGTCGCCTATAAAGGGGAGATGGTGTTATCTGCAAAAAACAAAACACTCCTTGCTATAATTTATTAACACTGCATCTGATACTGCATTGAAGTTCTAGCTCGTACAGGTTAAGCGTGTGTTCTGGCCCTCTTCCTAGGGATTCCAATTCAGTAGTTCCCAGAAATCTACATGTATTTGACAGGTTTCAGATTTTGGCTCTTGAAAGAAAACATGTTGAGAAGCATGGATGTCAAACACCTTTCTACCAGAAAAGCCCTGAACTGTCCTCTCTATGAACTCTCTCTACTGAATGTTTTTCTGTTTTCCATGATTAGGCTGTTTCCCCCTTTCCTAGTGGGCCCAAGGCAGAGGATATATTGAGAGCACCCAGGACAGAAGAGTTAACTAGTCCTTAACTAGTAACTACCCACCCTTACAGTAACATCGCCTCAATGCACTGAACTATGCTTACTTTATTTCACATTTTCCCCAATTATCAGCTCAACTCTTTGAGGGCAAGACTCCTGGTTTCTGCTGATTTTTGTTTCTTTTCTTTTAATCCCCAGTGCAAATGATAATAATTTATATATAGGAAGTCCTCAATAAACATTTTAAAAATGAATATATTACAAGGAATGGATAAAAACGACAAAGAAACCAAGGCTATTTTTATGTAAGCCTGGCTGTGGCTTGGGAGGAATGTGAAAACATGAAAAACATCATTTGGTAGGGTTTGTACTGATCCTCTGTGGTTGGCCTACTTTGTGATCATCTTGCATTCTCTGCATAATTTTTAAGAACATAAGCTCTTGGCAGATATCTTGGTTTGTGACTCAAGTAGCAAGCGTCTGAGTGTCAAGAATCATTAGTATCCATTGTGGAAATCTATATGTAGTATCATAAAATCTAATGGAATCCTAAATTACTGATCATAAGAAATAGCTGATTTTTAAATACTGAAAGTAAAACATCATGCTAAGTGCTTTAATTATTTTTCCTCAGAACTGACGATTTTATTATATCTGACAGTATTAAGAAAAATGAATTCTTTGGGGGACTAAAATCTGAAAAAGCTGTACATTTTAAGTGCTTTCTCTTTGGACGAAGATTTATTTTATTTTAATGTGGGACCACTTAGGAGTGAGAAGGTTGTAAAAGACTTTTGTGTGCCCATTAAAATTTTACAAGCTCTGTGCTCTTAATATTTTACAATGTATATTATACATTTCCTGAAAAGGCAGTGGATCTTTTAGAATGGAAATATTATACTTAAAGTAGCCATTTGTGCTTGTCTACTATGTGGCTTTCAGTACATAAATGGGAGACGTGGATGTGTTCAGTGGGATACAGCGGCTTCTTTGTGGGTGGTTCTCCTGGTGAACAAAACATTCAGGCATTTGAACAGACTTTCTAAATGACAGTTGCTCAAGTTCTTCCATTAGTGTATCTTAAGAGGATACACTTTTGTGTGTCTACAGATGAGTGTGTCTGATTTTTAAGAAAAGCCTAATCATCCGAACATGCTTGCTTAAAGATAGAACACAACGGTGGTCTGTAACTGTGAAACAGGAAGTGCTTTGATGAATCTGGGGAAGTGGCTGTCACACCCAGCAGTCTGAGCTTTCCTGAGGGCACTCGAAAGAGCCACGCCTCTGTAACCCCACTCGTTCTATCCCATTAGGGTGTCGGTCGGTGGATGTCAACACGGTTTGTGAAAACTTCTCCAATGGCAACCTCTTGCCATGGAATACACTGTATGTTTTGGGTCTGATTTTCTGTTTATTGTCACAGATGGTTATGCTACTTCTACTTTCCCAAGTGGACCTAAGGCAGAGAATACATTTTAAGTACAACAAAAGTGGTATATTTTACAATGATTTTTGTTGTGTTCAGAGTGTATTTGGTCTTTTATATATGACTTGAATTAATACAATTCCAAGATGCAGCCTCTCTCAGAATTTCACCAACGTAGTTCACTGCTTGAAAACAAAGTTATTCCTTCACAATTTTTGGTACTCTTGTTATTCAAAATAAGTAACTATTGTTAGTAGCTACAGAAAAAAGTAAATAAAAAGATTTGGATGAAAGATTTTATTTGCAGAAAAGGTAATTAAATTAAAAGAATATGTGTTGAATTGTATGCTATTATTAAAAACACATTCTAATAGACTTTTAAATTCTGAGATAAAATGATCTTTTGAAGATAGAACAATTTAGAATAAAAGCTTTTATTCAAATATTATTTCCATAGTGGTAGCTAAATGACTTGATCCATCCTGCTGTCAGATTAAATAATGTGACTGTAATATTTATAAAAAAATAATACCTACCTCTAAAAGTTGTTATTAGTAAATGTATCAGAGGTTTGTAAACTTACTTTTTTATTAGTATATGTTTGTGATACATAATGAATACATTCATTGTGGGGAGTTTGTACATGTATACATTATCTCTTAATCCTTTTTACATCTTATTCTTTTCTTCCCCCTTCCTTCTTCCTCCATGCCTAGTTTCCCTTCCCATTTGCAAAAGGGCTACCTTCTTTTTCCTCTAATCTATTCTTTTGTTTTACTCTTTAAATTATTTATACTTTAGAGAATCGATGATCAAATTCAGCAGTGTAGTAGGATACAAAATAAGCACACAAATTCAATATCATTCCCATACACTAATAATGAACTCACTGAAAAAGCAATTAAGAAAGCAGTGTCATTCAGAATAGCATCAAGAAATTAAATATTTAGGTATTAACCTAACTGAAGAAGTGAAAATCTCTATGTTGAAAATTACATCAAACGGAAAAAAGATGTCAAGGAAGAGATCAGAAAAAGGAAAAATATCACCTGTTCCTGGATAGACAGAAACAGCATAATCAAAAAGGCTATACTCTGAAAACTGATATACAAATTTAATGCAATCTTAATCAAAATACCAATGTCATATCTCACAGGGATAGAGAAAACAATCTTAAAATTTATAAATCAGAAGAAATGCAGCAAGCAAAAGCAGTCTTCGGTAACAAAAGCAAAGCAGATGGCATCAAAATCCTAGACTTAAAGTTATACTATAAAGCTATAGTGATTAAAACAGCACAGTACTGGCACAAAACCAGGCATGTGGATCAAGGGAACAGATGAAAGAAGTAGAAACATCTCCAGGAACATAGCTATTTGATCCTTGAAAAAGGAAC